>NC_090929.1:837296417-837606417 GCF_040938575.1 Ambystoma mexicanum
CTCCTGCCTGGAAGGCCGAACTACTGCCCCCCAGAGCCCCGAGCACGCTCCCACCTGCTGCTGCCTGACTGCCTGCTGCCCCTGCACTGCTGGGGGGTGGGGGTGGTGGGAGACATGAGTGGGGGCCTGGTGGAGGGTGCCCCTGCACTGCTGGGGGGTGGGGGTGATAGGGGACATGGGTGGGGGCCTGGTGGAGGGTGCCCCTGGTGACGGGGGGGTGGGGGTGATAGGGGACATGAGCGGGGGCCTGGTGGAGGGTGCCCCTGCACTGCTGGGGGGTGGGGGTGGTGGGAGACATGGGTGGGGGCCTGGTGGAGGGTGCCCCTGGTGGCTGGGGGGTGGGGGTGGTGGGAGACATGGGTGGGGGCCTGGTGGAGGGTGCCCCTGGTGGCTGGGGGGTGGGGGTGATAGGGGACATGAGTGGGGGCCTGGTGGAGGGTGCCCCTGCACTGCTGGGGGGTGGGGGTGTTAGGGGACAGGGGTGGGGGCCTGGTGGAGGGTGCCCCTGGTGGCTGGGGGGTGGGGGTGATAGGGGACATGAGCGGGGGCCTGGTGGAGGGTGCCCCTGCACTGCTGGGGGGTGGGGGTGGTGGGAGACATGGGTGGGGGCCTGGTGGAGGGTGCCCCTGGTGGCTGGGGGGTGGGGGTGGTGGGAGACATGGATGGGGGCCTTGTGAAGGGTGCCCCTGGTGGCGGGGGGGTGGGGGTGATAGGGGACATGAGTGGGGGCCTGGTGGAGGCTGCCCCTGCACTGCTGGGGGGTGGGGGTGGTGGGAGACATGGATGGGGGCCTTGTGAAGGGTGCCCCTGGTGGCGGGGGGGGTGGGGGTGATAGGGGACATGAGTGGGGGCCTGGTGGAGGCTGCCCCTGCACTGCTGGGGGGTGGGGGTGGTGGGAGACATGGATAGGGGCCTGGTGGAGGGTGCCCCTGGTGGCGGGGGGGTGGGGGTGATAGGGGACATGAGCGGGGGCCTGGTGGAGGGTGCCCCTGCACTGCTGGGGGGTGGGGGTGGTGGGAGACATGGGTGGGGGCCTGGTGGAGGGTGCCCCTGGTGGCTGGGGGGTGGGGGTGGTGGGAGACATGGGTGGGGGCCTGGTGGAGGGTGCCCCTGGTGGCTGGGGGGTGGGGGTGATAGGGGACATGAGTGGGGGCCTGGTGGAGGGTGCCCCTGCACTGCTGGGGGGTGGGGGTGATAGGGGACATGGGTGGGGGCCTGGTGGAGGGTGCCCCTGCACTGCTGGGGGGTGGGGGTGGTGGGAGACATGGGTGGGGGCCTGGTGGAGGGTGCCCCTGGTGGCTGGGGGGTGGGGGTGGTGGGAGACATGGGTGGGGGCCTGGTGGAGGGTGCCCCTGGTGGCTGGGGGGTGGGGGTGATAGGGGACATGAGTGGGGGCCTGGTGGAGGGTGCCCCTGCACTGCTGGGGGGTGGGGGTGATAGGGGACATGGGTGGGGGCCTGGTGGAGGGTGCCCCTGCACTGCTGGGGGGTGGGGGTGGTGGGAGACATGGATGGGGGCCTGGTGGAGGGTGCCCCTGGTGGCTGGGGGGTGGGGGTGATAGGGGACATGAGTGGGGGCCTGGTGGAGGCTGCCCCTGCACTGCTGGGGGGTGGGGGTGATAGGGGACATGGGTGGGGGCCTGGTGGAGGGTGCCCCTGGTGGCGGGGGGGTGGGGGTGATAGGGGACATGAGCGGGGGCCTGGTGGAGGGTGCCCCTGCACTGCTGGGGGGTGGGGGTGGTGGGAGACATGGATGGGGGCCTGGTGAAGGGTGCCCCTGGTGGTGGGGGGGGTGGGGGTGATAGGGGACATGAGCGGGGGCCTGGTGGAGGGTGCCCCTGCACTGCTGGGGGGTGGGGGTGGTGGGAGACATGGGTGGGGGCCTGGTGGAGGGTGCCCCTGGTGGCTGGGGGGTGGGGGTGGTGGGAGACATGGGTGGGGGCCTGGTGGAGGGTGCCCCTGGTGGCTGGGGGGTGGGGGTGATAGGGGACATGAGTGGGGGCCTGGTGGAGGGTGCCCCTGCACTGCTGGGGGGTGGGGGTGATAGGGGACATGGGTGGGGGCCTGGTGGAGGGTGCCCCTGGTGGCTGGGGGGTGGGGGTGATAGGGGACATGAGCGGGGGCCTGGTGGAGGGTGCCCCTGCATTGCTGGGGGGTGGGGGTGGTGGGAGACATGGGTGGGGGCCTGGTGGAGGGTGCCCCTGGTGGCTGGGGGGTGGGGGTGGTGGGAGACATGGATGGGGGCCTTGTGAAGGGTGCCCCTGGTGGCGGGGGGGTGGGGGTGATAGGGGACATGAGTGGGGGCCTGGTGGAGGCTGCCCCTGCACTGCTGGGGGGTGGGGGTGGTGGGAGACATGGATGGGGGCCTTGTGAAGGGTGCCCCTGGTGGCGGGGGGGTGGGGGTGATAGGGGACATGAGCGGGGGCCTGGTGGAGGGTGCCCCTGCACTGCTGGGGGGTGGGGGTGGTGGGAGACATGGGTGGGGGCCTGGTGGAGGGTGCCCCTGGTGGCTGGGGGGTGGGGGTGGTGGGAGACATGGGTGGGGGCCTGGTGGAGGGTGCCCCTGGTGGCTGGGGGGTGGGGGTGATAGGGGACATGAGTGGGGGCCTGGTGGAGGGTGCCCCTGCACTGCTGGGGGGTGGGGGTGATAGGGGACATGGGTGGGGGCCTGGTGGAGGGTGCCCCTGCACTGCTGGGGGGTGGGGGTGGTGGGAGACATGGGTGGGGGCCTGGTGGAGGGTGCCCCTGGTGGCTGGGGGGTGGGGGTGGTGGGAGACATGGGTGGGGGCCTGGTGGAGGGTGCCCCTGGTGGCTGGGGGGTGGGGGTGCTAGGGGACATGAGTGGGGGCCTGGTGGAGGGTGCCCCTGCACTGCTGGGGGGTGGGGGTGATAGGGGACATGGGTGGGGGCCTGGTGGAGGGTGCCCCTGCACTGCTGGGGGGTGGGGGTGGTGGGAGACATGGATGGGGGCCTGGTGGAGGGTGCCCCTGGTGGCTGGGGGGTGGGGGTGATAGGGGACATGAGTGGGGGCCTGGTGGAGGCTGCCCCTGCACTGCTGGGGGGTGGGGGTGGTGGGAGACATGGATGGGGGCCTGGTGGAGGGTGCCCCTGGTGGCGGGGGGGTGGGGGTGATAGGGGACATGAGTGGGGGCCTGGTGGAGGCTGCCCCTGCACTGCTGGGGGGTGGGGGTGGTGGGAGACATGAGTGGGGGCCTGGTGGAGGGTGCCCCTGGTGGCTGGGGGGTGGGGGTGATAGGGGACATGAGTGGGGGCCTGGTGGAGGGTGCCCCTGCACTGCTGGGGGGTGGGGGTGGTGGGAGACATGGATGGGGGCCTGGTGGAGGGTGCCCCTGGTGGCTGGGGGGTGGGGGTGGTGGGAGACATGGGTGGGGGCCTGGTGGAGGGTGCCCCTGGATGCTGGGGGGTGGGGGTGGTGGGCGACATGAGTGGGGGCCTGGTGGAGGGTGCCCCTGGTGGCTGGGGGGTGGGGGTGGTGGGAGACATGGGTGGGAGCCTGGTGGAGGGTGCCCCTGGTGGCGGGGGGGTGGGGGTGATAGGGGACATGAGTGGGGGCCTGGTGGAGGGTGCCCCTGCACTGCTGGGGGGTGGGGGTGGTGGGAGACATGGGTGGGGGCCTGGTGGAGGGTGCCCCTGCACTGCTGGGGGGTGGGGGTGGTGGGAGACATGGGTGGGGGCCTGGTGGAGGGTGCCCCTGGTGGCTGGGGGGTGGGGGTGATAGGGGACATGAGTGGGGGCCTGGTGGAGGGTGCCCCTGCACTGCTGGGGGGTGGGGGTGGTGGGAGACATGAGTGGGGGCCTGGTGGAGGGTGCCCCTGGTGGCTGGGGGGTGGGGGTGATAGGGGACATGAGTGGGGGCCTGGTGGAGGGTGCCCCTGCACTGCTGGGGGGTGGGGGTGATAGGGGACATGGGTGGGGGCCTGGTGGAGGGTGCCCCTGCACTGCTGGGGGGTGGGGGTAGTGGGAGACATGGATGGGGGCCTGGTGGAGGGTGCCCCTGGTGGCTGGGGGGTGGGGGTGGTGGGAGACATGGATGGGGGCCTTGTGAAGGGTGCCCCTGGTGGCGGGGGGGTGGGGGTGATAGGGGACATGAGTGGGGGCCTGGTGGAGGCTGCCCCTGCACTGCTGGGGGGTGGGGGTGTTGGGAGACATGGGTGGGGGCCTGGTGGAGGCTGCCCCTGCACTGCTGGGGGGTGGGGGTGCAGGGGGACATGAGCAGGTGTGCAGGGTAGTCCCCTGTTTTGTGGGCTGCCTGCAGGGGCCGTGGAGGGTGTACAGGGAACACCTGTGAGGACCCACCCAGCCTAATTGCGTGTGATAATTCCCGCACACCCCTGTAATACACGTACCTGGCCAAATCGCATGTGAGAATTCCCGCGCACCCCTGTAATACACGTACCCAGCCGAATCGCGTGTAGAACTTCCCGTGTACCCCTGTAATACACGTGCCCTGGCTAATCGCGTGTAAAACTTCACGCGTACCCCTGTAATACACGTACCCTGGCCAATCGCGTGTAGAACTTCCCGCGTACCCCTGTAATACACGTACCCTGGCCAATCGCGTGTAGAACTTCCCACGCACCCCTGTAATACACGTACCAAGCCAAATCGCGTGTGATAATTCCCGCGCACCCCTGTAATACACGTACCTGGCCAAATCGCATGTGAGAATTCCCGCGCACCCCTGTAATACACGTACCCAGCCGAATCGCGTGTAGAACTTCCCGTGTACCCCTGTAATACACGTACCCAGCCAAATCGCATGTGATAATTCCTGCGTACCCCTGTGATACACGTGCCCTGGCTAATCGCGTGTAAAACTTCACGCGTACCCCTGTAATACACGTACTCTGGCCAATCGCATGTAGAACTTCCCGCGTACCCCTGTAATACACGTACCCTGGCTAATCGCGTGTATAACTTCACGCGTACCCCTGATATGCACGTTACCCGCTTTGCGTTCCTTGTTTGGCAGCCCTGTAGACTGGTCCAGGGTTAGCGCAGCCCTTTGCGATGATTTAGCGATTTTGATGGCTTTTCCTTGCGCGAGGGCGTTCTTGGGGGCGTTACTGGCGCTGCTGCAGGGTCGCTGCGATACTCTGCGCCACGGCTGGTTTGGGAGCCTAAAATCCATGAATACGCTGTGCGCGGAAATCGGTTTTAGCGCACGTGCCTGGCGCAGACAATCGCACGCGGACACTCTGCGCCAGCCGCTTGCGACACTTTTCTGCGAAATTCTATGAATTACCCTGTTAGTGTTATCGTATTCAGCAACCAGAGTCGATATAAATTTATTGGTAGTGTTAAAAGACCATTTTATTCTATTGTTGGCAGTATTGACCAATAGTTCCTTATTGTAACTTTGTTTAGTTTTCTCATAAATTGTAGATTCAAAGTCCACTATCAGCATACAATGGTCACTCGTCGCCACATTTCTTACTTCTAATTTGGACATTGAATAACTCAGTTTGGCACTCAGAAAAATATAATCAATCGTGGACACACAACCTCTCGCATTCCAAGTATAATGATCATTGGGTATCTGCTTTAGTCCCCACATTTCAGTATATTTTAGCCATAAAAAGCCTCTAAGTTTCTGGTTGCCAAACAAACTAGATGCTACTTGGAGATACAAAAGTTCTCCTGTCAGTTTATCTACACTACAATCAGCATTAAGGTCACCTGCTATAATAATTTGACCATCAAAGTTTGTTAATGTCCACTGGTCAATTATAGTACCTAGATCGATTAAGTTAGTTTCGAGCTGTTGATCTCTTAATTCATTGGCATTCCAGTATACATTAATGACCAGTAAAGAGAAACAGTTCGACTTCTCACCAACCACATATTCCGTAATGAGAAAGGATTGACCTTGTTTCTGAGAATTTATCTTCGAGATACTTGAGGAAACTTTGGATGCAGTAAATATACCACCCTTTGGTCTACCTTTTAGTCCCTTTTTGGCACATAGGTCGTCCACCACAAAGTCTACCAAAGCTACACGCGAAGTAAGCCAAGTTTCCTGTAACATTAAGAAATCAAAACCATGCAACTCTTTCATCAGTTATTCATTATTGAAAAGATTGAAGTTGCCTCGCGAATTCCAGCAAAGCAGCTTCATATTGTGTTTACTAGCTATGCAGGTTTAACCAATTCTTTTAGGTTGGAGATTGCATCACGTAATGATAGTGCCAGCCATCTCCAATCTTGTTTTTCTAAAACTTCATCATTACTTTGTTTAGGGGGGTATTTTGCCTGTTCAGAACCTTCTTGTACTGAGGGTCTTCATCTATCTAGGGCTTGCTCAGTGGTTGCTAAGTCATTGAAGGGAAAAAGATCAAACCCCATGCGTTGCAGTGCTTCTGCCTCCTTCAAAATCATTGAACGAACTAAAGGGGATGGAATTACCAACCTTACAAAGTCTATTCTTTCATTATCTATAAAATCAACCAGATGAATATCAGCTGAAGTGATAAGTTTGAGTTCAGGTACCCCCGCAAATAGTGAAAGAATATAAGATCTATTCAATGGTTGATTTCTCTCGTCTTTAAACAATGAGCATAGAATCAGTCCCGGCATCGTTGGAAAAGCCAAAGGTCTAGACTCTTAAACCTGATTTTGATCATAATCCACCCTTCTTACATAAGAGCGATATTCACGTTCGTTCCTCTCTTCATATGACAAGACCTTTTCTCTATTCTCACATGTATGAGGTGCATCTTTATTCCGCAACCTTTTATTATCTTCCACAATATCCTGCATATTTTTTAGCAGTTCACCAATTAGATCTCGTTCATTAGCCTTATGATCTTTCGTTATGTCAGTCAAAGCTTCATTTGATTTAAATTTGTCCGATACAACCCTGGTTGGTTTCTCTGTTTGTGATACCAGACCATCACTTTTAGTGTATGGGATATCACTCTTAACATTATTAGCATCATTTTTTTCTTTCAACCTTTTGTTTTCAATCATCAAATCCTGCATGTTTCTGAGAATATCCTCCACATATAGCTGCATCTTTGTTGGGGAGGGATTGGAATTGGGAAATCCTTCCTTATTACATTGAAGTGAGGATATTTCATCTAGTTTGTTACCAGAAGTAACAGACGTTTTGCTTGTAAATGACAGAGTGTTATCTTTCAGAGTATCTTTATGATATAAACCAGTATTTACCGAGTGAACAATTGGCCTTGTTCTGGGCTTAGTTAACTCACCATGGTCACCAGATAGTTGGTTTTTAGTAATTTGATCAGTACCAGAGTTATTTTTGTTATTGTTGTTATTGTTATTTTGCATTTATATAGCGCCTTATATACCATTGGTATGGTCTGAAGGCGCTGGTAGGTTGAACGCCCTTGGGAACCGAGGTTCGGGTCAGTGGAGAGATTAGAGAGGGTCAAAGGTGCGTGTGCGCACCAGGTATGTGTGCAGCTGGTGCGGAATTTCTGTGGTAGCTGCTTCCTAGCGATAGGTGTGGTGGTTGAGGAATCAGGAGTATGTGTTCGATCTGGCAGGAGATTATCCAGTCCGAGTGAGGCAGCGTTAGGCCTGACGAGAACGCTTGGCTGGGGGTGAGAAACCAGCAATGTTTACTTAGAGTGATGGGGAGTGAGCGGCGGATGTTGATATGAGAACAGATATACCGAATGGTGTCATAGTATCTCTGTGTTCTACTTGAGTGGTGGTGTAAGGAGAGAGTAAGCGTGGGGTGTGAAATGAAGTATGCTCTTACAACGGTTCCTTGCGTTCCACATCAAAGTCTGCACATTACGCAGTTCAGGGGGGTCCGGTCCGGTCCGTGCGATGTGTTTTGTTTCTCATCTGCTCTTATGCCCTATTCATCGGGTCGGCGAATTCTTCCGTATAGCGTGCTCCTCCACCTAGCATGGAGGAGTACGCTAATCATGCGCTCTGGTCCATTCATTCATTTGTTTCGTGCGTTCACCCGCTCCCAGGCTCATCTGTTACGCACTCAATCGCATCAGATGCTCCACAGGGCATCCGCTCTCTACAGTCTTCCGCCATCCACACCCATCTTCCACAGGCATTCGCCCTCCACAGTCGTCCGCCCTCCACAGTTATCTGCCTTCCACGGTCATCTGCCCTCCACCGTCATCTGCCCTCCACCGTCATCTGCCCTCCACCGTCATCGGCCCTCCACCGTCATCTGCCCTCCACCGTCATCGGCCCTCCACCGTCATCTGCCCTCCACCGTCATCTGCCCTCCACCGTCATCTGCCCTCCACCGTCATCTGCCTTCCACCGTCATCTGCCCTCCACCGTCATCTGCCCTCCACCGTCATCTGCCCTCCACCGTCATCTGCCCTCCACCGTCATCTGCCTTCCACGGTCATCTGCCCTCCACCGTCATCTGCCCTCCACCGTCATCGGCCCTCCACCGTCATCGGCCCTCCACCGTCATCTGCCCTCCACCGTCATCTGCCCTCCACCGTCATCTGCCCTCCACCGTCATCTGCCCTCCACGGTCATCTGCCCTCCACCGTCATCTGCCCTCCACCGTCATCTGCCTTCCACCGTCATCCGCCCTCCGCCGTCATCCGCCCTCCGCCATCGTCCGCCCTCCGCCGTCGTCCGCCCTCCGCCGTCATCCGCCCTCGGCCGTCATCCGCCCTCCGCCGTCATCCGCCCTCCGCCGTCATCCGCCCTCCGCCGTCATCCGCTCTCCACAGACATCCGCTCTCCAGAGACATCCGCTCTCCACAGACATCCGCCCTCCACAGACATCCGCCCTCCACAGTCATCTACCACAGGCATCCACCTTCCACATTCATCCGCCATGCTCAGTCGTCCGCCCTCCATAGTCATCCGCGCTCCACAGTCATGTTCCACAGGAATACACCCTCCACAGGCATACGCCCTCCACAGTCAACCGCCCTGCTCAGTCATCCGCCCTGCCCAGTCATCCGCCCTCTACAGTCATTCGTCCTCCACAGTCATCCGCCCTCCATAGTTACTTTCTACACATAGCCGCTCTCCATACTCGGACCGCTTTCTACAGTCAATTGGTTTACACACTCAACCGTCACCCCCATTGATTTTGCTCGTAATATTCATCGGGTCTCCAGACCCAAACGTCTTCCAGACGCACTTGTCAACCGCTTTCATCCTCCACATTCATTTATACTTGTCTAGAATCATCTTTATTCATTCGCCCTTCTCACTTATCCGTTCACCACACTCATCGGCTTTCCAAGCTCGTCCACGCTCAATTTTTCTTTTGTCCAGTGATCAATTCGTGTTATTGACTTCATTGTTTAGATCTACATTACTCGTTTTAATTTCTTTTGTGAACATTTGATACAATTCGTTTTTTTTTTTTTTGGTATAGCTTTAGGTGCTTCACTGGGTCGGTGTTATTTTGATGATGCTAGCACGGAACCGGTTGGTTTACGGAAAGAGCCAGGTTTTCAGTAGTTTGCGGAAAGCTGTTAGCTTCTCGGTTAGCCTGATGTGGGGTGGGAGAGAGTTCCACAGGGTTGGGGCTAGGGCTGAGAATGATGCTCCGCCTAACCTTACTGAGTTAGTCTTAGGAATTACTAGGAGGCCGGCTGTGCTTGATCTGAGGGTGCGAGTGGGGTGATAAGCTATTAGTTTTTCTTGAAGATATTGCGGTCCAGTTTTATGTACTGCTTGATGGGTGAGGCATAAGGTTTTGAAAGCTACCCTACGGGCTACTGGAAGCCAGTGCAGTGTCTTGAGGGCTGGGGATACGTGGTCTCTTGGACCAAGCGCAAGTAACACTTTGGCCGCTGCGTTTTGTGCTCTTTGAAGTTTGTTCATTTGGTAGGCATGGATTCCGAGGTATAGGGGGTTGCCGTAGTCCAGCCGTGAGATGACGATTGATTGTACCGCAGAGACTCTGTTAGGAAATGATAGATATGGAAAGATGCGCCTAAGGTTTTTGAGGTGGTAGTGGCAGGACTTTGAGACATTGTTGACTTGGCGCGAGAGTGTTAGGTCAGAGTCTAGGGTGCATCCAAGATTTTTCACTGTGTTGGAGGGTATCGGTGAGTTGCCCATGGCGGTTGGCCAGGGTAGAGGGTGCGGGAGAAGATCTGGGTTGCCGCACACCATGATTTCTGTTTTGGAGGGGTTTAACAGGAGGTGGTTTTGGGTCATCCAGCGTTCAATGTCAAGGAGGCAGGATGCCAGGTCTGGTCGTGAGTTAGGATTCGTGTTCAGGAATTTTAGAATTAGTTGTGTGTCATCGGCGTAATTGTAACATAGGATGTTGTGTGCACGAATTATCGGTGGGAGGGTGGTCAGGTAGAGATTGAAGAGGAGGGCAGATAGACACGCTCCTTGTGGTACTCCTGTGTCGACTGGTCGGGCTTGGGAGGTAAAGTTGGAGAGTGTCGTTATTTGGTGCCTGTCTTTGAGGAATGAGGCTATCCATTTGAGGGCAGTTCCACGTATTCCTAGGGAGTGGAGGCGATCAAGGAGTATTGAGTGATTGATCGTGTCAAAGGCGGCTGATAGGTCGAGAAGGATTAGTGCGGCGCATCCCGCGGAGTCAGCAGTCATTTTAAGGTCGTCCCAGATAGAGGTTAGGGTGGTTTCAGTTCCGTGACAAGTTCTGAAGCCTGATTGGGCGGGGTCTAGGAGTTTGTTGGCTTCAACAAAGGCGTTAAGTTGAGAGTAGGCGGTTCGATCAATGAGTTTGGCGAGGAATCTGGTGTTTGATATGGGGCGGTAGTTTTTGGGCTCAAGCGGATCGAGCGAGGGTTTTTTAATCAGGGGTTTGACGTGCACCAATTTGAATGCGTCTGGAAAAGTACCGGAAGAGAGGGAAGCATTTATGATAGATCTTGCGTGTTCTCCTGCGCAGGTGGAGGCAAAGATTTCTTTAAGGGTAGTGGCTGGGCATGGATCCAATGGTGATCCGGATGGTTTGCGGGCAGATAGGAGTTTGAGAAACTGTTCTGTTGTTAATGGACTGAAGGAGTCGAACGTTGGTTGCGTGGAGGTTATAGCTGATGGGTTGGGTGGTATGGGCTGAGGATTGTCTAGTGGCTGTAAGAGTGCTAGTTTGGAGGTTAGAGTATTTGTCCTTTCTATAGCCGTGGAGTAGAAGTGGAGGGAGAGTGAGTCACAGAGTGATTGCGATGCGGTCGGGATGGTTGTGTTGCAAGCTGGATTGGTGAATTCGGAGATAATTTTGTGGAGTTCTTTACTTGGGTTTTTGCAGATTAGGATTCGGGAGTTGTAGTGGGCCTTTTTTGTTTTCCGGATTTCGGCTTTGTACCGATACAGGTGTTGGGCTCTCATGGGTTTTCTCTTTATGCCATTTGCGTTCTAGGTGTTTGTATAGTCGTTTAGTGGTCTTCAGCTCAGGAGTGAACCATCTGGGGAAAGGGCCACGGCGGGTTGATGGTTTGCAGGAGGGGGTAAGGCGCATCAGAGGTGCACTAAGCCATGAATCAAGGGCCTCAGGGGTGAGATGGTTGTTGAGAGGGCAGGATGGTGGTGGAGACTGGAGGAGAGCCTCGGCTAAGTCTGGGGTGATTATTAGTTTCTTCCAGCATTTGCCTATATTCGGAGGTTCGGATATGAGTAAGGGGAGGGGTTCGGGTGAGTGGATGGTGAAAGAGAGAATGAAATGATCAGACCAGATGATAGGGGTGGGCGGCATTAGCTGAATCAGGTTGTTGGAGCTAAAGATGGCATCGAGAGTGTGTCCTTTATAGTGGGTCGGTCCGTTTATGTGGGGTTGGAGGTTAATTGCATCTAATCCGTCAACCAGGGAGTATGTCATAGGGTTGGTGGGGATGTCGAGCCATATGTTGAAGTCTCCAAGAAGGGTGAGGTTGGGATGGTTTAGTTGGAGGGTGGCAATAGAGTCGCAAAGGTTATTTGCGAAGTGTCTATCGTAGCCTGGGGGCCTGTAGATTAATAGGAAGCTATGTGAGAGCGATGGTGAGAGGGATAGTTTAACAAGGAGAGATTCGCAGGATGGAATGGAGGGTTGGTTATCGATGATTGAGGCGCGGAAGAGAGATTTGAAGACGAGTGCTACCCCTCCTCCCCTGGATGGACGGTTCAGTGGGATGAGGGAGTAGTTGGGGGGAAAGGCTTCGTTGGCGATTGGGCCGAAGTCGTCAGAGAACCAGGTTTCAGTGATGAAAACTAGTACTGGTTTGTCAGAGGTGAGGAGGTCAAAGATGGAATGTCTGTTTTTTGCAATTGATCGGGCGTTAAATAGGATGCAGTTCAGATCGGCAGTCGGGGATGATCTTTGTGGGGGAGGGTGCAGTGGTGGAGAGTTTGGGGGGGG
Source organism: Ambystoma mexicanum (assembly GCF_040938575.1). NCBI lineage: Eukaryota > Metazoa > Chordata > Amphibia > Caudata > Ambystomatidae > Ambystoma > Ambystoma mexicanum. Next base: position 837,308,730 of record NC_090929.1, read on the forward strand.
TAGGTTGGGTGATGATAGATGGGAATAGTGGGCGGGCAGAGAGATTGGCAGGCCTCCGGAGGGGTTGGGATGCTGCGTGTGATAGGATGGTCGGGTCTTGGAAGGGGGATTTGAAAGAGGGATGTTGACGGTTAGGAGTTTCAGTTGCAGCTGATGAGAAATCGAGGGAGAGGGGTTTCAGGCGGGGGGACGCCGCGGGGGAGAGGGGGGATTGCAGGATAGATGTGATTGGTCGAGATAGGGGGGGCGAGGAGTGCTGTGAGATTGAGGGGGACCAAGAACGTTTCCTCTTTAGTTTCCTTGCTGCGACTGGTGTGTGGGAGAGAGTGGGGGGATCGGAGGGTGATTGGGAGGCAGCTTCGGTTCTTGCTAGGGCTAGCCGTGCAGTTTTTAGGGAGGGGAAGGGGTGAGGTCAAGTGGGGATGGTGGCAGGGGTAAAAGGGGAGGGCGGGAGTTGGGTGATTGCATGGTGGGGTGTGTCAGGTATGATAGAGAGGGGAGCGGGTATGGGTAATGCTGGTGGGTCGGGGGTGGGGTTCAGGGGATGAGTGGTCTTGGGGTGGGTGGCTCGCCAACGTGCCCCCCTTGCTTGGTGTTTGGAGAGGGGAAAAGCAGGGGGTGCGAGAGAGGGTGGGGGGGTTTGGGAGAGGCGGGAAGGGACGGAGGACAGATCGGAGATGGTGTTTCTGACTGATTCTGGTGGAGTGGGTGCACTCATGATTGGTGTGAGTTTTAAGATTGGTTTAGGAGGGTTTTCTGGTTGTAGTTCTAAGGTCGTTGATGACACGCTTTTAGGCACACTTTAGGGTTCAACTGCTCAAACCTGAGATCCTTCCTATAACATGAGATGTGATATCAAACTCCTTCCCATTCCAGACGGGAGACCCTTCCAATAGCATGAGATTTTTCAGAGGGGTTATTGGGCGCAGCTTCTAATTGTAATTTTGGGGAACAATTCTAAGTGCCAGTTTCTTAGAGAGGCTATTGGGGGCAGCTTCAGAAATACAATTGGGAACACTTCTAAATGCAGCTTTCTTCAGAGAGGCTATTGGGTGCAACACCTAAATGCAATTGGGAGCACTCTTCAATGCAGTTGCGAACATTACTAAATGGTATTGGGAACACTTCTAGAATGCAGCTTTCCTCAGAGAGGCTATTGGGCGCAACACCTAAATGCAATTGGGAGCACTATTAAATGCGGTTGGGAACATTACTAAATGGAATTGTGTGATCTTCGAAATGCCACTTTCCTGAGAGAGGCTATTGGGCGCAACACTTAAGTGCAATTGGTAACAATACTTAATGTAATTGGGAGCAATACTCGAGGCTATTGGGCGCAACTACTAAATGCAAATGGGAACACTTCTAATTGAACTTTCCTGCGAGAGGCTATTGGGCGCAACTCCTGAATGCAATTGGGAACACTTCTATATGCAGTTTTCCTCGGAGAGGCTATTGGGCCCAACACCTAAATGCAATTGGGAACACTATTAAATGCAGTTGGGAACACTATTGAATGTACTTGAGAACACTTCTAAATGCAACTTTCCTGCGAGGGGCTATTGGGCACGACTCCTGAATGCAATTGGGAACCCTTCTAAATGCAATTTTCCTCAGAGAGACTATTGGGCACAACACCTAGATGCAATTGGGAACATTATTAAATGTAATTGAGGACACTTCTAGATGCAATTTTCATTAGAGAGGCTAATGGGTGTAACTTCGGAATGCAATTGGGATCATTTACTAAATGCAATAGGGATTAGGTGAGAGGCTATTCTAAAAGCAATTGGGAACATTTCTAAATGCAACTTTCCTGCGAGAGGCTATTGGGCGCAGCTTCAGGATGCAGTTGGGAACACAGCTAGATGCAATTGTGAGTACTTCTAAATGCAACTTTCCTCAGAGAGGCTAATGGTCACAATACCTAAATGCAATTGGGAACATTATTAAATACAGTTGGGCACACTACTGAATGCACTTGGGAACACTTCTAAATGCAATTTTCCTCAGGGAGGCTAATGGGCGCAATACCTAAATGCAATTGGGAACACTTCTAGATGCAACTTTCTTCAGAGAGGCTATTGGGCAAAACACCAAAATGCAATTGGGAACACTATTAAATGCAGTTGGGAACACTATTGAATGTACTTGAGAACACTTCTAAATGCAACTTTCCTGCGAGGGGCTATTGGGCACGACTCCTGAATGCAATTGGGAACACTTCTAAATGCAATTTTCCTCAGAGAGGCTATTGGCACAATACCTAAATGCAGTTGGGAACACTTCTAATCAACTTCTAATCAAGCAACTTCTAAATGCACTTCTTAATTCAATTGGGCACACTTCTAAGAGCACTTTTAAATTCAACTTTTCATGGGCGCAATACCTAAATGCAATTGGGAACACTTCTAGATGCAACTTTCTTCAGAGAGGCTATTGGGCAAAACACCAAAATGCAATTGGGAACACTTCTAAATGCGAAATTTTCCTCAGAGAGGCTATTGGCACAATACCTAAATGCAGTTGGGAACACTTCTAATCAACTTCTAATCAAGCAACTTCTAAATGCACTTCCTAATTCAATTGGGCACACTTCTAAGAGCACTTTTAAATTCAACTTTTCATAGAGAGGTAAATGGGTACACTTCTAAGTTCACAGCGAGGCTATAGGGAAGACTTCTAAGTGCACTTCTAAAATCAACTTTCACAGAGAGGCAATTGGGCACACTTCTAAATTTACGGCGCGGCTATTGGGCACACTTCTAGATTCAGCGAGGCTGTTGGGCACATTTCTAAATGCACTTCTTAATTCAACATTTCATAGGGAGGGAAATTGGGCATACTTCTAAATGAACTTCTTAATTCAACTTTTCACAGAGAGGGCAATTGGGCACACTTCTAAATGAACTTCTTAATTCAACTTTTCACAGAGAGGCAGGTTGGGCACACATCTAAATGGACTTCTCGCGTTCTTTTCACTTCTAAATGCACTTCTAAATTCAACTTTCACATAGAGGCTATTGGGCACACTTCTAAATGGACTTCTTAATTCGACTTTTCACAGAGAGGCAACTTGGGCATACTTCTAAATGGACTTCTCGCGTTCTGTTCACTTCTAAATGCAGCTTCTAAATGCACTTCTTAATTCAACTTTTCACAGAGAGGCAACTTGGGCACACTTCTAAATGCACTTCTAAATTCCACTTTTCACAGAGAGGCAAATTAGGCACACCTCTAATGAGCTGGGTGCAATTTGAATTTAACTTTTTCAGAGAGGCTATTGGTCACAGCTTATAAGTGCACTTGGGAGCTACTTCTAAATACAGTTGGGTACACTCCTGAATGCAATTGGGTTCAACTTTCTCAGACAAGCTATTGGTCAAAACTTCTAAATGCAATTGTGTATATGTCTGAATTCAGCTTCTAAAGTGCTTCAAAATCAACTTTCGCGGACAGGTACACGTCTAGATTTGCTTTCAAAGAGAGGCTATTAGAGATTCCATCAGGTGTGGCATATGCTAACATTCACACTTCTGCTCAGAGGTGGCGCAGGCTAATTTGTGTGGTTCTCTCGGGCTACTGTTCTAGTTATCATTAGACTGCAGGCTATTGAAAGGTATGTTAGAGTGGCAGGAGCTTTCAGGAGCAGAGTAATTGCTCTACGTCCCACCCAAGCCAGCACTTACAGTTTTGTCGGTGCCCGGTGTCTGTTGGCTTCTTTGGCTTCCCCTGTGGACACCTGCTGACACTTCCTGGAGCCGCCTCTGTTGGGGCCGCCCTTGGCCTTGGGGCCCTTAGCCGCTGGGGGCTGCCGGGCAGGGGGCTGCCCTGGAAGGACCAGTGATAAAGGTTGAGGGGCCTATCAGAGGGGGGGTGGGCGGGAGGGATGGGATTAGGAAGAGGTTTTAGAGGAGGGGAGGTGGGGACCGACTCACCTGCTCCTACGATGGAAAATAGGAGCAGGTGCAGGAAGCGGGTCGATAGACCGACGCTTCCTCGGCCTCACAACCAATCAGGGGCGGTGGGCGGGATGGGAGGCGGGAGGGAGAGGGGAAGAACCAGGAAGCGGAGGCTGGGGAGCTCGGGGCACACGGGGGCCTGGGGCACGTTTTGGGATTGAACAAATGACCGGGAAAGGGTCACACACGGGGGGCCGACTCACCTGCTCCTATGATGGAAAATAGGAGCAGGTGCAGGAAGCGGGTCGATAGACCGACGCTGCCTCGGCCGCACAACCAATCAGGGGCGGTGGGCAGGATGGGAGGCGGGAGGGAGAGGGGAAGAACCAGGAAGCGGAGGCTGGGGAGCTCGGGGCACACGGGGGCCTGGGGCACGTTTTGGGATTGAACAAATGACCGGGAAAGGGTCACACACGGGGGACCGACTCACCTGCTCCTACGATGGAAAATAGGAGCAGGTGCAGGAAGCGGGTCGATAGACCGACGCTGCCTCGGCCGCACAACCAATCAGGGGCGGTGGGCGGGATGGGAGGCGGGAGGGAGAGGGGAAGAACCAGGAAGCGGAGGCTGGGGAGCTCGGGGCACACGGGGGCCTGGGGCACGTTTTGGGATTGAACAAATGACCGGGAAAGGGTCACACACGGGGGACCGACTCACCTGCTCCTACGATGGAAAATAGGAGCAGGTGCAGGAAGCGGGTCGATAGACCGATGCTGCCTCGGCCGCACAACCAATCAGGGGCGGTGGGCGGGATGGGAGGCGGGAGGGAGAGGGGAAGAACCAGGAAGCGGAGGCTGGGGGGCTCGGGGCACACGGGGGCCTGGGGCACGTTTTGGGATTGAACAAATGACCGGGAAAGGGTCTCACACGGAGGACCGACTCACCTGCTCCTACGATGAAAAATTTTCAGAGATCTTGTTAGTTTTGTCTGTCTCTCGTATAGTTACACCCTTACCCTCAATGGTAGGTGATACTTTAAAGATCTTAAAAATGTCACTTAGCCCATTTTCCGGTCTCTTGTTCTCCACAAGTAAATCCGTTGGTTATTTCTTTTTCATCACTTCATATATGCCATCCATTCCTTCTTCATATTCACTCTGGGTCGCCTGATCTAAGGAGGTTCTCCCAGTTTCCAACATAATCGTATGCCTGTCACCCTTTTGTAAGGCCATATCGGCAGTTACATCTTCTACCTCCTCATCAATCATATGCCTCATATCCAGATCTCTTAAGTATTTCCTTGAGGATTTATTCTTAAGGTCAGCCTTTTTTGATTTATTATTATTTTTTTTGGCTTGTTTTTTGGCTGCCCTGGATAGCGTATTGCCCGTCTCGGGGTCTATAATTATGATCTTTGGGTCATTTTTGGGTATAGCTACAGCCTTCTTTGCCACAATATCCGAAAAAGTGGGAACTCTCTCAGTATTCATGGGTATTATTTTTTTTTTCAACAATTCGGAGGAATCAGACGGACTCGACATCTGCCCTTCATCTTCCATATTACCCCAACATTTCTTTTCGACTGCCCTCATTGTCATGGACTCCTTTAGTAGGGGCATTAATAAATCAGATAAATCTTTAGGTAATACCTTTATACTTTTCACTATTGGTGTAAAGGCATCTGATATAGATTTTGGAATCTTGTCAAAAGCTGATACTAATGTCGTCAGCAATTCATTATTTTTCCTCAGTTCAGCCAGAATGGCTCTATTAAAGATACCCAACATGGTCATGGTATCTTCCATATGTGGAAATTCGTTGACACCCCCAGAGTTTATGTCATATATGGGGTCCAGCAAGTTATTGTCCGAAATAAAGATGGCGGGAGTGTCTAGATCAAGAGTGCCCATCCCATCAGTGATTTTTTCTTTAAGTGTGTTACTACGCGTCTCTTCAGTTATATCATCCCCTTGCTGTAATTCGCCACATATCCCTTCTATCTCATGATCAAACATTGGTTGGGAAGGGTCCAGATTTCCATCATTGTTTCTGATTTCTGTTGAGCAGTCTTGCGCACATTGTAACATTTCTTCCTCATCTACACAAGGGGCAGGTAGGGGTAGGGCAGCCGCACGGGCTAAACTGGCCCTGCGAGTGCTGACGGCATTAAAGAAATCCGCTCTATGATCTTTACGGAGAGCGTTTAATTTAAATTTACCCATATCGCTATTATTGTTGGAAGAAATGATATCTTCTATCACAGTCTAATAAAGTCTAGATATTAGTTGAAACTTTCTCCCTGGACAACAGAGTATTCAACTCTCATTAGGAAAGCTCCAAAAACCTGGCACCACCTAGGATATAGATTTAAAAACTAGAACAAAGTCATTTAGCAAAACAAAAAACACAAACCGCGAACAGCAAACAGCGCTTTACTGTGCTTCCCGGTGCGCGCGCGAGTGCGCTGCACCATGGGAATTTGTAGAAGTGAAAAAGTGCCCGAGGCACAAAATAGGCGGAGCCACCAACGCACACTAGAAAAACAATAGAAAAAGAAATTGTAAATACAATGTAAGACAAAGTCCATATGGCAAAGTCCGTTTGTAGTCCAGGAGAAAAGAAAAAAGACCAAGAGGAATGTTTCACACGCTCAATCACCTCCAGGCAGCGTGGTGCAACTGCTAAAGACGTCCTCCGGCCCGATACTTTGTGAATCCAGTAAGAGACTTCACGAGCACTGTATGTACGATCCTGACTGGCCAGCAAACAGCGCTTTACTGTGCTTCCCGGTGCGCGCGCGAGTGCGCTGCACCATGGGAATTTGTAGAAGTGAAAAAGTGCCCGAGGCACAAAATAGGCGGAGCCACCAACGCACACTAGAAAAACAATAGAAAAAGAAATTGTAAATACAATGTAAGACAAAGTCCATATGGCAAAGTCCGTTTGTAGTCCAGGAGAAAAGAAAAAAGACCAAGAGGAATGTTTCACACGCTCAATCACCTCCAGGCAGCGTGGTGCAACTGCTAAAGACGTCCTCCGGCCCGATACTTCGTGAATCCGGTAAGAGACTTCACGAGCACTGTATGTACGATCCTGACTGGCCAGCAAACAGCGCTTTACTGTGCTTCCCGGTGCGCGCGCGAGTGCGCTGCACCATGGGAATTTGTAGAAGTGAAAAAGTGCCCGAGGCACAAAATAGGCGGAGCCACCAACGCACACTCCAGGCAGCGTGGTGCAACTGCTAAAGACGTCCTCCGGCCCGATACTTCGTGAATCCAGTAAGAGACTTCACGAGCACTGTATGTACGATCCTGACTGGCCAGCAAACAGCGCTTTACTGTGCTTCCCGGTGCGCCACAGTCTATTGACTGCTGAACTTTGGACTGAGGCATACTTAAGCCTTGACGAGAAAAGAATATGACAAATTTTGATCAAGAATATTTATATTGGAAGCAAATACAGTATCCCAACTCGTTCCACACCGAGACCCTATTCGGAATCACTTATGGTGCCCCACAGTAGAGACATCACAAAAGACCTAGTGACCTATTTTGATCTAGTACTAAGATCATACCCGTCATTGGTAGGTAGGCTCACCAGTGTCACAGACTTTTTACAAGATCCTGAAAATGAAAAGACAATAAGACAACTCATCACTGTCATTTCCGAACAACTTATCCTACTCCCTGAGTACAGTGAGAAGGAATCAAATGTTCCCAACACAGGCAGAAATAGATGAACTTAACAACACACTGTTCTTTCGCATAATCGAAGACTGTCCAACTCTTATTGGGAGAACAACAGACACTCTCATGTTTCTTCGAGACCCAGCAAATACAGAACATTTAAGCCATCTTTTAAATAAGATCATAATTTTAGTCGCACTCCATGCGACCGGACAGTGCAGACATTGATCACATTTAGGAAAAATGTATAATCCTGAACCTCAGCAAAGACAGGACAGATGTCCCTGTCACCAGAAGACAGCAGATTGCCACACAATGTCCTTTTTTGCCTAGTCACTGACTTTCCAGAGCTAGTGAGGAGACCAATCCATGTTGACGTCCTCACATTCATCAGAGATCCAGCCAATGTTGCACAGATGGGAAAGCTCCTGCATGCAATCATGTTTCAGGTGGAACTTTCTAACCATCAGAGGAGCTATCTGAGGAGGTTCTAAAAAAGCCTTCTGCCTAGGGACAGATCGAGGAAGCAAAGTCAAGAACTTCACTTGTTATACCTATTGTAATTTTTCCCTATTTCTTCATACTTACCAACGTACAATATGTCCTCAGGACTGAAGCAAATTCGAGGAGTGGATTGGGAGCTTATGTACTTCGAACATGGACAGTAAAATGACTTACTGAAGTGTTATTTAATTTGATTTTTCCCATCGTCTAGCGAAGGAACTGTATCCTGAAATAAAAGACAATTGTAACTCACAAGAGGGGGCACACTTGTGGAGCACCTGACAATCTTAAAAACAGAACTCGAAAGATGATATTGGGTAAGGGAATACTAACATTGACATTTGGTGAATGATCAAGATGGTGGTCCAGAGCAGCAACCTGGTCCTCCCACAAGAAGAGAGGCACCCTCGCTTCTCTGGAAGAAAATGCTGCGCCTGACCTACAGGGGCATAATGTACCTATGCATCATATTCATCATTATTTTATTGTCATTAACGATCAGAACTCCATCCTTTATTGGTGCACAAAGCGTTCCAATTTCAGTGCACCCACCTAATGATGCACGCATGAAACCCACAAAAGCACCCAGATCGTATATTGTCATTCCAGTCCCTAGAAGATCTGACGGTGGAGTGAATGAACTTGAAATGGATGTGATTAGCAATGACACACACACACTTGTGGTAACAAATTGAAAAGAAAAGCCGGAGACAGGGTCGGCAAGGGATGAATGAAGTAGCATCACTGACAACTACGCGCACAGAAACACTGAATGCAGACATAACAGGCCTAGTGTCAATGACTACAGAACCACAAACCAAAACAGTAGAAAAGAAGAGACTGCCTGCCATAAGAAACTTCACAGAAGATGTTATGTGAAAACAAGAAGATTTAAGAGGAAAACCAACAGAAGCAGTCATATCAGAAACTCTCAAGAAACTAAGGGCCAACTCAGAAAAACTCTCTGCAAGGACACAATTAATAGTAGACTCATTATTTCTACACATAGCCAGAGCAAAGAAGCTGCATGAGGAACTGAAAAACAAAAGAACAGAGACTGTATTGCCAAGCATATATGTTCCCACACAAGAGACAAGTACCAGTTCCACAATACAGCCATATGCCAGACCAGTGTCAGGCTGGTTGGCATGGGCATTTGTAACCAGCAGGAGAAAGATGTATGAGGAGAGGGAAAGAGCTACCAGACTCCTGTCCACTCAAATGGCACAGATGAGAAGGCCTGCACCATGGACCGGGATACCTGAAAATGCCCCAAAAAGAAAAAGCCATACAGTTGCATTCGGGGATGTCGTCATAGCCAACTACAGGAGAACATTAAGAATCAAAAGAAGTATGCATGGAGATGACAATGAACTAAATGACTACCTGGACAGCACAGCACATCTGGGATACAACATTTGGTACCAGCACATGAAGGAGGTTGGAAGAGGTAATTCTGAAGGGGAATGCTTTGTTTGCGCACTCCTACCGTACAGCATGGGGAAGTCCAAGATCTTCGTAGCTGTAGTCCCGAAAACACACTGTTTCTCACACCTAGCAATGTGTAGTGTAAGACCAGAGGCCAGTTCATGGTAAGTGATGCCTCACTGATATGGGCAACTGAAACAGCTTATCTTGATGAAGATGATTATGTCCAGGACATTAAGACAAGAAACAGAGCTCATACTAGGAATCATGTGATCAGGTACAAGAAGCCTGGAGTTCAAGGAGCAAGAATAGGATGGGAAGTAAACCCGAGACTAAATGTCCAAGGAAAAACTCCAGAAGAGGCTCAAATTTGGAAAAACAGAGGCCAAATGCAGATTTGGGGAACAGTGATTTCCTCAGACGGATGGAAGAGAGGAGCAGTGATCTGCAGAGCATGGATGGTCCTCGGAGCCTGCAAGGAAGCAATTGAAAAGTCACAAAGACTGTGCAAGCCATTATGGCCAAAAGTTGCAATACTACTGTCATGGATTGAAGATAGAGGAGGACCCTTACAGATAGTGCCACTAGAAAGCCCAAAATTGTGCTTCAGGAACAATGACACAAGGAAGATGGGAGAGAATCAGACTGTGCACGAATATTTGACGCTCCAGGAATGGTACATGGAACCGCAGTATTATGGATCATTATTGGTCATGCGGATCCAAAGCATACATCAGACTACCGAAAAACTGTTGAGGCATATGCACAATAGTGAATGTCCACATTCCAGCATTGGTGATCCTGAAAAGTGACCTAAATATTGACAGTTTCCCAAAAGCAGATGCTCACCTGAGGAAGAAGAGATCTGTGGAACTGATAACTGGAATCAAGAGAGAAAACTACTTCTCTGCTAAATCCGAAGAAGCATTTCATGCAATCCCATATGCACACAGGCTGTTCAGCCTCACCTCATCAGTGTTCACGACGCTCTTCGTGCCAAGAATCCAAGTTGGAGTAAATACTAAAGGGTTGGAGATAACCAGATGGGAGCTGCTACAGATGATCAACACAACCATAAAAGGATTCAATGCCATCAAGGAAGAGTTAAGAGCCATCAGACTGATGACTCTCCAGAACAGATATGTCTTTGACATGATCACATTATGGATGGAGGAGTTTGTGCAAAAATAGGAAAATCATGTTGCACATTTATACCATTTCACGACGAGGAAAATTGAACTTTAACAGAAGCCATAAGTCTGCTAACATACCTGCACAACCAGATGATCAATGAAACTGATGAAGTTGATGATGAGAGCTGGTTTGGATCACTGTTTTCATGGGTTCCACAATGGATGGGAGATGCATTTAATTTCCTGGGAGCCCTGCTAATGATGATATTATTAGGATTTTGTGTTATCAAGATAATAATCTCGCAATGCCAGAAAACTGCGAAGAAAGCCATAGAGGTGAAGATCTTGATTGATGTCAAGCCAGGATGGAAGCCCAAAGATCTGACTGATGAAGAAATAAGAGACTTTGTGAAGGCCAGCAGGCAGGCACCTGAGAGAACAAAGTTTCTTTATCCCAGGAAACGCAGAAATTATGTGGGAAGATGGATTTACTGCAGTCCAAATGGACAATGTTAACTACTGACATGGAATAAACATGAACATGTAAGGACAGCAGGAACCCTAAAAGGAGTAATAAAGATATAGGCCCTCATTACAACCCTGGCGTTGGACCATGGTGCTAATAGCACCATGGTCCATGCCGGTAACTTACCGACTCCGCCATGGCGGAATGGGGAATTACTGCCCCATTCCGAGGATGGCGGGGCGGTAATTCCCCATGCCGCCATGGCCCTTCCCCATTCCCATTTTTGCCCCAAAGGCTCAATGGGAATTGGGAAGGCACTAAGTACGGTGCCGCAAATTGCGGCACCGTACTTAGCACCAAGGTCCCTTTGCGGGTTGGTTTTTAACGCCTGCAAAAAGCAGGCGTTAAAATCACCAACCTGCAAAGGGACCTCGTAATCAGGCGTTAAGGGGTTAACGGCGCTGTCACCTTTTACGGCGCCGTTAACCCCTTAACGGCAGGGTTGTAATGAGGGCCATGGTCTCCAAAAAGACACTTCTTCAAACCATCATGTACAGACCCAGAAGATGAAGAAGGAATTAACCCAGACGATGAAGTGAAGATGAATACAGAGGAACCAAGTAAGATGAATCCAAAGGAGGAAGTGGAAGTGGTTGATGAATCGCCCAGAGGGGGGAGTGTACAGGAGGTCCCAAATAAAGCCTGCACTCGAGTCGCCCATTTTGAAGTACCAGGAACGTTTACACCAAAATATGTGACGTATGATGAGCAAATAAACCACCAGAGAGCCGCAGTGGGGCTCTGCCCAGTACCTATCAGAAGAGCAACACCTATTGAAGTACCAATACCCAGGAAACCGTAGACAGTAAGGTATCCATTGAGAAAACCCTACCAGCAAAGGAGACGAAATGAAGATTGCCTAAATACCGTCCCAGAAGAAACCGAAAAGGCCTTAATGGAAGATGAATGGTGACGTCACAAGGACTCGGACGGACTCGCAGATAGAAGAAATGATGACCCAAGAATGACACAAAGATACGAAACGCCATGCATAAGGATATCATGAACCTAAAAGAAGAGAATGATGTTGAAATATAAAGAAGCTTAAACTGTAAGCAGAATGAAGATATTCAACCAGCTAATGCCTGTACATATGCTTGAAACTGCACGAAAGCTAAGGATACAGTGCAGCTTGCTATGCTAAGGAGAAGAATAGCACGGCAAGCACCAAAATGAAGCAAAGTATTATGAGTGTGATTCCACTTTAAAGTAAAAGCAGAATCAACTCAGGTTACTAGAGGCCAAACCAGACAATATTCATATTCTAGCTAAATGAGAAGAGACGGCTGAATTGAAACTCAGCAAAAGCGACTTGTGCCAGGGGAGCCAAGCTTATACCAATAGAAGGAGTGAACAGTAGCTACATGTAATTGAAACTTAAAGAACAGAATATCCTGTCTTTAGAAGGTCGAGATAAGGAGGCGTAGGCAGGTGGCAAGCCAAATAAGAATTAAATGCACAAATAGAGAGAAACTCGGCAAATTCACGGTGTAGGAATCACGTGACCAACCGAGCGTGAAGAAGCACGGGTTCACACCTATGCTTGGCATCCATCCAGACAGAGATATCAGAACTTTTCCAGACAAGAAGATGCTGTTTCGAGGCCAACCACAGTGAACTCATTGACACACAGCCACTAAAGTGATGATTGATTGAGGGGAGGCCAGGTGAATCCGGGGGCATCCTGCACCTGGCTGACCGTTCTGCATGCTGCTAAGCAAAGTGGAACCCAATCACAATGGACCAAATAATCTAGGGTCCTATAGTTAGTAGAACCAATGGGACGTCATACTTTTAGTGAAGTCGACAGTAGTCATGTTGAAGGAAGGGCTTAGATGCCCGCCTGACAGTATTTACCGAATCCCCTCACTCCGTTACCATATACAGATACAGCATCTATATTAAAGTTACCTTTTCCTAACCAATAGAAATGCATGTTAACTTTTGAGTGTTACACGTCAGATTATGAGTTTTGAGTAGAAATGTTATTGTTTGTTATGAAGTTCGTTGGAGTTGAAGCGAGACGGACTATCGCATCACTGCTCATTTCTATGACTCCCCGTTTTTTGTACTTGTCATTAAATGGACTCCTTTTGCCAAACCGTTGAGTTTTCCTTATTGATTGGTGTTGGAGTAATAAATCTGCACCCCCATCCATCTCAAAGGTGCAGCTATCTCGTCTTAAAGTACTCTGGAGCAAACCTCGGCTCTATGGGCCAGCCGGGGGTCTCCCCAGTATACATCTTTTGGAAGTTACTGTGTAAAAGAGACACTTTTGCCATCCTTAAAAGCTGTTGTATGAATGGGACTCTTGTTCTTGTTCTTCAAAAGACACCTTTTGGTATCCTGGAGGAAGTGTTAGATGAAAGAGACTTTTTTGCTGTGTTTGAAGAATCTTTGTTTGAACAGAAAATGTTCAATATTCTACCTGAGACAATGTGAGTTCAGATATGTTTTGAAAACAAAGGCAGTTTGCATAATTTTGAGGACAAGACACAGACTGATCTTTAGTTCTAGTTTCTTTGACAGGGAAATTCTCTTTAGGATAAGGGCAGAAAGGCCTTAATCCAAACCCTTATATTTTTTATAAAATGTCTAATGTTGAAAACATTACAACTTTGTGTCTGACTGTCATTTTTGACATCTCACACAATGCTGGGAATGTTGTTATTATATTATTAAAATTGAGATGTATGATTAAATAGGCATGTCGATTTATATAATGAAGTAAAGAGTAAAATGATTCTTTTTCTCCACTCGCACCCTCCCACCATGATTAGGAACCTCTATTGGATCTTCCGGCACTACAAGTCCTGATAGAATGGACTGCGTGCTTAAATTAACTTACAAAAATAATATTTATTCAAAGTATTTGAACCAATATTAAAGCATAAAAACAACCCTCACATAGTGCAACTTGTAACAATAGAAAAAACAATTTTAGAAGCATCAAACACAATTCATACAATTACACAGGACACAAAAGATATCACATAACAAAACACAGCAACCTCAATGTGTCGTTAAAATATCGATCCCAACATGTTTCTGTTCTTCACAACCCATCTAGGGCGAACATTCTTCAGGGGTTAATTTAAAACATCCAAAATTCTCCTCAACTCTGCGTTGACTGGGTTGTTTCTGGCACCCTCAATGGAAAAAACACCGGGGCCTGTGGAAGAAAGACAGAGGAAACTATTGAACTAAGGGGAGACGGGATACTACAAAAAGTGGAGAGGAGGCAGGCCAATTAATTGGGCCAACCTCTGTAAGTTCCAAGGAATGGAACACTACGATTTACCTTCAGATGGTGAACCTTCTATGAGCGTCTAAAAGTGACAAATTGCAGGTCTCTCTCACAGTCCACCAAGGTATCGTAACACCTAAGAGAGACAAACCACAAACAGAGAACACATGTTCTGTATCAAAACAGAAATAACATAACAATGGCATCAACACAATGAAACCCGAAGTCTTATCAAAATTACCTCCACAGATGAAGGGACGGGTGCTATGAAGGAAAATGCACCAATTGGACCAAATCCAAACGACTCTATTGCCAACTACAGTATCAATCTGCAAAACAAGTACAGTCATCAGCGACCTGCAATGCCCTACACTGCACGACTGTCCACCTTATACCCCCAAGAAATGGCGGGTGATGTGCATCTGTTTCAAAGACACGACTAACATGTAAATCAATGGGCCTCATTACGACCCAGGCACTAATGGGTTAACAGCGCCGTAAAAGGCTGCGGCGCCGTTAACCTATTAGCGCCTAATTACGAGGACCCTTTGTGGGACCCGACCTTAACGACTGGTTTTTAACGGCTGTGATACATTTTGTGTCCTGTGTAATTGTATGAATTGTGCTTGATGCTTCTAAAATTGTTTTTTCTATTGTTAGAAGTTGCACTGTGTCATGTGAGGGTTGTTTTGATGTTAATTTAAGCACGCAGTCCATTCTATCAGAACTTGTAGTGCTGGAAGATCCAATAGAGGTTCCTAATTGTGGTGGGAGGGTGCGAGTGGAGAAAAAGAATCATTTTACTCTTTACTTTATTATATAAATCGACCTAAGATGTGATTTTCTGAATAGGGACTTTGTTTAGCTATTTGAACATATTGATTAAATAGGCAAGCATACGTTTAGATACCTGCCTAAGATCTATAAACACATAATATGTGTAATTACTGAATTTTCCATTTTAAAGACAGAAGTCAGGAATTATTATTATACACAGATATTTTATTCAGAATTATGTAATGTAATTGTTGCATGTGTTTCAAATGCCAGAAGAGAGATGATGGTCTCCATCGGAATAAGAAATGCATGGTTCGAAACTAAATGTAGATCTGCCAAAATGAATATGATCTCGGGCTGAAAATGACTTTGGAATAATAAACCAGTAGAAATTGCTAAACTTAGATTTACTTATAAGTCTTATCATGATAAAGTGGGGTAAGACCAACAATAGGCATGAACACCAATGATCTTCTTTTCAAGTCTTTTATTTTTTTTAACATAAAATACAGCACAAGGAAATAAGGGAACAGAACGTATTTGATCATGCATCGACAAGTCTCTGATACTGCTGTCCAGGGATTTGCGCTTTCAACTTCTGAGAAAAAGTCTGACATCTATGCCACCACAGAAAAATGCCTTGTCCTTACACTGATCCAACTCTTATGGATGGAGGTATATAGACTCTTCAGGTACAAACACTGCACCTGTCAATTTCAGAATGGTTTGGGTCACATTCGAAATCCCCCTCCTCCTCACCTGAAGAGCTTGAGTCTTGAGATGGTATCTTCTTCCTTTCTCTGACCCTCTAGTCCTTTTTTTATGTAGATAAGGCCTACCACGGAAGGAAACCCCAAAGGCCGTTAGGAATCCGCAGGCCAGTGACCTCACTTCTGGAGTAGCCAAAAATAGGGGAAAAAGCCTCTCCAGGCACAATAAACCCCTGACTGGCAATGGCAAAGTACAGCAGCGAAGGGATTCAAGATGAAACTTATTGAATTCCGGAGGACCCTTGAGAAAGTCCAAATCCAGGTCTGGCGGCAGGGAATGGAGACCGAAACGGAGAGTTATGAATACCCAGCAGTCACAGGTACGTTCTCAGAAAGAGCGCAGTGTGAGCCCAGGAGGCAGCCGGACCACAGTGATGGAATTGCAAGGTACCGGAGCAGTACAGGAGAAGGAATACAGAGGCAAAAGGGAAAAGAGAAGGAGAAACCAATACAGGGTGGGACCTGATCGCGGAAACGAGAACCAAAGGAAAGCGAAGCAGGTCGGGAGAGAGGCACGCCAAGGAGGTTGGTGGAGAGAGAGACTGTGAGCCGAGCGTCTGCTGTGGGAGAAGGGGAAAAAGGCACAGGTGCTGTCTGAGGGACGCAGTGCAGAAAAGCAAGCGGCTAGGCCGACAGAGGAAAGCACTAGCGTATAGACCCAAAGTGGAAAGCAATTAGGGTTGCCATCTTGAGAACAACTAGACTGCACCGGGAGAACGGCGAAACAACGTAATGGCAAAGATCAATGGAGGCGAGTCCTTCATTGATTCCAGAAGCACCTACCCCCAGGAAGCATGACAGCACCAGCCACCACTCCACATTTCTCTCTCTAGGTGCTTCTCTTCCTCCAGCCTTCTGATGTTTTAACACCTCTGCCTGAACTCTGCCTCCTTCCTTAACTACTTTTCCTTCCACCTCCTGATGTTCGAGCACCTCTACTGTAATTCCACCTCCTTCTGTAACCACACCTCCTTTCAAATCCTGATTTGTATTCACCAACAACTTAACTCTGCCTCCTTCCATAACCACTCATCCTTCCAACTCCTCCAACCAACCTCCTTCCTCTGGTCTTTCCATAACTCGTGTTTTATATCTCCCCCTACTCATCCCTTATCTCCCTCTAGCTCTGCACCCATTCATCTTCCACCAAACACTGCTCCTCCAGTCTTCTTCTCTAGACTGCACACTCTTTCAAAATGCTGCTCTCGAACTCTCCCCAAGATCTGTCCTCCCACTACTCCAACAACTTACAAACTGAGTGTCTTTAGAACTGTTTACATAAGGTGCTGACCCCTTAACTGTATTGGCTCCAAAAGCAACAGGTTGAAGCTGTGACTGTAGGGGAAGGCTCAATGGTAATTTACAGTGACCACTTCCTTCTTGTGACACTCTGGGGGTTGGGCTTAGTGAGATATAGACTAGTGGAACTGCCATTTTGGTATGACAGGCCCAACCTGCCTATCCTTGTCTTACAGCTGTCGGTAGTGCCTTCTTTCGCAGAAGCAAAGTAAGTGTTACCCATTACAGTTACTTTCTAATGTTCCTTTCCATGTAATCCTTCCCCTGGGACTTGAAGGGGCACTGAAAATGTTTGTTTGTTAAACTATTACCACTGTTTTGCAACTTTTCCAGATCATCAGATTTTTCGGTGCGGCTTGCCAGCATCAATTGCTGGGGTTTAGAGTTGTCATCATGGGTTGTACCTGTCTTAAAGGGACCACCTCTCCTTTTAGTGTTGTGAGAGGGTAGTCCACTATTGTATTCGTTCCCCTTATAAATAGTCAGGGACTGTTGGTTCCCCACAGGGAAAAAGATTGGTGTAACTCCACTCAGCATCCCATTCTACACGTACTGAGGGCTAGGGAGATGTGTAGTGGCTAAGCAAATGATACCTGCTAAGCTACGGTGCTACAGTGCAGAGCTAGACAGGATCTCCCATATGCCTCATCCTGAAGCATAGGAAGGTGCCTGGTGCCGAGGGCCACCACCACCTCAGCTCCTAATTCCAAGTAGGAGTCTCGTCACCATCCTCAATAGCAATCAAAAAGAAGAAACATGAGAAGGGAAGTTGAGAATGATTACAAGCTGCTATTATTTATTAATAATGATTAACAAGCTTTCTGGAAAATTATAGCCAAGGATGCTATCCATTGTGAGGGTTTAGAACTAGAAATGTCGATTCCCTCGGAAGAAATGGAATAAGTATTTCATTTGCAAGTGTACATTAAATAACCAGACTTTCGCACTGAATGTTCTCTAAGCGGCAGATGAGACTGAAAGGCAGAATGCTTCTTGTGTTTTCTGAAACAGAAGTACACCTCACCTTTCCATCTAAAAAATCAGGCTAAGACCAAGGGACTAATAATGTATTTATTAAATTCTTTAAAGGAGAGTCTAAAATGTGGCTACCTTACCTTGCATCTTTTTTTTAAACACTATCAGTGGTATGGTATTGTTTATTTCTATAGCGCCTATGCATTGGCAAGTCTTTCAAAGCACTCAGGGAGGGTTGGAACATGGGGAAAAAAACAACAGTGGTTCAGAGCCCTTGAAATTCTGAGACTATAAGTGCATACAAAATACATTTAACAGTTTGAGATACAGCAAATAGGCCTGACAGCGATTCTGCAGTTTTACCAGTGTAATTAGGGGTGAGGACAAGGGAGGACAGACAGACGATCTTCAGGCGTGGTGCGTACGGATCGTGCAAGTGCACAGAATGGTGACAGGGAGGGGGAGGATAAGTGCACACGGTCGGTTGAGACTGGGTTAAGTGCAGAGAGAGCCACTCCCTTTGTAATTTCTCAAGTGCAGTGAGTGTGGGTGGGGTGTAGGGCCCTGAGGCAAGTGCGAAAGAGGACTGGCGGTGGTGGTGGGAACCTGTGATACTCTGAATGCAGGTAACTATTTTCCCAAAGGTGAAAACGCACTAAAATTGTTCCAATTTTCAAAAAAGAGGGTAGGTATAGGACAAAGAACTGCAATTACCCAATTTCCCTAATTGATCGACTTGTGAAAGTTTATGGGAAGATTTTATTGAAGATCCTGGGTTGAAGTGAATAATGTTGTTGTTTTTTTTTTTATTCCAAGCAGGTTTAATGGGGGTGGGGGTTGCAAAATGTGTCCTTTTGTTTTAATTTAGCTTCATTTTGAAGTTTGTTTTATTAAATAAAATTGCTAAATATATTATCTGTATTGACTTTTCCACCGATTTGGCTTGTAAGAGTAATACATCATTGTGAAACGTCCAATTGAACAGTGGGGTTTGAAGGTGTATAAGGACGGCTATCAGATGTGTATACAGCAATAATACAACTGCAGTCAAATAGGGACAGGGAAGTGAGGTGTCCTCTCCATTTCAAATTAAAACAAGGGTACAGTAAGGGTGTGTTCTGGCCCTCAATCTTCTTTTCTATTTAAATGATTTGGCAGATAGAGTTTCGAAGTTGGACACTGCCAGCCCAAAATTGTGAGGGGATCGAATGCTATTATTTCCAAAACCCTAACAGGTCTTTAAAACATTTGGCTGTCTTGCAAAACGTTTGTAAAGAACAGGCCCAATAATTAATTATTCCAAAGCAGAGTTTCTGGCATGCCATCCCAAAAAATCCAAATAGACCTGTGGGGAACTGTAATTTCTCAAGTTGATTGTTCTGACTATCTGGGATTTCAATGATATAAAAATGGCCCTGACATCACAGGAATTGAAATGCAGGCTTGTTTTAAGGAGATGTTGAGGTATCACTCTCTCTCTTTTGCTAGGCCGTCTGGAGGAGAATCTACACTCGCCACTACTGAAGCTCATAAGGCACAATCTCAATCAGCTGCGCTTTGTGTTGCCAAACTCAGGGGACAGATCACTTTTACACATTTAGAGACTAGCGAGAATCTTGTTCTTAAGCAACTCTCGAGGTTCGACCATGATTCTATCTCAACTACGGACGGGTCTTTAACCAATGAGATACGCTCCTTCTTTACAACCTTTTTTATTTAGGCAGAAACTACACAGCAGTGAAGACCTATTACTGCCCAAGAATGCTGTCTCGGGGGCTATTAACATCATGTGAAGCTCAGGGTGGAAATACATTAGGAAATTTACGGTGCAACAAATCATCAACTGGAGATATCGAGTTGACTGGTCAAATGACCTGTCAAATTTCTACTTTGGTCTATGTCCTGCATGCAGAATGGGTCCTCCAAGACATGTTAGCTGGAAGCCACACGTGCACGGAGGAGCATTTGTCTTATAAAGATTTACTCAGTCCATAAAAATGCCTACATTTTATTGATAACTTCTCTAGGGCGGTATTATTTCTCAAATATCACTTTAATAGTCTTCCATTGGCAAGCTTTAAATGTGCCTGCACCAAAGGTAGTTGTGGTAAAGGTGCTGCGAAACAATCACCCATTTTCTTTTGGTGTGCCTACTCTATCTAGACATGCGAAAGAGCTGATTGGTCCCATTTTGCAATGACTCAGGGATACAAACCATTGCAGCTGTAGAAGCACTGCTTAAGCCTTCTAGCTCACAAGCTTTATTATTTGCTGTCTCAAATTATTTAATTTGAGCTTCATATAGGTGACAAAATCACCTATAGCCTGCACAGTCATTGGCTATATTTTGCATATTTGCATAGGGGTTAGTAGCTGCCTCCCTTATAGCTACTCAGAGCAATCTATCTTTTATAATTATGTATCGTTTTTACTGCACGGAAGTACTGTTTAGAGGTAATCGTGTCTTTAAAGCATATTGTTAAAAACCTGATTTTAGCCTTATATATGTAACCCTGTACCTTCAATGGGCTCACACCAAGGACATTAAACCACGTGGAGTTGGTACCATTCCCTATCCACATCTTCATGGTGGGGATTTAGTGGCCGGGATGTTCAAGGGATAGCCTGTATAATATACTGATGCATTACCATGCCAGGTCTGAGGATAAAGATTATGTACATTTTATGGGGCAATGTTCTCTTTTGGAAATCTTATTTGAAACAGTTTTTGTCTTTTTTTGTTTATTTGTTAATAAGTAACTTTAGAGTTAAAGTCAGTCACCCTGTGCAAGGTTCAGGTCTATCAACGTTCAAATAGAGTAATCATCCTGAACCACTAGGATGTGTGAGGACCCTCGTTGTTCTGTGAGCCATGTTTGGGTAATGGCAAGTATGTGGACCATTTGAGATTGTATGAAGTCTGATATTTCAATAGAGTGATATGGTAAGGAATGTGGATTTATCAAAGCACACTTTCGAGCCTTAACGAGGCGGAGTGGGCCTGTTTGTTTACATTAGCAAGTGTTCCTTTAAGGTGTGATACAAATATGACAAGTCGGAAGATGGGGAGACTTGGCAACTAGAGTCCTAGGATCCAGCTGGCTCCTCCATTGGGATAAGGATTTCTTGTGGGTCCCTCTGGAAGCAGGATACAAACAGGAATATGTAGTCAGATCCCTTGAATCCAGCAAGGAATCTAGGAAGTGCGTTTGTAAAGGGCCATTATCAATCCGATTTTGGACAACTGTCGTGTGGTCATGTGTGGTAGAGATGTCCACATTTCTAGGTGGAGGTCTATTATCATTGTAAATACTTAAGAGAGGGGATCTTATTATGGTGTTATAATATTAACAAAATGGACCCACACCAATTTTAGGGATGTCATGTGTGATAGCTTTGTCAACAGTCAAAGATCGTACAATTTAATTGCAATAATTTGAATTGAAACGAAAGGTGCTCCTGGGTTTTGTCATAGCAATTATGCAACAGCACAGTTAATGGCTCTGTTCATGCACTCACCAGGTGTGTGTCTGGGTGGCCAAGCAGACAGAACCTTCATACGTAAAACCCGCTCAAACAAGTTTTGCGCAGGCATTGCATGCATCTGACAGCCATCTAAGCCTGAGGCGCTCCTTTGATGACATCAGTTAGCAGCACCTCGTGGTGCAGTGCACAGCCCAGCAATACAGCAATACAGGGGGATACAAATAGAAATAGCAGGTGTGTTGTGGGACCCTCCCAAGTGTGTTGCCCCTTTAAGGACCAAGCTAATCAAAGGAGCTTCTGCAGACATGTGCACCAGAACAGCTGCAGACTCCCAAGAAGAACGACTGAGTCCATGGGCCTCATTACAGGTCGGGCAGTCCGGAATTAACAGTGGTGGTAAACCCGCCGCCACTGTTAATTCCGGACCACCCGATCCCGAGTCCTGCAGGCGGGAGGTGGCATTCCCGCCAGGTCTGACCTGGCAGGTTTAACACCGCCCACCTGCAGGCGGACGTGGAAACACCAGTACCATCACGAGATGGTGCCGGTGTTTCCACTTCCCCATTCCCATTGAGTCCCATAGGACTCAATGGAAATGGGGATTTACCGAATTCCGCCTCTGGAATTCCCGGGAAACCAGGGCTGTAATGCCCTGGTAATTCCGGGAGTCACGGAGGCGGAATGGTAATACGAGTTCGGCAGTAACCAGGCGGTTTTACCGCCACGGTTACCGCCGGACTCATAATGCGGCCCCATGTCTCATTTATGTAGGCCTGCAGGCCTACACCTGGGGCACCGGCCTGCATGCCCTGATGCCGTGGGACCCTCCTGCCAGTACGATGGCAGAGGTCTGCATGGTCAAGAGCATGGCTTGCGCTGCTCCCACCCCCGATAGTGCTGGTGCCCCATAGCACTATGAGGCCTGCTGGATTTCCAGAGCAGGCCCCAACCCCCAGAGGCACTGGGCCTCCAGAGTGCTGATGTCTGTAGCACTAGACAGGGCCCACTGGATGTCCACAGCAGGCCCCCTGTAACAGCAGGTATACATTAATGGACAGAGTAAAAAGCTGCCTTTCTGATGAACTGAACTCCACATTTTGATTTATTTCATTTATTTCTGCCTAATGCGCCTCATATAAACAATGATTTGTTTCCTTAATTGGAAGGACATAAAAGTAGAGGCGGACAGGAGCACTGGGATGTGGCGACATAATAACAGGCACACCCCGAATTAGGCTCTTGATAACACTGCGCTCCTGATAATAGAGTGGAGCACTTCTGTCACACTGCGCTCCTGATAATACAGAGGAGCACTTCTGTCACACTGCCCTCCTGATAATACATAGGAGCACTTCTGTCACACTGCGCTCCTGACACACTGCGCTCCTGATAATACAGAGGAGCACTTCTGTCACACTGCGCTCCTGATTATGCAGAGGGGCACTTCCATGGACGTAATCCCCTCCTCCCCAAATTTTGTGGCACACCATTTTGTCCCACTCATTTGGCAGGTGGCCCTTTCATTTACATGCCCCCCCTCCAAAAAAACTTTTCAGCTAAGTTACTCCACTGAATACTTCTGGTGTTACCCAAAACCATTGCACTCTGCTAAGGACAGCACACAAGCACTTTGTGAAAATACCCAGAGCTAAATTGAAACGTTATCAGCCTGACTGGATTGAGACCCTCGATCAATCTCTCCTACATAAGAACTTTAGAGAGAATTCATTTTGCGAGAAAAAATGTAGTCTTGCAGAACCATATTTATTAGCCTATCCATCGGCATCTTTAAGATCAGCTGTTCTGCGCTTTAGATTAACAGGCCGATTCATGGAATAATTAGCGCGGCGCAAGTGGGCAAAAACGTGCGAATCGCAGTGGAATAGCGAAAATCGCAGTGCAAGTGCGAAAATCGCACGAAAAGCAGCGCACGTCGATTCATGGAAGGCCGTGCGCGAGAAAACCAGCGGATGTGCGATAAAAAAGTGCGCGGCGCACGTTGGCGCACAGGCCATCTAACAGCGTGCGCCAGGTCACAGCGAAAATCGCACAGGCCACAGCGAAATTCGCACATAGCGCGGCGCACGCAACAAAAGTAGGCGGAACACGGGCGTAACACTCGGAATGGGGAACAACTTGCCAAAACGTGGGCGTCACGGGGGAAGTACAGGGCACAAGTGCGCGGAACGCCCACACGCTCGCCTACAACACGTATTCATGGAATAGAATAGGGGAAAAAAGCGCACGCTCAAACCAGCGCACAGGCACAAACACGACCGCCACAAGAAAGCAGGCGGTAGCGTCTCTGCGGCTGTAAGAAATGTGCGCCAAAAGGTGCGCCAACAAATAGCACCTATATACTGCCATGATGAATGTCCCATACTGTGGCCCTCCAGGAAAAATGACGTGCAAAGGGGTACCCACAAACACGGACACCCGCTGACAAAAAATACGTGTGCGTGTATACCGGGGTGCGCGGGAAGTCTCACACGCGATTTCAGCAGGGTACGTGCATCACAGGGGTTCGCGTGAAGTCATTCACGCGATCGGGCCTGGGGGAGCAAGCTACGTATATTTCAGGGGTTCGCGTGAAGTTTCTCACGCGATCGGGCCTGGGGGAGCGTGCTACGTGTATTTCAGGGGTTCGCGTGAAGTTTCACACGCGATCGGGCCTGGGGGAGCGGGCTACGTGTATTACAGGGGTTCGCGTGAAGTTCCTCACGCGATCGGGCTTGGGAGAGCGTGCTACGTGTATTTCAGGGGTTCGCGTGAAGTTTCACACGCGATCGGGCCTGGGGGAGCGGGCTACGTGTATTCCAGGGGTGCGTGAGAAGTTCCACACGCGAATAGCCTGGGCGCGTGTATTTCAGGGGTGCGCGGGAAGTTCCACACGCGAATAGCCTGGGCGCCTGTATTTGAGGGGTGCGCGGGAAGTTCCACACACGAATAGCCTGGGCGCGTGTATTTGAGGGGTGCGCGGGAAGTTCAACACGCGAATAGCCTGGGCGTGTGTATTTCAGGGGTGCGCGGGAAGTTCCACACGCGAATAGCCTGGGCGCGTGTATTTCAGGGGTGCGCGGGAAGTTCCACACGCGAATAGCCTGGGCGCGTGTATTTCAGGGGTGCGCGTGAAGTTCCTCACGCGATCGGGCCTGGGGGAGCGGGCTATGTGTATTCCAGGGGTGCGTGAGAAGTTCCACACGCGAATAGCCTGGGCGCGTGTATTTCAGGGGTGCGCGGGAAGTCTTACACGCGAATAGCCTGGGCGCGTGTATTTCAGGGGTGCGCGGGAAGTTCCACACGCGAATAGCCTGTGCGCGTGTATTTCAGGGGTGCGTGGGAAGTTTTACACGCGATTTCTGCACGGTACGTGTATTTCAGGGGTGCCGGGGAGTCCCACATGTGATTTGACAGTGTGGGTCCTCCCAGGTGTACCCTGTACACCCTCCACGGCCCCTGCAGGCAGCCCACAACACAGGGGACTACCCTGCATCCCTGGTCATGTCCCGCAGGCAGCCCACCCAACATGGGCATGCCCCCCAGCAAAGGCACATGTCTCCTTGAACTAATGAACACCAACTCATGTCCCCTTGCACCCCCACCCCCCAGCACTGTGGGGCACCTGCCAGCAGGCCCCCACCCATGTCCAACTCATGTCCCCCACCACCCCCACCCCCCAGCACTGTGGGGCACCTGCCAGCAGGCCCCCACCCATGTCCAACTCATGTCTCCCACCACCCCACCCCCCAGCCACCAGGGTCACCCTCCACCAGGCCCCCACTCATGTCACCCACCACCCCCACCCCCCAGCCACCAGGGTCACCCTCCACCAGGCCCCCACCCATGTCTCCCACCACCCCCACCCCCCAGCCACCAGGGTCACCCTCCACCAGGCCCCCACTCATGTCACCCACCACCCCCACCCCCCAGCCACCAGGGTCACCCTCCACCAGGCCCCCACTCATGTCTCCCATAACCCCCACACCCCAGCAGTGCAGGGGCACCCTCCACCAGGCCCCCACTCATGTCTACCACCACCCCCACCCCCCCAGCCACCAGGGGCACCCTCCACCAGGCCCCCACCCATGTCTCCCACCACCCCCACCCCCCAGCCACCAGGGTCACCCTCCACCAGGCCCCCACTCATGTCACCCACCACCCCCACCCCCCAGCCACCAGGGGCACCCTCCACCAGGCCCCCACTCATGTCTCCCACCACCCCCACACCCCAGCAGTGCAGGGGCACCCTCCACCAGGCCCCCACTCATGTCTACCACCACCCCCACCCCCCCAGCCACCAGGGGCACCCTCCACCAGGCCCCCACTCATGTCTCCCACCACCCCCACACCCCAGCAGTGCAGGGGCAGCCTCCACCAGGCCCCCACTCATGTCACCCACCACCCCCACCCCCCAGCTACCAGGGTCACCCTCCACCAGGCCCCCACCCATGTCTCCCACCACCCCCACCCCCCAGCCACCAGGGTCACCCTCCACCAGGCCCCCACTCATGTCACCCACCACCCCCACCCCCCAGCCACCAGGGTCACCCTCCACCAGGCCCCCACTCATGTCTCCCACCACCCCCACACCCCAGCAGTGCAGGGGCACCCTCCACCAGGCCCCCACTCATGTCTACCACCACCCCCACCCCCCCCAGCCACCAGGGGCACCCTCCACCAGGCCCCCACCCATGTCTCCCACCACCCCCACCCCCAGCCACCAGGGTCACCCTCCACCAGGCCCCCACTCATGTCACCCACCACCCCCACCCCCCAGCCACCAGGGGCACCCTCCACCAGGCCCCCACTCATGTCTCCCACCACCCCCACACCCCAGCAGTGCAGGGGCACACTCCACCAGGCCCCCACTCATGTCTACCACCACCCCCACCCCCCCAGCCACCAGGGGCACCCTCCACCAGGTCCCCACTCATGTCTCCCACCACCCCCACACCCCAGCAGTGCAGGGGCAGCCTCCACCAGGCCCCCACTCATGTCACCCACCACCCCCACCCCCCAGCCACCAGGGTCACCCTCCACCAGGCCCCCACCCATGTCTCCCACCACCCCCACCCCCCAGCCACCAGGGTCACCCTCCACCAGGCCCCCACTCATGTCACCCACCACCCCCACCCCCCAGCCACCAGGGTCACCCTCCACCAGGCCCCCACTCATGTCTCCCACCACCCCCACACCCCAGCAGTGCAGGGGCACCCTCCACCAGGCCCCCACTCATGTCTACCACCACCCCCACCCCCCAGACACCAGGGGCACCCTCCACCAGGCCCCCACCCATGTCTCCCACCACCCCCACCCCCCAGCCACCAGGGTCACCCTCCACCAGGCCCCCACTCATGTCACCCACCACCCCCACCCCCCAGCCACCAGGGGCACCCTCCACCAGGCCCCCACTCATGTCTCCCACCACCCCCACACCCCAGCAGTGCAGGGGCAGCCTCCACCAGGCCCCCACTCATGTCACCCACCACCCCCACCCCCCAGCCACCAGGGGCACCCTCCACCAGGCCCCCACTCATGTCTCCCACCACCCCCACACCCCAGCAGTGCAGGGGCACCCTCCACCAGGCCCCCACTCATGTCTACCACCACCCCCACCCCCCCAGCCACCAGGGGCACCCTCCACCAGGCCCCCACCCATGTCTCCCACCACCCCCACCCCCAGCCACCAGGGGCAGCCTCCACCAGGCCCCCACTCATGTCTCCCACCACCCCCACACCCCAGCAGTGCAGGGGCACCCTCCACCAGGCCCCCACTCATGTCTACCACCACCCCCACCCCCCCAGCCACCAGGGTCACCCTCCACCAGGCCCCCACTCATGTCTCCCACCACCCCCACACCCCAGCAGTGCAGGGGCACCCTCCACCAGGCCCCCACTCATGTCTACCACCACCCCCACCCCCCCAGCCACCAGGGGCACCCTCCACCAGGCCCCCACCCATGTCTCCCAACACCCCCACCCCCCAGCCACCAGGGTCAGCCTCCACCAGGCCCCCACTCATGTCTCCCACCACCCCCACCCCCCAGCAGTGCAGGGGCAGCCTCCACCAGCCCCCACTCATGTCACCCACCACCCCCACCCCCCAGCCACCAGGGTCACCCTCCACCAGGCCCCCACTCATGTCTCCCACCACCCCCACACCCCAGCAGTGCAGGGGCACCCTCCACCAGGCCCCCACTCATGTCTACCACCACCCCCACCCCCCCAGCCACCAGGGGCACCCTCCACCAGGCCCCCACCCATGTCTCCCACCACCCCCACCCCCCAGCCACCAGGGGCAGCCTCCACCAGGCCCCCACTCATGTCTCCCACCACCCCCACACCCCAGCAGTGCAGGGGCACCCTCCACCAGGCCCCCACTCATGTCTACCACCACCCCCACACCCCCAGCCACCAGGGGCACCCTCCACCAGGCCCCCACCCATGTCTCCCACCACCCCCACCCCCCAGCCACCAGGATCACCCTCCACCAGGCCCCCACTCATGTATCCCACCACCCCCACACCCCAGCAGTGCAGGGGCACCCTCCACCAGGCCCCCACTCATGTCTACCACCACCCCCACCCCCCCAGCCACCAGGGGCACCCTCCACCAGGCCCCCACCCATGTCTCCCACCACCCCCACCCCCCAGCCACCAGGGGAAGCCTCCACCAGGCCCCCACCCATGTCTCCCACCACCCCCACGCCCCAGCAGTGCAGGGGCACCCTCCACCAGGCCCCTACTCATGTCTACCACCACCCCCACCCCCCAGCAGTGCAGGGGCATCCTCCTCCAGGCACCCACACATGTCCCCCTGCCCCCAGGTCCTGACGATACTCAATCATGGCAGTAATGGGCAGCATACCCAGCACAAACACCCAGGCAAGGATTGCATCCACCCACATAGTGAATGCAATTACATGATACAACCCCAATGGCAAGTCTGTAAATGAACACATGTCCGTCACACACACATACACAATGGGTGCAAGTGAATGTCAAAACCCATATCATGACATGTATGAAACCAATGAGAAAATACCACAAGTGAAAGTTAAAAAAACATGCATTAAAGATGAAAAATAAGTAAACAAATCAAACATACAACAATGGGGATAACAAAATAAATGGTCCATGTCCGAGAACAAATGTAAAAATAAAAAAAACAAAGTAATCCAAAAACAAATGTTGTCCAAAGCAAAATCATGTGGAAGTAAAATAATGAAAAACCATTTCCTCATGGTGAACACAATAATTAATAAAAAAAATGTTTCTTCAAAAAGCAAACTATATACACGAAAATTCCAGGGTCCATGAGCCCAACACCATAAATGAAACCTACTACTACCTAATGAAAATAATATATACAAAAAAGTGGCCATTGTCCGAGCGGTCCAAAAAAACAAAAATTAATAAAGGAAACCTAACACTAACTAACTAAATAACTATATACAAAGGCAGCGGGCAAGTCCTGCGGCTCACTCGGTGATGTTGCTGGCCAGGGCATCATCGAACTCCATGTCGATGTCCTGGAGGCGGGACTCTGTCCTGGCCCCGAGGTCTCGCAGGGATAACCCCATGTCCAGCTCAAACTCCCTGCGAGCTTCCTCGAGGCACTCAGCCCGCCTCAACGCCCGACGCATGGAGAACTCTGCCCTGACCATGGTGAGCCGCTCCTCTTCCGCCCGCTGCCGCTCCGCACCTATCCGCTGGACCAACTGCTCCCACACGGAAGACACCACCATCCCAGGGTTGCCCTGCCCTCCGGCCGATGCCTGCCCCTCTGATCTTGAAGGCCCCGAGCCATGATGCCTCCCACGTCGAGCCTGCTGCTGCCTCCGACGCCACTGCCTCTGCCAGCACGACGGCATCCAGGCTGATGGAAACCACTGACGCCGTCGTGCACGTGCCCTGCCTGATGATGCTGTCACATCTTCCATCTGCTGGGGTCCAGTTGCTGTGTTGTCCACCCCTGCTGGACCTCCGACTCCCAACTGTGGCAGGGATGGGATCCCCACCGAGCTG
This sequence comes from Ambystoma mexicanum, assembly GCF_040938575.1. Taxonomy (NCBI): domain Eukaryota; kingdom Metazoa; phylum Chordata; class Amphibia; order Caudata; family Ambystomatidae; genus Ambystoma; species Ambystoma mexicanum. Next base: position 837,338,490 of record NC_090929.1, read on the forward strand.
GCTGCATTGGTCGGGGCAGGTCCACAGGGGGCCCTGGTGGCATCTGGGCCGGAAGACGGCAAGGAGAACGACTGGTGTATAGCCTGCACAGAGGAGGAGAGGGCCGCCAGATTGGACAACACATGCAGGAAACCCCCGAACATGGCCGATCCCAATTGGGCCACGTCGGCACGGTGCACTTCGTGATGACGTGCGTCCTCCTCCCGGGAAGCACGCACGGCATCACGAATCACAGCCGTGCGCATCGCGACCCCAATCAGGACCTTCTCCACACGGCCAGGGGTTCCCACGTCCGCAGGTGGAGGGGAGTCAGGTGACATGGACATCCCCTCTACCTGCGGACGGGCCTGGGACGGGGCATCCCTGCTGGTGCATGGTGGTGCACTCACAGGGTCAGGGACAGCGACATGCACAGGCCCCTCCACGGTGACCTGTGCTGCCTCCTGCCCCTGGCCCTGGACTGCACCACTTGCACCAGCAGGGATGCCCCCACCAGGCCCCATGTGTGCCCCAGTGGCGGCCTCCTCCTCCTCTGTGCAAACCACCAACCTGGATGGCTCCTCACCGTCTCCCACCGTAGCAGGCCCCTGTGGGGGCTCACCCACCCCTTCCGCTGCAGCCGTGGGGGCATCCCCGCCGCCTTGCTCCACAGCGCCGTCTCCGCCCTCTTCTTCACTAGCCGCTGCTTAGAGGGAGACAAAGAACACAAGCATCAGGGCACTGTACAATGGTCCCCTAGACAGGAAGCAATAGCAGATGAGCACCACTGTCAAAGTACACTTCCATCATGTCCCTCCACAACACATGGGTCAGTCCAGGCAAAACACACACAGTAACAGGCATGGTGCATGCCATGGACATTTCCATGCATGTCCAATGGACTCTTGAAACATTCAATGATATGTAACTCACATGCATCATGGCTCATGCCTATCACATGCACACACTTCACCTCAGTCACATCCATCTGGCCCCAAACACACCAAACACAGCGGATACAAGGGTAATTTGGCTGCTTCACTGAATCTGTGCATTGTCACACACATGTGTCATGCATCCATGGCATGCACAAGTCACAGACACGCAGGTCAGGCACACAGACATGGCTACCATATATGTACCTGGCATCAGCACCCATCCCTCACCCCCACCCATGTCCAGGTACAGAGACTGGCATGCTCTCATGTTCAAAATCTGCATAGGGCTCCCCATGCAACAACCATGTGGGTCACACATCACTGGTCGCACATGCATTACCATGATGTCCCTGCACACATACATGCATACATGGTCTATGGCACACATACAGGCAAGTATCATAGAACCAGCACACCGCAACATGCCCTGTCTCACACAGTAATGCTTGGACACTTACCGCTCAACTCCAGACGGGCCTCCCTCTCAAGGATCTGGGCGTGGAGCGCTGGGCGTACGCGTTCCAGGACCCTCATCTGGATGGAACTCATGCGGCCCCGGCCCCCCTCCACGAGGCTCTGGGCCTTCACAAGGGTCCTGGACCTCAAGTCCTCCCAGCGCTTCTTGATCTTCAGGACGTTGCGGGTTGCCACCCCCTCCGCGTTGATGGCAACCACACAGTCGGCCCAGATCCTCTCCCGTCCTTCCTTACTGGCGCGGGACGATCCAAAGAGGGCATCATACTGCCTCAGGACATGCTCCACCAGGACACCAACTTCGGTGTCAGTGAAGCTGGTGCCCCTCTGCCCCTCTGGCCTGGGGTTGCCACTGGTGCCAGATGTGGAAGTGCCCGACATGGCAACCCCAGAGGCAGGTGTGGGTGGGCAACTGGGTCCTGGGGCTGGGCTGTGGAGCGATGTAATCCCAGTCGGGAGTCTTCAGTTCCAGCAGGGGTGGACACAGCAAGTGGACCCCTGCAGATGGCTGATGTGCAGGCACCAAATGGCAGGGCACGGTGGCAGCAGGCAGGCAGGCAGGCAGGCAGCAGCAGATGGCACGTGGGAGGCTGCTCGGGGCACTGGGGGGCAGTAACTCGGCCTTCTGGGCAGGAGCGTGGTCTTCCGTGTGTTTTCGCGTGGCCAGCTTGATACGGAGTGATTTGGCACGTGAAAATCCTGCACGTCAGCGTGAAATCCGAGGAAAGGCCCTTAGCGCGTAAGCGCGTCAGCACGCATACGCGATTCTATTGGACCAGAGTCCCTCAGCGCGTAAGCGCGTCTGTGACATGACCCGCACGGGTGTTCCCCACTCAGCACGTGATGACGGAGCACACGTGGAAATACTGCACGTCAGAGTGTCATCGCGTGTAATTGGACAAAAGTGCGCGTACACGCGATTGGCCTATGTACGTGTATTTCATGGGTGCGCGGGCACTTACACACGCAAGTACGTCAGCGAACCTGTATCCCGTGGTGCGTGTGAATTTCCACACGCTATTGGACTGGGAACTGGATTCCAGGGGTGCGCGGGTCACACGCTCGCCTAGAACACGCGCAAAGCATACATTTGCGCACTTTAACAATAACAAGCTCAGACGCCAGGATGAACATACCGTTCCTAGCAGCAGTGGCAGTGGGCTACCAAAGGAGGAGGAGGAGGATAGTCAGGGCCAGAATATTCACACCCAGAACCAGCCTTTTCGGGATGCCTGATGACCAGGTGTATGGGAGGTACAGGTTTCCACCACACATTATACTGGACCTGGTGAGTGAGTGGGAGGATGACCTCACATCACCCACCCTGTGCTCCTAAGCACTCAGCCCCCTGGAGAAGGTCCTCAATGTACTGCACTTCTTAGCCACTGGATCATTTCAGCGGACAAGTGCCATAGTGGGTGGGGTGTCACAGGCCACCCAGTCACGCTGCCTACACCAGGTCTTGAACATCATCACTGCACGCCCATCAGTCCGCAGGCACATATACCTGCCCAGAACACCTGCAGAAAGGCATGCTGCCGCCCTGGATTTTTACGGTGTGGCACGATTCCCCAAAGTGCTAGGTGCCATCGACTGCACCCATGTGGCTCTACGTCCCCCAGGGCATCTGAGCACATCTATAGGAACCGCAAGCACTGGCATTCCATCAACGTGCAGGTAGCATGTAATGCCAAGGGAATCATCACCTCAGTATATGCCAACTATCCCGGCTCCACCCACGACAGCTTCATTTACCGAATGTCCACCCTAAGCCGGGACCTAGAAGCTGGGCGGCATGGCGATAAATGGCTGCTTGGTGAGTATGTATGCCACTGCACAAGCATGCATGTTGGATACTGAGCAAGGTCACAACCCCACCAATGATACCAATCACCACCTCCACAGGGGACAGTGCCTACCCTCTCAGCCCCCACATGATGACGCCAATTCGGAACCCCACCACGCCACCCGAGGTAAGATATAACACAGCCCACATTACGACCCGGGGCATAGTGGAGCGCACATTCGGAGTGCTAAAGTCACGCTTTCGCTCCCTTGACCGTTCTGGCGGGCAGCTGTTATACGCTCCCCCAGTAGTGTGCAGGATCATAGTGGCAGCATGTGTCCTGCACAACGTTGCAACACGCCGGGGCCTGGCCGTGGACATGGTGGTGGCCCCACATCCCCAACCACATGCACAGCCGCTGCGCATGGGAGGGGAAAGGGCACGGGGGGAGGCAGCCCGTACACAGCTAGTGGGTAATTACTTCACATAGAAATCACACCCCTGTGGAGTGCACACTGCCCTGGCACATTCCATCTGACAATCAATGGTGACTCAACCTGACACTGATCCTGAATGTCTGGAGAATGAACCGTGAATACCATATCAGCCTGAGATTGTTCACCTGGAAGTGTCACAATGTGTGCATCCCTACCCACACAGACACCACCATTGCAGTTTTGTGAAGTTACACATTCAAGCAGCTAAAATGAATACCCACTTGCAAAATGCAACAAGAGGACAGTGCCATGTCAGCCAACCCAACCCCAGCACCGCCACACGACACACCGTGCCATGTCATGCTAATTGCAGGTAGACAAAGTAATCCCCACAACATGACACTAGTCTCACTATGTACAGTGTCCCTATTAGAAACCTGCAACACCTGAAATGCTCACAGCAATGCCGGACCAACAACATACTTGAGCACGTACTACCATTAACATGACATCACAAATGTTACATATTAGTAGTCTCACCACCTGGAAATGCCTGCACTCCCACCACTACCAACTGTGCAGTGTTGGCGCCATGTAGAGTTGTAGGTGCACTGCTGCCAACATGGACCCCATCTCCAGACTAGAGGTCCTTGTGTAGACATGAGGAAGGGACCTGCAAATTGGGAGGTAGACACAGAAGAAGAGTTACACATCAATGCAACATGCAGTGTACAACACAACAGCAATATGCACTAGGAATGTATACACAGTATTGACTACAGACTGCCCACACAGCTCATGGGAGTCCAACGTCACTGTGTAATTCACTGTCACTTGGGCACACCCTTTGCAAGCCCATGGAAACGGGAAGCAGGAGGGGTGTGTGTGACTCAAACCCAAGCATCTGAACCAAATACATTACAAGCCTGCATGTGCCCAGCCACAATGCAGCGTATGCCCACAGGAACCACGGAAGCCAACAAATCGTCCCAAAAAAATTGGGAATAAAAGAAATAAAAATAAAAATAAAAATAAGAAACAATCAAAAATGGCCATTGATGGGCCCGGGGGGGTTGGGGGGGCCACCCAGGAGGTCCGAGGACAGGATGCACACCAGAACCCACCTGCGTGGATCCTGGGAAGATAAAACACCTCCATGGGCTCATGGCCCACACGGCTACCCTATTGTGGGAGTATCAATGCTGTCGCTATTATCACCCTGTGCAGCTGCATCCGGAGGTGGTTGCACTATGGGAGGCAGCCCACGCAAGGCCCTAGTCTGCTCCTCCATGGCTGCAAGCATGCGGGTGTGGTAGGTCTGGTTCTGGAGGATGAGTGTGCGGAGGTCCCCATGCAACAACTCACGGGATGCCCGGACCTCCGCCCTCGTTGCCTGCATCTCAGCTGAGAGCGTACGGGTGAGACGCTCCAGCTGCTGTTCTGTCCTTTGGTGTATTGAAGCCTCAAGCTCAACAAGAGTCGTCCTGAGGTGAAGGAGCTCCTGCCTCAGGGCTTCCCTGTGGCCCTGGGACTCAATGGAGATGGCCTCCTGCAGAGTCGCCAGTGCCGCCCGCCTGTCCCTGTTGGACCCCAACATGTCCTCCCTGTGTGACTGGCAGATGGAGTCGGTTGCCTGCTCTAGTCGCTCCATCAGCCTTTCTGGGGGGACAATGGAAGTGGCCACCCTATCCATGGCCTGAGCCATCATCTCGGATGATGCAGCCTGTTGGGTTGCCATACCGTAAATGGATTGCTCCCATGCGGTATTGCCGGGTTGCGTACGGCCACCACGTCGGCGGGCACCACACCTGTCTGGGGCAAGGCGAACTGCGCCTTGCTGTGCCGGCACTGCCTGAGGCTGCAGGACTGCATTCCCCCTCTGATCTGCTGGCCCAGGAACAGGATCAGATGTCGCGGAGTGTGACCCTGCATCCGTAACCACCGAAGGCGTAGCTGCCAACACTGACATCCCCATGGAGGGTTCTGACCCTGGTGCAGGTGGGTGAGACAGAACAGAATCCCTCCCTGGAACACTCACCTGCGACGGCACGTAGGTCTCATCCGAATCAACACCTGAGTACAGCTCGGGGGAGGTGCAGCCAGAGACACCCCTTGAGAGCACGACCTGCAGCACTTGTGGGTTCTCCCCCACCACCACACCACGTCCCTCACTGGTGGTTGGTCGGCCCTCGGACCCCTCCTGGGTCTGCACCATCTCCACAACCCCAGCAGTATCAGGTGCGTCTTCCCCTGCAAAGACATGAAAACAAAGAAATGGAAACAGGCATTAGCACCATGGCACACAATGAGGGCTGAGAAGCAAGAGAACCAGTACTTGATTGACACATGTCCCACATGACTAAAACCCTCCCATGCATGCACCCTCACTGCGTATGAAGTGCAGGCAAATGGCACACACTGATGACACCAAGATGGAAGATGAACACATTTTCTGCATGCTGCCTGGCAGTGGCATCACACATTGGCCTGTGATTGCCAGGTGAAACACACATGCCATCACACAGATGGCATGTACCATTGCTATTGAGTGAAGATGGAGAGGAGGGCAGCACCTATTCATTCAGTCCAGTTCCCGCATGTAATCGCTTTTCTAATTCTAACAGGTCAGATTTTTCACCTGGAGCTGCCAGTCTGAAATGGTCCAATTGCACAGGGACATGTGTGTACAAATGATATCCAGGTAACAAAGTCACTCCACTTTACCATAGCCATGTCAGACATGTGACTAGTGGACAGCGACATGCCTAGTGAAAGTGGTGGAATGCAAACAAACTGACTGAATGAACAGTGAAAAATAAGCAACTATGTTGTGGCAAGGTGACACTTCAAGGGCAACTGGCGTGCAGTTGGGCTAGATGTCTACTGTTGGCAGAAGGGATACTGCTATGGCCAAATGCAGCTGCGCAGGAAGTATTGCATGAAGCACATGGCTGACCCATACGACTCAGGCGCACACACTCTCACCTGGCACACAAACAGAAGCCCTCACACACACACCATGCACATGGATGACACACACATGCATGTGCACTCACCGGACAATGCCTCGTAATCAGCCAGATCTCCCACGCCTTGGATCTGTTCCTCCGTGACGTAGGTCCCAGCGACTGACTCATGTGGAGTGAGTTCCATGTCTACTACTGGAGACCCACCTCCAGTCACTAGAGTTGCGGCATGACTTGAGGCCAGCTTACTCTTTGCCCTGCGCTTTAGGTCATTCCAGCGCTTATAGCAATCATTGGCTGTGCGCCTCACGATTCCAAGGGCACTTACGATGTCCGCAACGGTCTGCCAGTGTGCCTGGCGTTGTGCAGGTGTGGTCTTGGATCCTGCAACAATGACCATCTCGTTGTCATGTCCGGACACATACTCGACAAGTGCATTCAGTTCGTCATCCGTGAAGCTGGGCTTCCTGGATGGGCCGGACTGTGTAGCCGTGTCTGGGGCATCAGCCTGTGCCGGACGAGCACTCTTCCTCTTCCGCTTGGAAGGTGGTGGTGATCCTGAGTGTCCTGCGCCGCTCTGGACACTAGGGGCAGGAGCCCTGGTGGACTCTGTATCAGGAGTGTGGGATTGCACACTCAGCATGGGAGTTGGTGCAGGCATTGGCTCTAGTGTTATGGTGTCAGGGGGAATGTCAGCAGCATGGACTAGGACCGACACTGTCCTGGCTGGGTGTGTGAGGGCTGGGGTGGATGGAGCCGCAGCTGCCCCTGCAGCCTCTCCGCCCTGCCTCCTTGGTGCAGCAGATGACCTTGCTGGCCCAGATGCACGTGGCATGGTGACATCAACGTGCACCAGCGCACGTGTCATAGGCCTGCTGACCTGGAAGTCAGCCATGGAGTCAGCCAGATCTGGTGCCACAATGGGCTGGTCCAACAAGGGCTGAGCATGGATGGTGTCAGCCACATCAGCCTCAACGGGAGGGGGGGGGGGATTATGGGTGCCCTTGACTGGTCCTCCACACATGGGGGGACAGGCTCACCCTGCAAGTAACGACCACGTCCCCTACTGGATCCACCACGGCCACCACTTGTGGCTCTTCCACCTTTGCCACCCTTACGGAATCCTCGCCTCCCAGCCATGGCACTGATGTAAATGTGCGTATGGGAGTGGCTGGAAACTATTGTCCTGGGCAATTGGGGGTCAAAGGGGTTGGGTACCAGATGGTAATTGTACCCTAGTGCTCTTGCAAGGCTGATTGTAACCCCTGGGGAAAGATGACGGGTCACGCTACGCACAGGAGCCCCAAAAAAGGGAGATGACGTGCACGCAACCCCTCCTAGACCACGTGTGCAGAAAGAAAAACCTGCACTACGCTGTGGCACCCAGTAACACAAGAATGAACGTATGCGTGTCACACGCAGCCTAGAATGACCTCTGAAGGGGTAGGCTACACACAGGGCAAGCACAGATGTTAGATACGTGCGTGACTCACCGTCTGCCTGGTAAACGAGCGTGTAAAAGGAGCACGTTTGGTTGGCAACACCCCCGCCAAAAGAAGATTTGTACGCTGCCTGAGGAGACAGGACAACAGTAGAAGGGAACACTGTTTGAGGGAACAGGCCCAGGTAAACCAGTAAAAGCGAAAAAAGAGAAAAAGCTGTCAGAGGTAACAGGGAATACGAACTTGAAACGCCGTGAAGTAAATCGCGTGTGAAACGACAAGAAGTACAGAATTCACCCACTCGCTCTCCACGAAAAGCACATACAAGGAAAACGTGTTCTACACATACCTTTTATACAGGGCCACACGTCCAGCGTCACTTACGCGGCGTGTACGCGCTAGGGCCATTTCCACCAATTACACGCTTTGTCACTTCTGCGTGTAGGGCCATTTCCACCAATTACACGCTTTGTCACTTCTGCGTGTAGGGCCATTTCCACCAATCACACGCTTTGTCACTTCTGCGTGTAGGGCCATTTCCACCAATTACACGCTTTGTCACTTCTGCGTGTAGGGCCATTTCCACCAATCACACGCTTTGTCACTTCTGCGTGTAGGGCCATTTCCACCAATCACACGCGATTACACTCTGACGTGCAGTCTTTCCACGTGTGCTCTGTCATCACGTGCTGTGTGGGAAACACCCGTGCGGGTCACGTCACAGACGCGCTTACGCGCTGAGGGCCTTTCCTCGGTTTTCACGCTGACGTGCAGGATTTTCACGTGCCAAATCACTCCGTACCAAGCTGGCCACGCCTACGCACACGGAATACCACGCTCCTGCCCGGAAGGCCGAACTACTGCCCCCCAGAGCCCCGAGCACGCTCCCACCTGCTGCTGCCTGACTGCCTGCTGCCCCTGCACTGCTGGGGGGTGGGGGTGGTGGGAGACATGGGTGGGGGCCTGGTGGAGGGTGCCCCTGGTGGCTGGGGGGTGGGGGTGGTGGGAGACATGAGTGGGGGCCTGGTGGAGGGTGCCCCTGCACTGCTGGGGGGTGGGGGTGATAGGGGACATGGGTGGGGGCCTGGTGGAGGGTGCCCCTGGTGGCGGGGAGGTGGGGGTGATAGGGGACATGAGTGGGGGCCTGGTGGAGGGTGCCCCTTGTGGCTGGGGGGTGGGGGTGGTGGGAGACATGAGTGGGGTCCTGGTGGAGGGTGCCCCTGGTGGCGGGGGGGTGGGGGTGGTGGGAGACATGGATGGGGGCCTGGTGGAGGGTGCCCCTGGTGGCTGGGGGTGGGGGTGGTGGGAGACATGGGTGGGGGCCTGGTGGAGGGTGCCCCTGGTGGCTGGGGGTGGGGGTGGTGGGAGACATGGGTGGGGGCCTGGTGGAGGGTGCCCCTGGTGGCGGGGGGGTGGGGGTGATAGGGGACATGGGTGGGGGCCTGGTGGAGGGTGCCCCTGGTGGCGGGGGGGTGGGGGTGATAGGGGACATGAGTGGGGGCCTGGTGGAGGGTGCCCCTGCACTGCTGGGGGGTGGGGGTGATAGGGGACATGGGTGGGGGCCTGGTGGAGGGTGCCCCTGGTGGCGGGGGGGTGGGGGTGGTGGGAGACATGAGTGGGGGCCTGGTGGAGGGTGCCCCTGCACTGCTGGGGGGTGGGGGTGATAGGGGACATGGGTGGGTGCCTGGTGGAGGGTGCCCCTGGTGGCGGGGGGGTGGGGGTGATAGGGGACATGAGTGGGGGCCTGGTGGAGGGTGCCCCTGGTGGCTGGGGGGTGGTGGGAGACATGAGTGGGGGCCTGGTGGAGGGTGCCCCTGGTAGCGGGGGGGGTGGGGGTGGTGGGAGACATGGATGGGGGCCTGGTGGAGGGTGCCCCTGGTGGCTGGGGGGTGGGGGTGGTGGGAGACATGGGTGGGGGCCTGGTGGAGGGTGCCCCTGGTGGCTGGGGGGTGGGGGTGGTGGGAGACATGGGTGGGGGCCTGGTGGAGGGTGCCCCTGGTGGCGGGGGGTGGGGGTGATAGGGGACATGGGTGGGGGCCTGGTGGAGGGTGCCCCTGGTGGCGGGGGGGTGGGGGTGATAGGGGACATGAGTGGGGGCCTGGTGGAGGGTGCCCCTGCACTGCTGGGGGTGATAGTGGACATGGGTGGGGGCCTGGTGGAGGGTGCCCCTGGTGGCGGGGGGTGGGGGTGATAGGGGACATGAGTGGGGGCCTGGTGGAGGGTGCCCCTGGTGGCTGGGGGGGTGGGGGTGGTGGGAGACATGAGTGGGGGCCTGGTGGAGGATGCCCCTGCACTGCTGGGGGGTGGGGGTGATAGGGGACATGGGTGGGGGCCTGGTGGAGGGTGCCCCTGGTGGCAGGGGGTGGGGGTGATAGGGGACATGAGTGGGGGCCTGGTGGAGGGTGCCCCTGGTGGCTGGGGGGTGGGGGTGGTGGGAGACATGAGTGGGGGCCTGGTGGAGGGTGCCCCTGCACTGCTGGGGGGTGGGGGTGATAGGGGACATGGGTGGGGGCCTGGTGGAGGGTGCCCCTGGTGGCGGGGGGGTGGGGGTGATAGGGGACATGAGTGGGGGCCTGGTGGAGGGTGCCCCTGGTGGCTGGGGGGTGGGGGTGGTGGGAGACATGAGTGGGGGCCTGGTGGAGGGTGCCCCTGCACTGCTGGGGGGTGGGGGTGATAGGGGATATGGGTGGGGGCCTGGTGGAGGGTGCCCCTGGATGCTGGGGGGTGGGGGTGTTGGGAGACATGGGTGGGGGCCTGGTGGAGGGTGCCCCTGGTGGCGGAGGGGGTGGGTGTGATAGGGGACATGGGTGGGGGCCTGGTGGAGGGTGCCCCTGGTGGCGGGGGGGTGGGGGTTATAGGGGACATGAGTGGGGGCCTGGTGGAGGGTGCCCCTGGTGGCTGGTGGGGTGGGGGTGGTGGGAGACATGAGTGGGGGCCTGGTGGAGGGTGCCCCTGCACTGCTGGGGGGTGGGGGTGATAGGGGACATGGGTGGGGGCCTGGTGGAGGGTGCCCCTGGATGCTGGGGGGTGGGGGTGTTGGGAGACATGGGTGGGGGCCTGGTGGAGGGTGCCCCTGGTGGCGGGGGGGTGGGTGTGATAGGGGACATGGGTGGGGGCCTGGTGGAGGGTGCCCCTGGATGCTGGGGGGTGGGGGTGTTAGGAGACATGGGTGGGGGCCTGGTGGAGGGTGCCCCTGGTGGCTGGGGGGTGGGGGTGATAGGGGACATGGGTGGGGGCCTGGTGGAGGGTGCCCCTGGTGGCGGGGGGGTGGGGGTGATAGGGGACATGAGTGGGGGCCTGGTGGAGGCTGCCCCTGCACTGCTGGGGGGTGGGGGTGCAGGGGGACATGAGCAGGTGTGCAGGGTAGTCCCCTGTTTTGTGGGCTGCCTGCAGGGGCCGTGGAGGGTGTACAGGGAACACCTGAGAGGACCCACCCAGCCTAATTGCGTGTGATAATTCCCCCACACCCCTGTAATACACGTACCTGGCCAAATCGCATGTGAGAATTCCCGCGCACCCCTGTAATACACGTAACCTGGCCAATCTCGTGTAGAACTTCCCACGCACCCCTGTAATACACGTACCAGGCCAAATCGCGTGTGATAATTCCCGCGCACCCCTGTAATACACGTACCTGGCCAAATCGCATGTGAGAATTCCCACGCACCCCTGTAATACACGTACCCAGCCGAATCGCGTGTAGAACTTCCCGCACACCCCTGTAATACACGTACCCTGGCCAATCGCGTGTAGAACTTCCCACGCACCCCTGTAATACACGTACCAAGCCAAATCGCGTGTGATAATTCCCGCGCACCCCTGTAATTCACGTACCCTGGCCAATCGCGTGTAGAACTTCCCACGCACCCCTGTAATACACGTACCAGGCCAAATCGCGTGTGATAATTCACGCGCACCCCTGTAATACACGTACCTGGCCAAATCGCATGTGAGAATTCCCGCACACCCCTGTAATACACGTACCCAGCCGAATCGCGTGTAGAACTTCCCGCACACCCCTGTAATACACGTACCTGGCCAAATCGCATGTGAGAATTCCCGCGCACCCCTGTAATACACGTACCCTGGCCAATCGCGTGTAGAACTTCCCGCGCACCCCTGTAATACACGTACCCAGCCGAATCGCGTGTAGAACTTCCCGCACACCCCTGTAAAACACGTACCTGGCCAAATCGCATGTGAGAATTACCGCGCACCCCTGTAATACACGTACCCAGCCGAATCGCGTGTAGAACTTCCCGCACACCCCTGTAATACACGTACCCTGGCCAACCGCGTGTAGAACTTCCCGCGTAAACCTGTAATACACGTACCCTGGCTAATCGCGTGTATGACTTCACGCGTACCCCTGATATGCACGTTACCCGCTTTGCGTTCCTTGTTTGGCAGCCCTGTAGACTGGTCCAGGGTTAGCGCAGCCCTTTGCGATGATTTAGCGATTTTGATGGCTTTTCCTTGCGCGAGGGCGTTCTTGGGGGCGTTACTGGCGCTGCTGCAGGGTCGCTGCGATACTCTGCGCCACGGCTGGTTTGGGAGCCTGAAATCCATGAATCCGCTGTGCGCGGAAATCGGTTTTAGCGCACGTGCCTGGCGCAGACAATCGCACGCGGACACTCTGCGCCAGCCGCTTGCGACACTTTTCTGCGAAATTCTATGAATTACCCTGTAAATCTTTGTCCCACTCGAACAGTAATGGCCAAACGTGGCATTAATCGATCAGAGCTTGAGCTATTGTCCTTCCTGTAGCAAAAGAGATGAACAAGAAACTTTGCGGCCCATCATATTACAATGCCCTGCACTACCAGACAAAAGGCTCAAATACTTCTCTAGACATTTCAAGCATCTTAGAACAATTGATGCTGATGACTTATGGTCCTTGATTTTTTCAACGCCACGCATCTCTATTTGAATTGCCACTATACATTTGTTGGCTTCATTGTCATTACTGTACCTCCTGTGCATTTATTGTCATGATCTGAACTGTATGACTGTATTGAAAATGGACCCTTATGATTGATTTTTTTTGTTTAATCATTTTTTATTGTTTAAGATACTAAGAATAATACATATATTAGCAAGTTACAGACTTTGAGCGGAACTAGTAACAATAACAGATGAACAAAGATTAAAAAATATTAACAAGCAAGAACTTGATCAATACTAAAAACATTCATTAAACACCTTATGATTGATTTAGCAATCTCTTCACCATCACAAACTTCTTGGAGACATTGGGCCTCATCACGCGTCTGGCGGTAGCCCTTAAATGCGGTGGTAGAGCTGTTGCTGCCGCATTTAAGGGTCTGCAAAATCACGGCTTCGGCTGATTTCCCCCCAGCTATGAGCTGGGGAGAAATCTGCCGAGAATTTGCCAATTTTTGGAGCATTTACCACCAGCGGGAAATCCACCGGCGGTAAAAGCACGAAACGTCCCCATTGAGCTCAATGGGGAATGGGGAAATCCCGAATGGGCTCAATGGGGAATGGGCAATACCCGTTCTGCCAAACCCGTGATCAGGCGCTAATAGCGCCGGTGGGTTTGGCGGTAAGGCTAATAACGCCGGCGCTATTGGCGCCGGCGTTACCGCCCAACTCGTGATGAGACCCATTGTCTGTTTTGTATTTTCGGACTGTAGACCATTATGATTTGAATTGTTTTAATTGAATAATTGTATAATCTTTTTATATACTACATCAGCATTTGTGTTTTGCTCATGTAATCTTATAGCAGTCGTTGTACAAAGAGTAAATGCTTTTATTTGTACAAACATTCTTTTGCTTATCACAATTGTTAAATAGGTCAAAATCTGTTGAGGTTTTTTGTTTGTTTGCCTTTTTACAGTTTGTGTTATCAATAGGTCATTTCGTATATGTGTGTTTCTCCTATTTTACCTTTTTTTTCTTCTCAATAACTATTGTACCATTTTTAAGTGCTCTAAACTCTATGTGACGATTTTCTTCTCTTTTGAAACCAATCAAATTGTAGTATTCTACATTTTAAAAGAAAATGTCTGTTTCGTAAATAATATTGTAAAGTTGTTTATTTAGCAGTATCAATAGAAAATAAAAAATACCCAGATACACGCATAGCAGCTTTCTTACCAAAGATCACAATATACCTTTACTACTGACATAAAGGGAAGTCCTCAAATGTGCAGGCGGAAGAGTGCATACACTCTAGGAGGGAAAATGAATGTGCTAGAACAGATGGCTAAGGGTTCATGTTCGGTAGGGCGATCATAGGCAGTGCGCTCAGCAAAACAGTGTCAGTGACAAAGGCACACTGACTAATGGAGTTTCACCAGTGTCCTTCTCTTGAATATTGTAATCCACTGGTTTGTTTTGTGTGTCACTGGAATGCGATTTAAACAGGGGACAGATAAGTGCCGGCAAGAACCTCATAGCTTAACAGTAAAGTGATAGCAGAACAAAAACAAATATCCTAGAATGTTTTCCAGAGTAGCGGGATACCAGGATAGCTCCCTTTCTGAGTACAGTCTCATTATACCAAAAAATAAACAACAGCCTTATCCTACAAAATCACATCAATTTGCTGAAAGGCATTTAGTGCTAGGGGTATGTGAGTCAAATATTAGGCACTGGTGCAAAATGTGGGTACAAAAAGCGTGGGATATGCACTTACCATGCCTACTGTACAGGCACATGAGAGGGGAATTCATAAAGGAGTTCAGACCCTATGCTCATTCATTCTTAGGCATATCTGCTGGGAATGTAAACAATTGCCGGGAATGTAACCATCAAAAGTAAAGCAACCCTTCTTAAAAGTACTAAGATACGTGTGAAAAGTGTAATGGTCCTGCTAAGTGGTTCCATACTGTCCCACTAAAAGTATAGCATGCCTGCTAAGAAAGGACATACTGTCCTATAAAAGTAAGGTAGACTAAGAAGTGTAGTGTGTGTAGTTGTGTGTGTGTGTGTGTAGTTGTCATTTATACAGCGCCATTTCCCCATTTGCATTGCCTCAATGCGCCTTGTGGTTGGAACGCCTTTGGGGACCAAAGTCCAGGTATGGGAAGTTCTAAGAGTTTAATTTAAGATGCATGTGTATTCTGCCAGGATTCGGATTTAGGAAAGCTGGCTAGGCCCCAGTAACCAACCCAGAGGTCAGGTACATGGGCGGGCGCTGTCGGTCGTTAACGCAGAGTGCTAGTGCAGGATATTCGATGTGCTGGCTTAACCAAATTTGTCATAGGTTGCCGCTGTATAGTAATGGCAAGAGGTGTTAATCATTCCCTTTAAAAGTACAGCAAACCTGCAGAGGAGGGCTTTGCACTTGTATTATAGAAATAGCAGCCGTACTGCCAATATTCGGTATTGCCTCATTACGTCTTAACAAATACTGCACTGTTCTACTTAAAGTCAGTAGTCGGCCAGAGAAGTGGTCTCCTAAAATATATTGCAGCCCTGTTGACATGGGCTTACATCGCTCCATTAATAGTGTTGCAGTTTGGAAAAGTGTGTGTACTATGATCTGCTGCAGAAAAAGGCATTATGAATTATTTCTTAAAAACAATAACATAAAGAACATTATCAATATAGACGTCATGCAGCGAAGAGTTGATACTGTCCCATTGAAATGAATGCAGCCCTACTGAGGTATGAAAAGATTAGTACGGTCATTTGAGATACACACCTATCAGGTTACATCAAAATATATGCAACAGGAACATTAATCAACACATTTATAACACCTGAGACGTGCAGATTATATTTCTGCCGGAGATGTCTGTGCCTCATTAAGTGGGATTCTATTGGATTCTATTGGAAGCTGTTGCAGATCCTGAAGCCTTTATCCTTTTTCGTTTGTGTGTTACAACTCTTGCCCAGTATTCTTCTGACTGAGCCAGGCGTGTAGCGGACAGAATTCGTATGCGCGCTGGGGAAAGAACCAACGTGACTGCGTGAACTGTTCAAACAAACGAAAAAGGATACAGGCTTCATGATCTGCAACAGCTTCCAATAGAATCCCACTTAATGAGGGTTCAAACAAACGAAAAAGGATACAGGCTTCAGGATCTGCAACAGCTTCCAATAGAATCCCACTTAATGAGGGTTCAAATAAACAAAAAAGGATAAAGGCTTCAGGATCTGCAACAGCTTCCAATAGAATCCCACTTAATGAGGCACAGACATCATACCATACAGCTTCTCGTCCTGATGAAGGCCGTGCACAAGATGAGGCACATCAAGCCCACCTAAATGGCTGAAACGGTGTAGACGCACTACCCCCAACCACAGTACAGTGACACTGTCTAACACAAACAGAATTTTTTGTCTTTCTAACATTTCTATGTGATGTTACAATGTTGAATTGTTTATATGTATACTACAAGATGTGATTTATTTGACAAACCACAATTGAGATCGATCTTGTCTTACACACATAAATTGGCAGTAGTGCCAAAAAATGTTTTGGCTTCGTGTGTTGTAAATATTCTTTGTCTGTATTTTCGGTCAAGTACCGTGTGATGTCATAACTCTTAAAAGTCTATTTTATGTTGACTTACATGACTCTAAATATATAAAAAACAAGATTGGTTTAAAAAAAGAGCATGAAAAAGTGTTTCTTTTCTTTATATATGCAGAGGGTGATAAGGAATAGGAGTATATTCTGAGCATATTTTATTTTTTTGACCTATTCAACTGTGATCTTTGTTTCCTACACTAGTGTATACAAACAGAAAGTGGGGCAGTCCCACAATGGCAGGAGTTGGGAATAAGATTATAAAAGAAATAACAATATTGCTTGCTCTGGAATATGTGCAAAATAATACTTCCACAGTCAATACTTATATTTGGATGCACAATAGAGATGCTACATTATACCAATTGGTTTCACCTCATACATCTACAAAAACGTTCGACTGAGAGATGATCATATTTCTGGCATGCCATGGCATTGTGTTTCAGTGTATGATCAATTCTTACGTCTTCTTCGGGACCAAGTAAGTTCCAAGAAACATCACAATGATGGAAAAAATAAATGGCAAAGAAAGCTTAAATAAAGGATCAACTTGATTGGTGGAAGTCAGGTTTTGAAGCAGATAGAAAATACGAACTACTTAAAATACTGATGTGGAATGTTAAATTGAAGAATGTTTCATATTAAAAATGTTTTTCAAAAATGTACAACTCAGCAAATCTGAGCAGGTGTATGCTTAAAACGTCACTTAGAGGTTTCCACCAATCCAGAGTGTGTCAATGAATTTGAAATTTTAATGTAACAAAGCAGGTATAATTAGCTGGAGGATTGAAAAATGTGTGAAAGCTTAGAGGATTATTTAAATTGTGCATGCATGGAGTTCTATAACAGAGAGATAGAATAACAACACATGTTCTTTGAATCATTGTTCTTTAACAGTAGCAGTTGATTTCCAATCTAATATTTCCTTGCACACTTTTCTTGGGTTAGTGGTCATTGTGGTATGTAGTTAAAATGACAATTTTATTTGTGTCTCTAAAACATAAAGCAGACATGAAGAGAGGTCTAATCTCTTGCACTTCCAAACAGGAACTACATATGGTGTTGTCCAAATTTAAGTGTGTATGCAGCTAACTTTACTTGACCACATCAGGGTCAACCAGTGTTGCTATTCAGAATGTCAAGTGGTATCTCTGCGTGGAGTTCTAAAATACGGCTTCCATAGATATGAGGACCATATGATGTGCTTTCTAATGTAGGGGTTTAGCCTTTGCTGACATATTGCTTCCAAATGTGCAATGTTTACGTATGTGATGGTGTCATAATATGCCCCTATTGTGTGTGCATCATTGCATTAAAAAAACACCATCATGTTATTAATTTATTATAATTGCAATATGCTCAGAACAAATCTAGCATTATCATTGATTAGAATAAAAAGAACACTGAACCCAGTATTTACGCATAAAAGTAAAGTGTATATTTTGTGTGTAGTGTTAGGATTTGTTATGTCGTTTTATCAAATTAGATAACGATTCATCACACATATAGATTGGATTGATATAGATTGAATTTACATCAATATAATATGAACTATTTGCATAACTGAGATGTACCTTATTGATTATATATTTTGATATCAGAGAATGATTTGTTGAAGCAAAGAACCATAACCAATTATTATCCCTATTTTGACTTCATCTGAACAGTGAGATCCTTAATAGGTGTCATTAGTCTGTGTTTCCGTCTCTCTTCTCTGTATTCCAAATGCTTTCCACAGCGGTGTCCTAGAACTGTACAACATCCAATACCGCATCTAATACCATATGGTGTGTGTTCCAGTTCCAAAGAATATTCCACAAGTGTGGTCTGCTGTTCCTGCTACAAATTTTATGAACAATGTTTCACTGTTATTTTATTTACCATTCTTGTGGCTTGGCCAACATATGTGAAGCCTTTTGAACATTGAATGCAATAAACTGCATTTTTTGTTTGCAGATTTTGAAATTCCCACTGGCTTTCAGTAACTTAAAAAGTCTGTTTTCTTTTCAGTGAACTTACAAACTGATCTGGTCCGACACGGATGGTGGTCCGTCTCCTAAGTTCCACAAGGTACATGTACGCACTGTTTTTGAGTTTTAATATAAATAGAATGGATTAAATGGTCTTTGAAATTCTTTGCCCATTTAAGGTCAAATAATCGTTATTGAAATAAGGAATAGTTAAATTCACTAAAGGCTATTTTGTATTAATGCCCTGTTTGATTTGCAGGACATGAAGATGAAGGTTGGAACACAGACCAATCGCTCCTTAACTGTTTGTTTCAACACATTCAAATAAGTGTTTGTGAGGTGTATACTTTGCTCTCTATTGAAATGAAATAATGAGGGTGACAACTAGAATAATGCAACAATGTGATACAAAATGTCTTTTTTATGAGTAATATGCGTGCAATGTCACTGTCCTGGGAAAAGATCAAGAAATCTAGACTGTTAATCTATGAGTCATTGTAATGTCAACTAAATTGAATCTAAGGGTTCTGTGCATTCACCCAGGCATGACATTCCAAAAAGTCCAAAAGGGGCTGCCTATTCCCATTCCAAACTATGATAATGTTGCTGAAATATAGTTTCATGATTTCAATGTTGTGGAGGTAAGGATTCCCTTAATTAAAGATATGTTCTCCCACAAATTGGGACATGTATGGTATTGCCAGCCTGGGAGCAAAGACAGCTCCCATAGCTGTGCCTTTCTTCTGTAAATAAAACCAATCTTTAAAAACAAAATCATTGTGTTAAAAGGGAATAATCGTGAGTTGCAAAATGAGAGACATTGGGATCGCCCTATCCAAATTCTCCCCATGTCGAATGTCCTGTAAATATTTCAAAGCATCATCTTGAGGAATGTTGGTATATAAGACATTGTTGTCAATTGTCACTAACAAGTCCTAAAAAGCTTTACCTTCCATAACCTGTATATTAAGTGCATGCCATCCCTTTTTTTTGACATAAGGGTTTCCGAAGAAAAGTCAATACTTTTTTCTCTAAGGTTCAAATATGTATTCATTCCCAAGACTTAACAAGGGGGGTCCTGGGAGTCTCTCTGCCAGACATTAGTCCTGGTTACGAGAGACTTACCCAGAGTCTTTAGCTCACTATCTTTTCACAGAGAAGAAATATCCCAAACATATCAGTCTTTGTCCTGCTCACTATTCTTAGAGAGACACAGCTCCTCCCTACTGATGAGGTTCAACCAGACCGAAACACGTGTCTGGGGATGCTGTTGGTGCTCTTGTTCGGAGGAGAATTGCCTAGCATTTCGGTGCTGGACTGCCCCAGGGCAGGACAAAGACTGATATGTTTTGGATATTTCTTCTCTGTGAAAGATAGTGAGCTAAAGACTCTGGGTAAGTCTCTCGCAACCAGGACTAATGTCTGGCAGAGGGACTCCCAGGACCCCCCTTGTTAATCTGCATATGCAAGTAACTTTGGGTCTCACCCTAAGTTACTAGGGGAATCCAGACGTGAACCCCTTGCTCACTATTCTTAGAGAGACACAGCTCCTCCCTACTGATGAGGTTCAACCAGACCGAAACACGTGTCTGGGGATGCTGTTGGTGCTCTTGTTCGGAGGAGAATTGCCTAGCATTTCGGTGCTGGACTGCCCCAGGGCAGGACAAAGACTGATATGTTTTGGATATTTCTTCTCTGTGAAAGATAGTGAGCTAAAGACTCTGGGTAAGTCTCTCGCAACCAGGACTAATGTCTGGCAGAGGGACTCCCAGGACCCCCCTTGTTAATCTGCATATGCAAGTAACTTTGGGTCTCACCCTAAGTTACTAGGGGAATCCAGACGTGGACCCCTTGCTCACTATTCTTAGAGAGACACAGCTCCTCCCTACTGATGAGGTTCAACCAGACCGAAACACGTGTCTGGGGATGCTGTTGGTGCTCTTGTTCGGAGGAGAATTGCCTAGCATTTCGGTGCTGGACTGCCCCAGGGCAGGACAAAGACTGATATGTTTTGGATATTTCTTCTCTGTGAAAGATAGTGAGCTAAAGACTCTGGGTAAGTCTCTCGCAACCAGGACTAATGTCTGGCAGAGGGACTCCCAGGACCCCCCTTGTTAATCTGCATATGCAAGTAACTTTGGGTCTCACCCTAAGTTACTAGGGGAATCCAGACGTGGACCCCTTGCTCACTATTCTTAGAGAGACACAGCTCCTCCCTACTGATGAGGTTCAACCAGACCGAAACACGTGTCTGGGGATGCTGTTGGTGCTCTTGTTCGGAGGAGAATTGCCTAGCATTTCGGTGCTGGACTGCCCCAGGGCAGGACAAAGACTGATATGTTTTGGATATTTCTTCTCTGTGAAAGATAGTGAGCTAAAGACTCTGGGTAAGTCTCTCGCAACCAGGACTAATGTCTGGCAGAGGGACTCCCAGGACCCCCCTTGTTAATCTGCATATGCAAGTAACTTTGGGTCTCACCCTAAGTTACTAGGGGAATCCAGACGTGGACCCCTTGCTCACTATTCTTAGAGAGACACAGCTCCTCCCTACTGATGAGGTTCAACCAGACCGAAACACGTGTCTGGGGATGCTGTTGGTGCTCTTGTTCGGAGGAGAATTGCCTAGCATTTCGGTGCTGGACTGCCCCAGGGCAGGACAAAGACTGATATGTTTTGGATATTTCTTCTCTGTGAAAGATAGTGAGCTAAAGACTCTGGGTAAGTCTCTCGCAACCAGGACTAATGTCTGGCAGAGGGACTCCCAGGACCCCCCTTGTTAATCTGCATATGCAAGTAACTTTGGGTCTCACCCTAAGTTACTAGGGGAATCCAGACGTGGACCCCTTGCTCACTATTCTTAGAGAGACACAGCTCCTCCCTACTGATGAGGTTCAACCAGACCGAAACACGTGTCTGGGGATGCTGTTGGTGCTCTTGTTCGGAGGAGAATTGCCTAGCATTTCGGTGCTGGACTGCCCCAGGGCAGGACAAAGACTGATATGTTTTGGATATTTCTTCTCTGTGAAAGATAGTGAGCTAAAGACTCTGGGTAAGTCTCTCGCAACCAGGACTAATGTCTGGCAGAGGGACTCCCAGGACCCCCCTTGTTAATCTGCATATGCAAGTAACTTTGGGTCTCACCCTAAGTTACTAGGGGAATCCAGACGTGGACCCCTTGCTCACTATTCTTAGAGAGACACAGCTCCTCCCTACTGATGAGGTTCAACCAGACCGAAACACGTGTCTGGGGATGCTGTTGGTGCTCTTGTTCGGAGGAGAATTGCCTAGCATTTCGGTGCTGGACTGCCCCAGGGCAGGACAAAGACTGATATGTTTTGGATATTTCTTCTCTGTGAAAGATAGTGAGCTAAAGACTCTGGGTAAGTCTCTCGCAACCAGGACTAATGTCTGGCAGAGGGACTCCCAGGACCCCCCTTGTTAATCTGCATATGCAAGTAACTTTGGGTCTCACCCTAAGTTACTAGGGGAATCCAGACGTGGACCCCTTGCTCACTATTCTTAGAGAGACACAGCTCCTCCCTACTGATGAGGTTCAACCAGACCGAAACACGTGTCTGGGGATGCTGTTGGTGCTCTTGTTCGGAGGAGAATTGCCTAGCATTTCGGTGCTGGACTGCCCCAGGGCAGGACAAAGACTGATATGTTTTGGATATTTCTTCTCTGTGAAAGATAGTGAGCTAAAGACTCTGGGTAAGTCTCTCGCAACCAGGACTAATGTCTGGCAGAGGGACTCCCAGGACCCCCCTTGTTAATCTGCATATGCAAGTAACTTTGGGTCTCACCCTAAGTTACTAGGGGAATCCAGACGTGGACCCCTTGCTCACTATTCTTAGAGAGACACAGCTCCTCCCTACTGATGAGGTTCAACCAGACCGAAACACGTGTCTGGGGATGCTGTTGGTGCTCTTGTTCGGAGGAGAATTGCCTAGCATTTCGGTGCTGGACTGCCCCAGGGCAGGACAAAGACTGATATGTTTTGGATATTTCTTCTCTGTGAAAGATAGTGAGCTAAAGACTCTGGGTAAGTCTCTCGCAACCAGGACTAATGTCTGGCAGAGGGACTCCCAGGACCCCCCTTGTTAATCTGCATATGCAAGTAACTTTGGGTCTCACCCTAAGTTACTAGGGGAATCCAGACGTGGACCCCTTGCTCACTATTCTTAGAGAGACACAGCTCCTCCCTACTGATGAGGTTCAACCAGACCGAAACACGTGTCTGGGGATGCTGTTGGTGCTCTTGTTCGGAGGAGAATTGCCTAGCATTTCGGTGCTGGACTGCCCCAGGGCAGGACAAAGACTGATATGTTTTGGATATTTCTTCTCTGTGAAAGATAGTGAGCTAAAGACTCTGGGTAAGTCTCTCGCAACCAGGACTAATGTCTGGCAGAGGGACTCCCAGGACCCCCCTTGTTAATCTGCATATGCAAGTAACTTTGGGTCTCACCCTAAGTTACTAGGGGAATCCAGACGTGGACCCCTTGCTCACTATTCTTAGAGAGACACAGCTCCTCCCTACTGATGAGGTTCAACCAGACCGAAACACGTGTCTGGGGATGCTGTTGGTGCTCTTGTTCGGAGGAGAATTGCCTAGCATTTCGGTGCTGGACTGCCCCAGGGCAGGACAAAGACTGATATGTTTTGGATATTTCTTCTCTGTGAAAGATAGTGAGCTAAAGACTCTGGGTAAGTCTCTCGCAACCAGGACTAATGTCTGGCAGAGGGACTCCCAGGACCCCCCTTGTTAATCTTCATTCCCAAGACGCCATGAATTGCCGATAAGTAAGGTGCTGAACTACTCTTCTTTCTCTACTACCCCTTGTGAGTAGGGGTACGATCAAACTTTTTAAGCCATTTTCATTTCTTCACATTTTAGATTCATTTTACATGTCCACTGTATGCAACAACTCTTTTTTATCCTGAAGAAAGTTCGGAGCACCTGAAAGTCATTATCACAAAAAAAACTCTATTGGTTGCAAAACTAAGATCCGAACTAGAAACACCAATGTGTTGACTGTAAAAATGTGCCTGGAATTTGTTACAGCACATTGATTAACATTGTATTTGATACTCATAATGTTCGAAGCACACATATGTTGACATTGCTTGACAAAAGCGTACCCATTTCCTTTTGTTTTTTTAACATGTTGTTTATGTCTTAATTAAACTTTGTTTTATCTGTATGTTTCTATGTTGCCAGTGTGATCATCTACAGCTAGTCTAATGGATTCACTAGCTTATAGTAGGTCTTTCTAAGCACCCCCTGTGCGTTCAAGGGAGGGGTAGCCTGTCCTCTATTTTCCTGTTTTCACAGGGGAATGACTGCAATTACATTATTTGTCTAGGAATGTACACAGTTAGATATAATTTTGACTCTCAATTTAAATCTTCTTTGCTTGGCATTACACAGAGAAGTAGTAATGGGTCTCCGAATATGCATACCATAGGATCTATTTAATCAAATCTATAATTCCATAAGTGCATACGCTTCTAAAATATTTACTAATCTCCCGGGATGTACAGTCAATGTATGTGCCCCACACTCCTCAGTACTCTCACAAATAAAAAAGCACTGGGATTTAATACATTCCTTCTTAGAGTATATTTCCCTTCTATTATTGTTACCTTGACTTTATACAGACATAGGAGTTTCTTTTGGCTGTCTCATAGACAGGGGGGCACCCTCTTAAGGAATGGTTCAATCCTCCCCATCTAGGAACAGGTGGTCATGAGTCAGCAAGATGGGGTCAGCTTTCCTCAACCATCTGGTTGCCCTCTTTCTGTACTGGGCATGTCTGCTGTTTATTCCACTAAAGAAGGCCTGGGGCTTTAACTCCAAGTAGGCCTTGCTTACAATGGGTCATAATGTAAAGCAATCCACTTCATTATCTTTGCAGTTGTTATCAATTCTCCTTCTGCCACACTTAGCATTGTGAAAGTTAGCAAGAGCCACACTTAAATAGAATTGTGAAGGTTAGCAAGTGCCACATTTAGATAGCATTGTGTATGTTTGCAAGTACCACATTTAGATAGAATTGTGAACATTAGCCTGCACCGGACCCAGACAGAATCGTGAATGTTAGCAAGTGCCACACTTAGATAGAATTGTGAATATTAGCCTGTGTCGCATCGAGATAGGATTGTGATTGTTAGCAAGTGCCACACTTAGATAGCATTGTGAATGTTAGCAAGCACCAGATTTAGATAGAATTGTGAACATTAACCTGTGGCAGACCCATACAGAATTGTGAATGACATTAAGTACCACATTTAGGTAGAATTTTGAACATTAGCCTGCGTTGCATATAGATAGGATTGTGAATGATAGAAAGTGCCACACTTAGATAGAATTGAAAATGTTAGCAAGTGCCACACTTAGATAGAATTGTGAACAACAGCACACGAAGGCTACTGACTGGAAAGCACCCCCAAGCTCAGCGAACAGTGTTAACCGAATGAAGCTGCCCTCAGCAATCACTGCTCTCTTGCACTTATCCCGCTCATTCCCACTAACTCACCCGACCCCCTTTCCTTTAAAGATCCAACAGAGCACCAGCGGACCACTCCGGTGGTGATAGTGTGCGGTACAAATATCCTTTAGCATTAACATTAACATTCAGTCAATCTGTCAGTCAGTCCCATGCCTGTCAGTGAATGATCAAGTGAGTGATCCATATTTATAGGATTGGGTATTGCATAATAGAAACCCTTCCCTTGAGAGGTGTGTATAATTTGTCTAATCTAATTGGTCAATGTATGTGATTGGACAATGTTCCAAAGGTGACATCACACTGAACCATTCCCTTCATACTCATTGGGCATATTAATGAAGAGAGCAATCTAATGTGAATAACTTTTAAACTCCGTTTTTTCAGTGTAGATTTCCCTCAGTAGGACCTTCTATTACTTTCCTTACCAGTCTTCACTAAAGCTCAGTTTTCCTCAGACTCGCTCGGGAATGGGGAGTTGATAAACTGTATACAGTTAATAGTTTGGCTGTCTAGTGCTGCCATAGAAGAGGCTGTGAAATTCTACCACCCACCAACCATTAGAACACAACATTTGGTAGTGTAGGAGAGCCCCAAGATGATCACACCAGAGAAAATCAACCCACTAGTGAAAAAGGCCCAATACACCTCTTGCAAGGATACCAAGTTTTATTTGCATACAAAAGGAAAAAGTGCCAACAAAGAACTCGGCTGCTGCAGCGCGTTCTGGCAAAAATGTGCAGGAACATTACATTATAAAGGTACACAAAGTCACCAGTGACATCATTACATACAGTAAGAACCTGCGCTGCTGGTTGGTGAGACCCTACACATAGGTCACCTGCTCCATAGAAGATGGATTGCTGAGGGTTGGAGGCCTGTGCCCTCCTTCTCATGGGATCATATTGTTCACAGACACTGAGCCTTCCTCCAATGCCCTTGCAGGGCACATTGTTCCCAGGGCACGAAGGATGGCAACATATTAGGACAATGAAGCGTTTATGGATCTGTGTGGCTCTGGCCTTTCTCATCAGTGCATGGGATACAATCTATTCCTTTGCTCATGTTCGTGGCCTAGGCCTGAGGTGCTGACTGCCGTGCTACGTATTAGCTTTGTGCCACTGTATGGCTGCTAATATCTAAAACGGATGCTATTCCTGCCTGTGCACTACACCTACAAAACATGTAATAATATAATTGTGTAGAAGCCTGTAAGGGCAGCCCCCTCCATCCTGGCGTCTTACATTACCAATGATGGCCTTTGCTTTATTCTGAAATACTTGTGCGTATGGGAAGAGTCTATCCCCTTCCTAACAGTAACCCCTAGATTTCTTCACCCAATTTGTCTATAGATTAATAAATCACAAAATTATGAATGTCAAAATCTTAGTTTTAGAAAAAAATATTCCTGTGACACTATATTAATATATAGACAAATTAGAAGGAGAAACATTGTATTGTAAGGGGTATCATATCTCTGAAGACCTCTTGTTAAATTACATTTTCCTTTAAAATGGGTAATAGTACACCTGGGACCACCTACATGAAAATATGATGCATAGCTGCCAAATGATATCTGGTCAAGGAGGCTACCTTTTACCATCTTGGATTTTAAGATAAATAACTTTGCTTTCTGTTTCTATGCCCATAAAAAGCAAATATCAGCACTGCAACTCTCTATATGCAACACATCGTTAACTAAGAAAACAGGACTGAAAGGAAGCCAGCATCGCCTCACTACTTTGAATCTTTTGTAAGGTTGGGTTTGGAGACTATGCCAGGTGAAATTGGTATGCACTTCTGACCATGACCTTCTGTGTATGGGCTACCTTTGTGGGCATTTTTAGTAAGCAGTTCAGGTGTTCCCCCTCTCTAAGATGAGGAACGCCCCAAGGTAACTGAAACAGAATCTCCCTGTGGAAAGAAAGGTAGTGATTGAAAAGGTGGAGTTATGAGAGCTGCTCATGTTAAAGTATGAAATATCATCACAACTGACAGCTAGAAACTTGTTAGGCAGAGGGAACTCGTACAGTTCTGGCTCTTTCTGCACATTCGGGGACTTATTGTTCTACATTTGTAACAGACCATACACAACTACAAATACCAGAAGAGTTCAAAAGACCTGGATGTGGTGAACCTCCTTCACATGGGTCAAATTGACAGCTATGTCGTGTCTATGGTATGTTTTCAGTTGCATTAAATATACGCTGTGTGGAAGTCATGTACCCACTGTTTTGTGTATACTAAGGTGAAGCCTGGCATAGCGACTTCCAGGATTCTGTCTGTGCCACGATGGATCACTCCAATGAGGAAAACAGAGGTGGCCAAGGTCAGTTAGCCGCGTGTTAGTATGAATTTGTATTAGGAACAATGAAAATATATTTGTGGCATGATCTATTTAGGTTTTATTTTATGTTTCCAGAATGAATGTCCCTGAAGAGAAAATAAGCTCGGCTAGTAGCCAGTTCGAAAACAGAATATATTTTGGATAATTCTCTTTGAAGTTAGGGCTTTTAAATTACACAATGCACTACTAGATTTAATTACAAATGTACTGAAGATATAGCTAAAATGGTTCAAATTCGGTTAGCATCAACATATATTACTAAAAAGAATTTCAAAACACGTTTGCATTTAAAAAAAAATATTCCATATGAAAATCGAGGAGGCTTCCGCTATCTGCCACCCACCGCTCAGATATCATGCACCAACAACGTGAAAAGAATTGCACTACATCTTCTATTGCATATGTTTTAGCTTAAGTGACAGGGTTAGTAGCACTAGTTGAAAGTTTAACTTTTTGTGAATTCTACATATTACATTGATAAAGCAATCACTTTAAAACATTTTGAGGCATGTGCTACCACAGCCCTATTCGATGCAGAGTGGTCCAACTAAGAAGTCCCACAATTGGGCCATTCAAACAACTAAGGTAGCGCTGCTAAAAATGAATGTTGATACTGTGACAATAAAAGTACAATAACCAGCCCTTTTGAGAAATGCTTGTGGTTTCACACACTGCCCTCCAGAAGATGTATTTAAAGGGGAGCTTAGAATGCATTTCTAGGTAATGCTGGACCTTTCACCTAAGACTACCATCAAATGTATGGACGCTTTCACAGACACAAACACCCATTCAAAACTGCTTTTTGGTATAACACATCTTCATATACAGCACAGAGGAGCATGTCCCTATAAAAAAGCCTTACCTATTAGCTATGGCAATGCTCGTTGGATATATTCATACTAAGACACCTTTGACATAGCGCCCCCCTGAGTCACAGCAAGAGTGCAGAAAGGGTCACACATTTGAATTGAAAACATCTCTGAATGTAGAATCAGAAAAAACAAACCTAGATCTGCAATATAAACCACCATGCAGACGTTCCTCACAGGAAGTTGTTCACAAGGTTCTCATTAATGCGCCTAATATCTGACTAGCTCTAAGCACATTGAAAAAATGCAATTCAAAAAAGTTTAAAACGTCATTATTGCCAATGACGCTGCTGAAAGACCTCTAGGGGGAACAGGACAGTGTTGTAATGCAAAACAACGGGGTCAAAATGAGCCTCCAATCTTTTGTTTTTACTGACCAAATATTATAATAGTGTGCACATTTTAATGACCATTTATATTGTACTTGAATGCTCACTTCACGTATTTGTGTTCTGAATCCATTTCATTTTAAAATGAAACCTTTTCTCACATTAAAACAGAACCATAAACGAATAGTATATACCTTGGGGTTCCTTAGACTGACTGAGGGGGCTGCCCCATCAACAGAGAAGTTCAGGTCATCTCCTGTATGGACAAGCTATGGGGGCTGTAGTTACACCCCTGCATCACCGGTACTACAGCACACAGGGATCCAGTTTCAGGATTTCTGGCTTCCGGCCTCTTCATGGATTCATTTCAACCTATTTTTTTTAAAAAAAAAAATTACACTGAACTAAGCAATTCTGGGGCCAGGTTAAGTAAAGTGTGCTCTTCTGTAAACAATTGAGCAAGTTAGTTTAACACCAATTTTGCTTTTTGTAAAATAGGGAATGGATCAAACCGTTTTTGCCCAACTCTGCATCATCTGACAATGTTGGTACAAAGTGAACAAATTGTTTAAAAAATTAAATTAAAAAAAAAGATTGATTTAGAAAGACTGTTTGGAGACTGCTCTGAGCAGTCTGTCTAAATCAAACTGTCTCGCTCTTGCCACACGATGGTGCGCAGAGGTTGAGAGGCACATCGTTCCAGAAGAAGGGTCACAGGCACCCCGGTAAGTGTTTTGGGATTTTGTGTGAGAGAGAGAGAGTGTGTGTGTGTGTGTGTGTCTGTTTGTGTCTGTCGAGGAGGAGGGGAAATGTTTGTGATGTGGAATGGAGAGAGAGGGGCGGGGAGTGGCTAAATGTGCGTGTTTGCCTGTTTGTGTGAATCAGTGTGTGGTGGGGGTTGAGGTGGAATGCTTTGGGGAAGGGAGGTAAGAGGGTGAAAAGGGCGGTTGGGGGTGAAAACCCCACGTTTATAAGAATACCCACCAGTGCAGTAGAGGGTGGGGGTGGTGGCAGGCAGGGGAATGGCTTCCAAAGGGGTTGCGGGTTGAACCACCCCCCTCACCCCCAGTAGTGGGATAGTTCTGCTTCTGAAGGGCATACAAAAACAGGCAAAATAAATCAATCTTTTTGATGTGCAGCCTTTAAAAAGCAGACATACCCAAAAGAACCAAAGTGTTTTTTTTTGTTTAAAATATATTTACAGCTTAACATAAATAAGCATTGGCAATGCCAATAGCTTTGGTGTTTACTGAGGTTCTTTGACTTTTGCATTTATAGGTACCTGGGTGCAAGGAGGAGGGTGTAAGGTTTCTAGGGAGGATGCAATAAGGGGCGCAGGTGTACAAGAAAACGAGAAGGAAG
The DNA here is from genome assembly GCF_040938575.1 of Ambystoma mexicanum. Lineage (NCBI taxonomy): Eukaryota > Metazoa > Chordata > Amphibia > Caudata > Ambystomatidae > Ambystoma > Ambystoma mexicanum. The sequence goes on from NC_090929.1 coordinate 837,368,401, forward strand.
GAGAATAGAGCAAGGGTGGGAAATAATTAACAAGGGTGCTATTGATGATGAGCAAGAGGAAATATGAGTGAGAAAGGTTGAGAGTGAGAGGCTAAGAAATTAAGCAAGTATGTGAGAGGAAGGATGAGAGGGTTTAGAGAGTGGGGGTGAGGTGGGTGAGTGCATTGCAGAGAGAGAGTTTAATGGATGTTGTTTAGGGACAGTGGGGGTAGGGTGGTTGGGTGAGGTGGAGAGAGAGTGGAGGAGGTTAGGTGGGGTAGAGAGGGTCAAGGTGGCTTTGGTGAGTAGAGAGAATGGGTTAGAGGGAGTGGAAGTAAGGTGGGTGGTTGAGGTAGGGAGAGTGGTGGTAGGGTGGCTGGTGGTAGCAAGTGGGGGAAGAGATAGGGCTTAGGGTTGGTGGGGAAGAGAGTGTGGGTAGGGTGGGTCAGGATAGAGAGAGTGGGGATAGGGTGCTGTGTGGGGCTAAAGAGAGTGGAGGTAGGTTAGGTGGGGGTAGTGAGAGTGGGGGTAGGGTGGTGGTGGGGCTAGAGAGAGTAGGGGTAGGGTAGGTGGGGTAGCAAGAGTAGGGGTATGGAGAGTAGGGGGTCCTAAAGAGCTCACCAGGAAAGTATCATACCCCAAAGCTAAAGTGATTTCGTTAATGACACATTTGTTTAGGGTAGCTGCCTATACTACATTACTCATATGTTGGACACTTGACATATTTGGTACTCCTCTGAACTAATGTTCCCTCGCTCGCTCAATACCCAGAACCCTACGTCACACGAACTTTGTATTATTCTTATTCTTATTCTTATTCTTATTCTTATTATTATTATTATTATTGTATTAATTGAGCACAGACCTAGCTTCGAGAAGCAACAAAGCGCTTTAGAGAGGGACACTCCAATACAGATAAGTAACAGAGCGCTTTAAAGAGGTGTACAACATTACAGATTGTGGGATGTATTGACCCACTCCGCTATGCTATGCGGCATCCCCCTTCCAGTTATGGGGATAGAAACAGAAACAATGGCGGCAAAACCCTTGTGCGCGCCAAAAACCTACAAAAACCTACGAAAACTGTGGGCCTCAGCACACAAAAAGAGGAATGCACAACCTGCCACCCATGGTGCATGTGCAGTGGAAAGGAACACATCCTGCAGAAATGTGCCGGTGGGTCCCATGACCAGCAAACAGAGTGCACAGAGAAAAGCAGCACTTTGCAAATGAAACCCAAAAATGTGCCTACCATTGACATTTGCTTTGTTCCCAAAACACCCAAAATGCCAATAACACAACACTTTTCAACATTCACATTCTTGCCTGGTGCTAAAAGTCATGTATCTAATGAAGCATTGTAAACATACAAAGTCCTGATATGAATAGCAACATTTATCATAAAACTGGATTGTCTGAAAACTGACAGCCATGCCAAAATCTGGGTGCAGTACCCTCGGCCGCCTGAATGACAGCTGTCAGAGGAGAACTGAGGAAGCTTCAAAGTCTGCTGAATTAGAAAACCTCCACAGGATTGTTGCATAAAAGGAATACAGATTGTAGTTGTGTTTTTGATTTCACAGATTTTAAGGCCAAGAAAGAAATGTATTTGTATGTGATGCAAATGTGGGTTTTGCTAAGTTTAAAAAGTAGTTAGCTTGGCGAAAGTTGCCAGGACTTGAAAAGCAGGTTTTTCTCCCAGAAGGAAGGCCTTCTCTCAGCAGGAACTCACGGGGAGGTGTAAATTGCGGGGTTTGAACAGAATCTGATCCAAAGGGCAAAGGAACAATGACCATCCTCCAACCCAGGACATTGTGTTAGGGCCCAAGGACTAAATCCAGTAGTGGTGGTTTGACATGTCGTGATGCAATTGAGTCTTTCTGACAATACACCCCTCAAGAGTACAAAAGGACAGATTGAGGTGAGTATTGCCCAAAAATATTGGTACACCGTGGTACTCAGACAGCTGGCTGCAAGAAAAATTAACCAAGTATTAACATTTGGCTAAAGGCAATGTAATCTCAAAACAAGGTGAAGAACTGATAGCAAGAAAATCCGAATGGGACTGAATAGTTCCAAGCTAGATTGGTGAGTATCCTGAAACAAGAAAGGTGACTGTTACCAGGAGGACAGAAGAGTAAGAAAATGAGGAACCAAACTGTATGTGCTTACCAAGTGAGTGTTCCGGGTAGAAACAGCAGATGTAGTTTTGGGAAGGAAGTGGTAGTCCTGGAAACACAATGTCCTGTTTCCTATTCCCGTCGGCACGAGGACGCCTAAGGAGTCTATTGATCCTTGCGCCATTGTGCTAATGTCCTTTGATCCTTGCGCCATTGCGCTAATGTCCTTTGATCCTTGCGCCGATGTGCGAAAGTCCTTTCTGTTCCTTAAAGTCTTTTAAGAGAATGAACACGTAGCACTGATTTTAGTTGGAGCAATCTAATCGACTTAGGTGTTGGAAACAGGTAAGACGTGAGGAATAAGTCAAGGCAGACTGTGGACGTTCCGAGGTGGGCAATAATCAGATAATACCTGAGGAATGAGGTGAATGCAGTCCGAGGCCGTTCCGGGTCTAGCAATGAGCAGGTAAGATTTGTGGGTTGAGGCGAATGCAGTCCGTGGCCGTTCCGGGTCTGGCAATGAGCGGGTAAGACTTGAGGGATTAGGTGAGTGCAGTCCGTGGCCAATCCGGGTCTAGCAATGAGCAGGTAAGACTTGAGGGATGAGGCAAATGCAGTCTGTGGCCGTTCTGGGCCTGGCAATGAGCAGGTAAGACGAAGGCAATGACAAGAACAAGGCAGGAAAGTCACAAAGAAAACCAGGGATTCAAGGAGCCAGAAGACAAGGTAACAAGATGCGTAGCTTAGGAAGTTTACAAATTCAGAAGCACCGCCGTGCATGGGGGTGGGGCTTAAATACCGGTCAGCTGACCGCACGCATAACACAGCGTCATAGGCCTGAACACCTATGTGAATGTAAAGGGCGCCAGGGTCTCCAAGGCAACCCATAGCATTTCCTGAAAAGAAGCGGGGAAAGAGACGAACCATGATTCTGAGGAGCTAAAGAGAGTCCCGCTTTAGAGTGAACACTGTTCGCTCTACTGTGGATTCTGGAATGTTTAATCTTATGCGGGACCGATCTATGATCAAACGAAGAGACATCTAATGGAACACTGACAGTTTCCTCCCCCAAAGATGAATCCCCAGAGTGAGTGGCCAAGAACCTGGACAATAGGAGAGGAGCATGCATGTTTGACTCAGGTTCCCATGTACGTTCTTCCGGACCGTAACCTTCCCAATCAATAAGGAAACGACGAACCCCACATATCTTCTTCATATCCAGAATAGCTTTAACTTCGTACTCCTCCACACTCTCGACAATCACTGGTGCAGGATGAGAAGGGAGGCGGGTACCTGCGGGGAATGGCTTCAAAAGGGAAACATGAAAGACTGGATGTATCTTCCATTGGGAAGGCAACTCTAAACGAAACACCAATGGATTGAGAACTTCTTTGATAGGGAAGGGACCCACGAAATGAGGTATCAGGCATCTACGACCAGGCAAATGGAGGTTCTTAGAAGCCAACCAGACCAGCATTCCGGGTTGATAATCGGGAGCAGTGGTCCGGTGCTTATCAGTATATAGTTTAGCTTGCCGTTGAGCGGCCTCCAAGTGGTCCGAAACCGTTTCCCTCAAAGAGATGAAGTCATGAATGCAACCCTGGGCTGCCGGATTGCCAGTGGTAGGAATTACATACTCTGGAAACGACCTGGGATGTAGGCCGTACAGGGCAAAGAACGGAATGATACCAGTAGACGAATTAACTGAATTATTGTCCGCTTATTCTGCTGCTCCCAATACGTTTAACCATGAGTCTTCATGCTGAGCGATTAGACAGCGTAGGAATAGCTCCATAGTGGCATTTGCCCATTCTGTTTGCCCGTCTGTTTCAGGATGATAGGCCATGAAATACCGTCCATCTATACCCAAAGCAGTAACTAAATGACGCCTTAAACGGGATGTAAACTGTGAACCACGATCAGTAATGATGATCTCTGGTAGCCCAAAACAACGGAAAATGTTCCCTAGGACCGAAGCAGAAGGTATACCCTGGCTAGGTACGAACAAGGCCATCTTAGAAAAGTAATCAATGACCACCCATATGGTATCACAACCTCCGACAAGAGGTAATTCTTCCACAAAGTCCATTGAGATCATTAGCCAAGGTTTCTTCATTATAGGCATAGGATGGATCAATCCCATTGGCTTGGAAACCGTACCTTTGCACTGAGCACAAATAGCGCAATTCCTGATGTAATCCGAAATATCTTTAGACATCGTAGGCCAGAACGCCTGTCGTTTTAATAGTTCAAGAGTCTTGCGTCTCCCCAGATGTGCGGCCGTTAAAGCATCATGACACCACTGGAGAGCCAAAACACGGGTTTCAGATGTAGGGAGGTATAGCCGTCCCTATACATATGTCATGGAATTGATGACTTACATCTCATGTTCATGGAGTTCAGGTGGACTAGTCGCTATCCAGGATTTAATCAAACCCTTCAAAGAAGAATCAACAGTACAAGAACAAATGATAAACGACGGCTGTAATACATTCCCTTCCTAGAGAGGTGTCTGTCCACCGTCATTCAGTCTGGATAAGCCATCTGCCTTAGAATGTAAACTGCCGGGACGGTAAGTGATCTGAAAGTTGTACATTGAGAAGAATTCATGCCAACGTGTGGTGGTACAACGTACTGATTTAAGAGCAAGAAGATTACGGTGGTCAGTGAAGACCTGTACTGGTGTAACAGTACCCAATAGATGGTGCCTTCACAACAGGAATGCATCACGTATTGCTAGTAGTTCACGCTCAGTGATAGTATAATTCATCTCGTACTTGGTAGGTTTTCTAGAATGATAGGCCACGGGATGTAGAAGACCAGTATCCTCACATCTCTGGGACAGAACAGCCCCACAGCCAAATCGGAGGCATCAGCTTCAACAATAAATGGACGTTTTTTATCCGGATGCTGTAGCACCGGGGCTGAAGTATACGTGGCCTTAAGCATGTCAAAGACTTCTTGGGCTTGATCAGACAATACAAAGCGAGACTTTGAACTACTTAGTGCAGTTAAGGGAGCAGCTATAGCAGAAAAGGAGTATATGAAGTGTCTGTAAAAATTTGGAAACCCTAAAAAGGACTGAAGGGACTTTACATTATTTGGGACAGGCCAGTCCAATATCGCTTTGACCTTATTATTGCTCGTCTTAACACCCTCCCTGGTGATATCATATCCTAAGAATTCAACCTGATCAGCATGAAAGATACACTTCTCCAGTTTGGCATAGAGACTGTTTTCACTCAGCCTCTGTAAAACAGTGGAGACGTGTTGGACATGTTCTTTGTAGGTAGAGGAATAAATGAGAATATCATCAAGCTAGACAACTATGAACTGGTCCAGTAAATCCTTGAACCCATCATTGATGAAATACTGGAACGTAGCTGGGGCATTACATAGACCGAATGGCATATCCAAGCATTCAAAAAGACCATATTTTGTCCTAAAGGCTGTTTTCCATTCATCGCCTTCTCTGATCCTTACCAGATTATAGGTTCCCCTTAAATCCAGTTTGTAAAAAACTTGGAAGAACCCAGTTGATCCAACAGGACTGATATCAACAGAAGTGGATACTGATTCCGGACTGTGATTGCGTTCAGCTCTCTGTAATCGATACATGGGCGTAGGTCTCCCTCTTTCTTGGGAACGAAGAAAAGAGGTGATGGTGCTGGAGACCTAGAGGGACTGATGAATCCCGTCCTGACTGCTTGATCTAAATTCTCTTTTAGCACTACATCCTCCTTTTGCGTAAGTGAATAGATTCTACCAGAAGGAATACGGGCCTCTGCCAGTAGTTCAATTGGGCAATCATAAGGACGATGCGGAGGTAGTTTTTCTGCCGCCTTTTTATCAAAAACGTCCCTAAAAGAATCATATTTTTTTAGGAAGGAGCTCTGTAGTGATCGCCGCAATCGTAAAGGCTGTATCAGGAGCAGGGAACTAGCATTTCCGGATTCAACCGTGGATACATGGCAAAACTTCTGACAGTGGTCCGAAGTAAATTCAACAGAATGAGATATGCAATCGATGGTAGGATTGTGTTTAGTTAGCCATGGCAGGCCCAGAATCAGCTTGAGTTGGAGAGCTGAAAGAACATCAAAATGGATGATCTCTGAATGATTGTCACCAATGGATAACACAAGGTCAATGGTTTGTTCCGTCACCAAACCGGAAATCAGCAAAGTACCGTCCACTGCATTAACTAATTCTGGTGTTTTCTTGGAAATCAATGGAATGGAATGATCACGTACAAATTGTGCATCCACGTAATTTCCAGTTGCACCTGAATCAAGCATGGGTTCAACAGACCAGGTTGTCTCTGATGTAGAAGACAATGTAGACAAGACTGAGAAAGGAATCAAGGATCTGGGGTCCATGACAACTTGACTCGACAAAGGGACCCCGTCTATTGCCGAGCTTTGGCGTTTCCCGCCTTCTTAGGTTTCTTGGGACAAAGTTTCAAAAAATGACCAGACGAACCACAATAGAAACATAAATGGTTGGCCCTTCGGAGTTCCCTTTCTGAGAGGGTGAGTGGACCTCGAATGGCACCAATCTGCATTGGCTCGGAGGTTGAAACAGGAGTCAACACAGGCGGAACAGCTGGGGTGGTTCTTTGTTCACCCTTTCGTTCTGCCTTGAGGGCGTCAATTTGTAACACAAGGTCAACCAGTTCTGGGAAACCACTAGGCACAACCGGTACCGTTGCTAGAACATCCTTCAAACTTTCCGAAAGACCTTTAAAGAACAAAGCAGCTTTCTTTTCATCTGGCCAATCAGTTTCTGAAACTAGCTGGTTAAATTTTGCCAAGTGCTCCAAAAAAGATGTGTCTTTTTGTTGTAAAGAAAGCAATTCCAGGTCCGTTGCCTGTGATTTATATCTGGTATCAAAAACACGGTCATAGCCGTAATCAGTGCCTCGCAATCATACAGGAGCAGGCTACTATGTTCCAGCAGGGGATTGGCCCATACTGAAGCAGTACCCCCAAGGTCAGACAAAACAAAAGCCGCCTTTGTAGTAGCATCCGGAAAGGAGGCAGGCCTACACAGGAAATGCAAACGGCACTGATTAATGAATGTTCAAAAGGTCTTAGGATCCCCTAGGAACCTTTCTGGAGGAGCCAACGGAAACTGGGCTGCCATGTAGACAGGACTTGGCTCAGTTATTGATTGAGCCCTTCCAGAAGCTGAATCCGCTCCAGGGCTAGGGGCTCCAGCTCCTGAGTGCAAGCCAGCATGTAACTCATTGATACAATGTTGAGTAGCATCAGGTGCTGCTGTCATATCGGCTCTGAGGTCAGCCACCACTTTGGATAAAGCCGCTAAATGATCAGTGGATTCTTGCATTTTTGAAGGCTTCTGAATATGTTAGAGCCCAAGGACTAAATCCAGTAGTGGTGGCTTGACACGTTGTGGTGCAATTAAGACTTTCTGACAATATACCCCTCAAGAGTACAAAAGGACAGATTGAGGTGAGTATTGCCCGAAAATATTGGTACACCGTGGTACTCAGACAGCTGGCTACAAGAAAAATTAACCAAGTATTAACATTTGGCTAAAGGCAATGTAATCTCAAAACAAGGTGAAAAATTGATACTCACAAGCAAGAAAATCAGAATGGGACTGAATAGTTCCAAGCTAGATTGGTGAGTATCCTGAAACAAGAAAGGTAACCGTTACCAGGAAGACAGAAGAGTAAGAAAAAGGAGGAACCAAACTGTATGTGCTTACCAAGTGAGTGTTCAGAGGAGAATTGCCTAGCATTTCAGTGCTGGACTGCCCCAGGGCAGGACAAAGACTGATATGTTTGGGATATTTCTTCTCTGTGAAGGATAGTGAGCTAAAGACTCTGGGTAAGTCTCTCGTAACCAGGACTAATGTCTGGCAGAGGGACTCCCAGGACCCCCCTTGTTAATTTGCATAAATAAGTCACTTTGGGTCTCACCCTAAGTTACTAGGGGAATCCAGACGTGGACCCCTTGCTCACTATTCTTAGAGAGGCACAGCTCCTCCCTACTGATGAGGTCCAACCAGACCGAAACACGTGTCTGGGGATGCTGTTGGGACTCTTGTTCAGAGGAGAATTGCCTAGCATTTCAGTGCTGGACTGCCCCAGGGCAGGACAAAGACTGATATGTTTAGGATATTTCTTCTCTGTGAAAGATAGTGAGCTAAAGACTCTGGGTAAGTCTCTCGTCACCAGGACTAATGTCTGGCAGAGGGACTCCCAGGACCCCCCTTGTTAATTTGCATATATAAGCAACTTTGGGTTTCAACCTAAGTTACTAGGGGAATCCAGACGTGGGCCCCTTGCTCACTATTCTTAGAGAGGCACAGCTCCTCCCTACTGATGAGGTCCAACCAGACCGAAACACGTGTCTGGGGATGCTGTTGGTACTCTTGTTCAGAGGAGAATTGCCTAGCATTTCAGTGCTGGATTGCCCCAGGGCAGGACAAAGACTGATATGTTTGGGATATTTCTTCTCTGTGAAAGATAGTGAGCTAAAGACTCTGGGTAAGTCTCTCGTAACCAGGACTAATGTCTGGCAGAGGGACTCCCACGACCCCCCTTGTTAATCTTGGTATAAACAAGAGATGTAGTTTTGGGAAGGAAGTGGGAGTCCTGGAAACACTATGTCCTGTTTCCTATTCCCTCCGGCACAAGGATGCATAAGGAGTCTATTGATCCTTGTGCCATTGCGCTAATGTCCTTTGATCCTTGCGCTGTTGCGCTAATGTCCTTTGATCCTTGCACCGATGCGCGAAAGTCCTTTCTGTTCCTTAAAGTCTTTGGGCTGTAAGAGAATGAAGACGTAGCACTGATTGTAGTTGGAGCAATCTAAGAGACTTAGGTCTTGGCAACAGGTAAGACGTGAGGAATGAGACAAGGCAGTCTGTGGACGTTCCGAGGTAGGCAATAATCAGGTAAGATGTGAGCAATGAGGCGAATGCAGTCCGAGGCAGTTCCGGGTCTAGCAATGAGCAGGTAAGACTTGTGGGATGAGGCGAATGCAGTCCGTGGCCGTTCCGGATCTGGCAATAAGCGGGTAAGACTTGGGGGATTAGGCGAGTGCAGTCTGTGGCCGTTCTGGGTCTAGCAATGAGCAGGTAAGACTTGAGGGATGAGGCGAATGCAGTCCGTGGCCGTTCCGGGTCTGGCAATGAGCAGGTAAGACGAAGGCAGTGACAAGAACAAGGCAGGAAAGTCACAAAGAAAACCAGGGATTCAAGGAGCCAAAAGACAAGGTAACAAGATGCGTAGCTTAGGAAGTTTACAAATTCAGAAGCACCGCCGTGCGCGGGGCCGGGGCTTAAGTACTGGTCAGCTGACTGCACGCATAACATGTAGTCGTAGGCCTGAACACCTACGTGAATGCAAAGGGTGCCAGCGTCTCCAAGGCAACCCATAGTGTTTCCTGAAAGGGAGCGGGAAAAGAGACGCACCATGATTCCGAGGAGCTAAAGAGAGTCCCGCTTTAGAGTGAAAACTGATCGCTCTACTGTGGATTCTGGAATGTTTAATCTTATGCGGGACCGATCTATGATCAGACGAAGAGACATCTAATGGAACCCTGACACATTGAAGGTGTGAAAGGCCGTAAAACTGCTGCAGCACAGGAAACTCCTGGCTGACAGAACCAAATTCCAAAGGAGGGGGCCACCACATGCTTCAAGGAGTGACACATACTGACCATTTGGTGTTAACAGGAGATGGAATGGACATTTTTTAAAGGTGTATGACTTATTATCAAAAGGGGTGCAAAATCTGAAAATGTCAGATTAATTAACCTAATTTTTAGCCCTACCTTTGAAAACTTAGTACAACCGTGTAGCTTATTCTGAACAAGACTGGCAATAAATGTGGGTTTATGGGGTATGTATTTCCGCTAGAATTGTGAAACTTTATACACTCATTCCCATGTTAAACACGCACATTTGTGTGAAACCTGCATACAAATTGAAAATTGTGTTCATAGCGAAAAGGTCAAAATTATGTAGAAAGGGGAAACATGATCCCACAGTGACAGGATTTTGAGGAATAGCTGCTATGTAAAATATACAAATCTGTATATGTGATTTTTATAGAGGTTGCACATGTGTAAATATGTATTTTGCCAAAATTAGACTTTGTGTTCCAGTGGCTAGGGGTGGATTCTCGGCATCATACATGTACACCATAAAGATGACACTCTATTTCTCTCCTATCAAAGCAGAGAGTAGACTTGACCCAATCACCTTTCACAGGGGCAAGCTAGCTAAACTGGCCCATATACCCCCTTTGTGATGTCATTTTTAAGGCATAAATAGAGACAGCAGAGAGCAGATAGGGACTCACTGATCCAGCCACCTTCCTGATTATGGTGAAGCACTCTGATCCAGCTTTCTATATCCAGCTTTAAATATTCTTCCAGATCCAGATGCTAAATCTCTTGCCAGCAATAGAGACTTTGATTTCGAGCAAGGCCCCAATCCTCAAATTTATTCTCTCCACTCAGTAAGCGCTGTCTGGTGTGAGAAGGCCATTTTGAACCAGTATCCAGAATTTCTGTGGCTTGCCACCACTAGGCTTGCCTGAGGATCAGTCCCGTGCCTGAAGTGCTGTCTTTCTTAGACCAGACCCATCCAGACCAGAGCTGACGGTCCCATTTAAAATCTTATCCAGTGAGTAAAAATAGGAAGAACTGTGTCCCAGGGTATATTTGCATAGCATTGTCCCTATTTCCAACCCATCCTATCTTTCAGTCAGAACCAGTATTGTTAGGAGTATCTTTGCCTTGTCTCATCCCAAACCCATCCTATCTTTCCTTCAGAACCTGTATTGTTAGAACTATCTTTGCGCTGCCCATTTTCTCATCTGAAGAAGTCGGGTTTCCTTATCAGGTGGTCACCCTGATCCAGTGACTGTAATCCCTGTATGGTATTTCCTTCTTCGTAGTCATCCCCTAGTATAAGCAAACTCATTTGTCATTTTTAAAAGTGCATTTCTGTTTTTCCTTCTCGCGCCTATTTTAAAAAAACAACCTCGACTAAAACCTCCATAACTCCCTCAGTTTTTGTGGAAGAAATGGAATTTCAACTCCTACTTGTAGCCAACACCCATATCTATCTACAGTGCTATCTGATCTGAACCAACATAAAAGTATTATTTTCTGTGCTGCATTGGTTTTGCTTATTACCTATTCCTAGTGTAGTAAAGATATTATTAAGTGTTCTGTCACCCCATTGGTGATTGTTGTGTACCTATTAAAACATATTGTGATTAAATCTTGAATACATAAATAAATATTTACCTTTTGCAAACCAGCCTGATTCCTGGTTCAGTGTGACCGGAGGGGTTCCAGGAGAAGGGTGTGATGTGAGTGGTATATCGTTAAGAATATTGAACTTTTAGACAAAAATAAATAAAGATTTCAGTTGTGCACTACATGCTGGGCTTTGTCTTGGGTGTGTGCCGGATTGAAATCACTTCGAGATGCATAACAGAGCGCTTTTCAGTCATAACAACAGAGCAGATATACAGCGCTGGGTAGGATATAGAGGGGGACAGAGGAGGCGTAGAGCTGTACCGGGTGGCAGGGAGGAGAGGGGCGACGTGATGGCCTAGGTGTTGAGGAGGAGATACTCCTTGAAGAGGTAGGTCTTGAGTTCTTTTCTGAATTGTAAGAGTGTAGACATGAGTCTGCTGCCAACAGGGAGGAGGTTCCATAGTCTTGGGGCGTAGGCAGAGAAGGCTTGTTTTCTGTCCTTTCCTTTTTGCAGTGACAGACTTCAAGCCTGCACGATTCCTGGCTTCTGATGGTGCGCTGTCCGCCAGAGATGCAGAGTTTCTCTACAAGTACGCTGGGTGACTTGAGGGTAACTGTTTTATAGATGATGCAGCAGGACTTGAAGGTGACTTATGCATGCAGTGGGAGCCACTGCACACTGAGGGCTGTGGTGATGAGGTCATATCTGCATCGTAGAGCCTTGATGAGGCTTGTGGCCACGTGTAGGACACTTCTCTGGGGCATAAGGGCGGATGACAGGAGGCCTTCAAGGAGTGCTTTGGTCCCATCCAGGTGGGATAGGACCAGTGCTTGAGCGGTGGATCTAAAGCTGTCCGGAGGGACAAAGGGCTTGACTTTGTCCGGAGGGATGAAAGGCTTGATTTTTGCAAGAGTGAGAGCTGATACCAAGCTGTATGAGTTTTTTTGAGCTATTTCTGTCTTGAAGGAGAGGTGTTTTGGTGGGTTTTTCACACACAGGCATGGGACAAGTAGTGGGGGATGGGTGCTTCAATGTTTCGCTAAAATGTAGCAGGTTGCAAAGGGATCTAGGGACAGGATAAGCCCCCTTGATGTTCTTAAATAACCCCAAAGGTGACGTGGTAACTGTTCTGGCTACGGAGGTCACAGGGCAAAGGTCAGCAGCAGAGATCGATAACCCCTGCCTTCCCATCCTTTACTCACATCTGTGAAAGCCTTTTATTAGTATGGGCTGTAGGAAATCAGCCACAGAATACACATATCAAAAATCCTGCATAACGGCAAAAGACAATTGCTTTCTTTGAGAGTTGAAAAGTGATGATGGCTTTCTATGTCTTTTATAAAAGCTCCCCCGCACTGCGGCCCTGTGTCTGGTACATGCCCCAAGCCGGTGTGCCACTATGGCCTGTAGCAAAATGAAAGCCACTCTAACCCAGGTTCACAAAATGTACTTGACTGATTGACTGTTCCTTTTCAGAGGTAACAACAGAACAGATATACAGCGGACGGTAGGATACAGAGGGGTACAAAGAAGGGGTACAGCTGTACTGGGTGGCGGGGATCAGAGGGAGGGTGGTATCTAGCGAGTCAGGTGGTGCTATGGGCGATGTGATGTGCTAGGTGTTGAGGATGTAATCTACATGCATCCTGCCAATTCTGGGATTTTTCTTCCCATATCTGTCACTGACAACTAATAGCAAAACCAGCTTTATTGGAGGAATGATCATGAAAGCACAAAACAAGTCAGTCAGATTGCAGATACAGTTGCCATACAAATCTAACAATAGCTTAAATAATTAAAACATTAATAGTCAAAAATTCCCTAAAGTTAAAATATTAGTAATATACATTGCATAGTTAAAAATATATATTTAATCGGTAGCATTATGATAGCGCTTCTCCCTAATCCTCCAAGCTTTAAAGATAAAAGAGCAAACACTACATACAAAATCAGGATGCACAGAGTTACAGCAAAGATTTTCTGCACTGGACAGAATTCTGACATCATAGTTGTTCAAAACACTTTTTTAAATTCTGTCCTCTAACTGGTCATATCTTGCACAAATTAATAAGAAGTTCTGGAGTGTTTCCGCCACACCATAGCAAAATCGACAAAGGGCATCAACCGCTGAATTCCAACTGCTCTGTACCACAGCAGTGGTAGAATTTCTATGCGCATTTTTAAATAAAGGTTTCCCATTCTTACTTGAAATTGATATTGATATTTTATTTCTATCACGGTCGTACACAAGTGTTTCAGAGTGCGACAAGGGAGGGGAACAGGAGAGAACAAAACAACGATCTTACTAGGCCCAGTGACATTGAGAACGCATAAGTGCATGGGAGAGGGGGAGAGGAAAAGTGCATGGAAGGGGGGAGAAGTGGAAAGTGTGGAGCAAAGGAGAAACAGATAAATAATAATAAATAAATAAATAAATAAATAAATAATAAAGGCAACAAACATTGGTAGTGCAGCCAGCAATTGGCAAGTGCTGAGTTTAAGGCAACAGACAGGGTAGGTCTGATAAGTACAGGAAGAAAAAGGAGGGGACTGTATGGGTACAGATACAGACCCCAGTGCAAGGGGTGGCCCGGAGGCAGTGCAGGAGGGTGGCAGTGTGAGCAGGTATCTGGGCCCGGAGGACAGGGGGTGGCCAGGTGCACAGTGCCAAGAGAGAACAGATCAGCAGGGGAGAGGGGGAGCGAAGGAAGAAGCAAAGAGAAAGGTCTTGAGGTGCTTCCGGAACCAGAGATGGTTCTCCTTAAGTTTTAAAGTGGCAGGGAGGTTGTTCCGGAGGGAGGCCCCAGCCGAAGACAGAGATCTACCCCCAACTTGTTTCTTTGAACAACGACTTACCCTGATGGAGTTAGAGGTAGGGAAGAGCTCGAGAGGGGAGGTATTTGCGGAGGGACAGCTGAAGGTATTTTGGACCCAGTCCCCAGAAAGCCTTGTGGACAATGCAGAGGGTTTTGAATGTAATCCTTGCATCCACTGGGAGCCAATTGAGAGATTTCAGAGCTGGAGAGATACGATCCTAGGGCTTGAGGCCAAGGACAAGTCTCGCAGTCCTGTTATAGATTAGTTGCAGAGGGCGGAGAGTAGAGGCATGTAGATTTAGAAAGAGGCTTTTACAATAGTCCAACCTAGAGAGAACCAGAGCTTGTGACACCATGATCTTCTGGGTGAAAGAGAGGAAAGGCAGAGTACCTCTGAGGAGGTGCAGTAGGAAGTTTGACTTTTTAGAGACATCAGAGATGTGGGCGGAGAAGGAAAGTGTCAAAGATGACCCCAAAGTCCTTAGCCTCACAGGTGGGGGAAGGAGGAGGGCCAAGGGAGGCCGGCCAGAGAGTAAGGGGAAAGGATGGTGAAGGTGTGCTGATGAGGAGGATCTCTGTCTTGCTGGCATTCAGGCAAAGATCATTGGTGGCACACCAATCTTGAATGGCAGTTAGGCAATCAGAGATGAGAGAGGGAGAGGAGGTGTCCGAGGGTAGCCTGAAAATGAGTGTTGTCAGCGTAGCACTGGAAATGTGAGCAGAAAATGGCAATGCAGTGGCCAAGAGTTGCCAGGTATTGGTTGAAAAGCCAGGGTGAGAGGTTAGGCCCCTGAGGAACACCACAGGTAGAGAGCAAGATAGATGATAGGAAGGACCCAAGTTGGACCTGGGAAGGTTGATCAGAGAGGAAAGAGGTCAGCCAGGCCAGAGCCTGATCGGTGATACCCAGGTTATCACGGAGATGGTTGAGCACTTGGAATAGATTTGCCCAAATAATTCTCGAAGCCAACTTGCACTTCAGAAGCAAAATAATGCCTAGTTAGTGAGCTAATATCTATTTTTGAAAACATGTTTTGTTTCTGTTTTGAGGTATATAATGCTCTCATTTTTTTGTTTTGTATCCTCTCCTCAGGATATGGGGTTTGACCAGATATCGTGCAAGCCCAGAGATGATGCTAACATTTCAACATGCTATAGCCACCGACAGCTGGCTATGTTTCCCAAATAACAGATATCTAATAACTCTTCCATCATAAAATTAGCATGGGTTTAACTATAACCACATATCTTCTATATATATATTTGTGAAAGTTTGTTTGTATGCTCTGGGTTAGCTCCAGCCCCATAACAGTTGGTGGGCTGAAATTCTGGCCCAAGGTCAACATACCAGTTTGGGATGTGCTGGTGATAGTGGAATTTGACCAAAAACCACCCATTCGCCCTGCACAGGGCGGGGTCCGGCCTTGTGCTGTGAGTATGGGTGATTTCAGGAACATACTGATTTTGCAATTGTTGGCTCCAGCCCCACAAAAGCTGGTGGGCTGAGGTTTTGGCCCACGGTCAGCAAACCAGTCTGGGGTGTACTGGTGATAGAGAAATCTGACCAACCCCACCCATTCGCCCTGCACAGGGTGGGGTCCAGCCCTGTGCTATCAGTATAGGCGATTTCAGAAGAATGGCGATTATGCAAAATAGGAAGTTAGAACACAATATAACATACTCAGAGCTATAGCAATCCCTCCCACCCCCAATATGAAAGGGGTACAAGATGCATTTCATCACTTTTGAATTTCTAATCGAGCTTGGTATAGGCAAGTATCTTATATGTACTTTGTGAAATTACCAGCAGCTTTTTTTAAATAGCTATTGTTGCCAACCACAAGTTTATCACATTCTACCAACCCCCAAACCTCGTCTCTGTATAGAGTGCTTATGATTACCTGCTTTTGAAAGACTTGCAGGGCTGACGATATTGGATGTCCATGAACTTATCGAATGTGAAATGTCTAAGGGAGGAAAAAACAAAAGTTATTTTACCGAAAATGACTTTTCGTTTTCTCTGGCTCTGACATTTCTGGCAACCTGCTTCACCCCACCCCCTTACTTACCTGTTGACATCACACCCCTTGTGTGCCGCCATCTCCTGCATCGCGCTGACGTGGATGGAAACCGACGCCTCATGGTCGTCTTTTGATTTATTTTTCTTTAACTTTATTCAAACAGGTGCAGGGTACCCCCCGCACCCTGTTCTCCCCTTGTTCACTATAATGTTAGATTTGATCGACATTTTTGGCTGTTCGAAATTCTCGTTCAGCTGAAATTTGATCATCTCTACCATTCGTTTTTTTTCCTGAATCTTTATGCACATTCTGAGGATATTGATCTTTTTCCTGTGGACCATGCAAGCCTCAACGTTGGCATCATTCTAATTAAACTCAATTCACTGTTGTCGGTTTGCTTTAAACAGCAGCCATCACTTCTTTCTTAATGTTGCTATTGTCTATATTTAGGCCAAATGGTTTGGTCTTATTTCTCAGTTTAATTGGTTTTGAAGCTTTTAATAGTTAATCTCTTTTGAATGCACATTTCGCAAAATATCATGGGTTGCTTTCTAAGGCCCGCTGAAGTTTTTGAAATTAAAACAGTGTTGTCTGTGTGCAGCAGAATACCTTTCTTCTAGACAGAACAAAAATGGCACCAAGGATATGTGTATATGGTACAAGGTGGTCACTTTGATTCTCTGCTCGCTGGCAGCTACAAAATGATGTTACATGTGCTGCAAACTCAGTGATAGCCACTTAATGTAATCTCCTCCCTATAAACATTGTTATGATTTTCCCCAATACGAGATATTGTCAAGAACGGTCATATTCATCGATGTCATGCAATGTGGTCAGTGGGATGTTCTACGCCCAACAGTAATACAAAGATGGCCTATTCTATTTTCATGTTTTACATCTCAACCAATTAAATCATATTTGTATTTCTACCCGTCTACTGAAACTACATTCTTTTTTAATCGTTCTATCGCTCCCTTAATTCAATTATATTCTAATGTTCTAGCTTTCCTTCAACAAAATCCAATTTCTGTTTTGCACTCTCTCACAATTGCATATAATGTCAAGGTTCTACCGCTCCATTCATCTACTGGCATGCCCTTCTGGCTCTGCCTACACGACTCAGAATGAACTCCACCTGCACATGCATTATGCAAACAATGAGGCTAGACTTGCCTGAACCACCCTTGCCAAATCTCAGAAGAACCCCAAGAAAGTGCAGTTCAGCCATATTGGCGCAAATTGAAGTAATTCTTGAGTCTTACCGGAGGACACCGCTTACTGAAAGACTTATTGGAAGGTTAAGGAATGAGAGGGAGCCCAGTCATACAGAACTATTTCACTACTTGACACATCTGCCAAAGTGTGTGGGAAACTTTTGGAGAACAGATTACATGACTAGCTAGAAAGGAGCAGAGTAATATCCGAAGTGTCATGTGGTTTTAGGGAAGGCCTTGTCAAGGTGCTTCAAGCTTTAAGCCTGCATCTATCAGTATCCATGTAGGTGTGTTTTCAGTCCTTAGACCTTATATATTGGACTTTTCATCCACCTTTGATTCTGTAGATTACTCTAAGGAGTGTTTCAGGTTGACAGCGATTGATGCATGACAACACTATTCCTATGTGGTTGACTTCCGTGACTGTACTGCAGTCTACCCAACTGCATGGCATGATTTCACCAAATAAATGATTGGTCAGCCCAGATACGTATATTTTTGTAATCAAAATCAACTGCACCACAGTGGGCCACCTAATTTGACATAAGCAAAAGTCGACTGTTTCTTTTAGACATTCAAATATGTTCCATAAAATCACTTTAAAGGATAATCTGATCCTCAGCAATAAAATGTATGAAGGCGTCAATAACTAAAGCATCATCCCAGGGAGGACGGTAGATCAAGTATACTTTGATGGCATCAGCTGTTTTTGCAATTATACACTCTCAAAAGACAGGCAGGTTACCAACCAAGGTCTGGAACCAAATCAAGTCCACTTTGAAGTTATTTGCAGCTCTGGCCCTATGGCATGCTGATTGAGATGTACGAGAGAAGTAACCACTAGATAAAAACATGTTAGGAGCCTCTGTGGCTTGATCACATAGCCAAGATTCTGCCATGCTGGCATGATCATGATTTGCATGCCGCAGTAAATCAACAGATTCCGAGATCTGTAAAACGGCAGAATAAATATATACATAACACACATTTAAGGACAAATGTCATCATTTCCAGGGGTTTTCAGTTGGCGTACTATATTTTATTTAAACATTCGAACATTCTGGCTTTGCAACAATAAGCTCAAAATGGAATTTATCATCAAGATAATCACTTAACACAAAGCATTGCCCTGAGCAACCATGCTCTGCACCTCTCATGGCCCCTGGTGCAACATGATTATGCTCTGTAACTTTGAAAACATGACGCTGAGCAACCGTGCTCTGCACCTCTGAAGGTCCCTGGTGCAACACGATTATGCTCTGTAACTTTGAAAACATGGCCCTGAGCAACCATGCTCTGCACCTCTCATGGCCACTGGTGAAAGGAGCCCCTAGGGGTCCCTCCTGCTATGGAAACAAGGCAATGACCATACACGAAAAGATGCGCCAGACACAAGGTTTCAAATTCCCAATGCTAGGGTTTATTGCAAGCAAAAGATAGTATCAATTGGCCAATTCTGCTCTCAGGCCCCGCGACGTGAGTTTCCTAGACCTCGAGGGACGCAAGAGAGCGAATTACGTACATCAGTTACATATATTCAAAATGCATATCATACAATCAGCAAAGTCATGTTCAACACCCCTCTGTATTAAGTTCCTTTGAACTCGGGATGACAATGGACATATCCGACGAGTATGACGATCATAATGCTTTCGATGTCTATTCTAGTAACAATGTGCAATTTAGAAAGTGCAGAGGGATCTTTTAGAACACGGTGGTTCTGTTCTTGGAAGCAATCTGTACACGGGGGAAGAGCCACATTCCAAGCTTTGCTATCTATGAGGTACTAGTCGTGTCCTGGGAGCCGACACGTTCTAAGGGGTTTTGCGAAGGGGGGCCGTAAGAGAAGCATAATTCAAGCCTTTAACTGTATTATTCTAACATATTCTACCATCGTACGAGACTGGCTGGCAGCTGTGAAGTGATTAATTGCCCTGAAGCTTCCTCCCAAGGCTACAGAGAGGGAGCATGGGCATTCCTTTCTGGGCTACTCATGAGGAGTTCAGCAAACTCTTCAGTCCCCCGACCTTGTCCTTTCATATTCAGACAACAATGTTAACAGTTGAGCAGAGTAAGCAGAATCCGCAAGAATTGCAAGCTGCAAAGCAGTTTTTAGACAGAAAGCAATGAGCAATGGTTAACAAGCAAAATGGCGATTCTGCTACGTTTAAAATGGCCGCTTGTTGGTCAAGCATAACAGTCTATATTTCTATAATTCGGTGCATAAGACGGTTGGCCCACAGCCATCAAGTTACGTCTATCATTCAAATGAAGGGTATTCATTTTTCCAGATTGACAAGCCCTCCTTTTGGCCATGTGCCAAACGTCTTATTTATTCATTGTATCCTCCTCTTCTGAGGAGGAGTTTGAGGTATCTGCATCTGAATCATCTCCATCATTAATGTCTATCGCCATGAATTGTTTTACTATTTTTGTTTCCTCAGTGTCTCTGTTATTCCGGCCCTGCGTTTGTTTTCCTCTCAACACCATGTGCATACATCCTTTAGTACATCCATCAGTTATTTCAGTGCATATTATTGGTAAGCATTGTATGCAACAACAGCATGTTATGAATATCCCAAGTACCATCATTAGTATTGAAATTAACTTCCATCCCCAAGACCGCAATAATCCCCATAACCAGGATTCTATCCCCCAACCCCCTGCTTCAGTAGAGAGTGTGGAATTTATGACATGTAATTTCCGGATCGCTTTAAATATCCTAGGGGAGTAATCATCGATATACACACAGCATGCAGTTTTTACGAGCTTGCAAACTCCCCCACGATCAACTAATATTATATCGAGAGCCATCCTGTTTTCAAGTGCCATTAGTCTTATTCCTTTTTCTTCTAACGTCATATTCAATAAAATATCCGTTGTGGAATCTATTGTTTTTTGTAATATTCCAGACAGTTTTCTTATATTGTAAGAGTTTTCTATTTGGGACAAGAACGGTATAAATGATTTGGCTATATCCATTGCTATCATTCCATCCTCACTACTCCTTTGAGTTCTACCTTTTGTTCGTCTGGCTACTTCTGCTGTCTCCAAGAGGAACACTCCTGGAAGCAGTAGACCTAGGTAGCATGTACCTCCCCAGTTCCTAGGTAACCATGGATATGCTTTTTCTCCACATATCAAATAAACAGGGTCTCCCACATACATGGGTTCTATTTCATGTTTTAAAACCACTGTGTTCAGGCAATTACTAAACATTCCTACTTTATAGGAACTCTTTTTCTGTAGACATAGGGGAGCAGTTTTGGGGCTGTGATCCACTGCATAGGCAGGGGGCACAGCATCTTTGTTCCATTCATCCCTCATCCGAAATGTCATTACTGAAGCTCTTTCTGCTGGCGGGGTTGGTCTATTCTGCCTATGTAATCTATCTAGTCTTGTTTTTTTTCGTATATTCTTTCTCACGGGTTCTAGTGCAAATACGTGAGCTTTTTGGAATATGGAACAACCCACAGGTCTCATGATTACTTCCTCAAATTCATTCATATTGGTCTCATCCAGCTGACCCGTATTACTCGTGTTCCATTTCCCAAAGAACATTGCACTTAACGTTACTTCACAGGAATAAATCAATGGCAATGGTTGTGCATACCATCCTATCCCTTTCCCACCGTGCTGTGGTAAATGGGCGCAAACCCAGCAATCTTTTTTCTTTAACACCGCATGGGTCATGTTCTTTCTTCCATTGGGGACAAAGTACCAGTGAGTACATGAACCGGGCTTTCAGTAGCTGTTTTTGGCAAAAGTGTTTCTAATGGGTGTACGTACTCCAGGAACCATAATGTAATAGCTGTTATTGTTGGTACTATCATACTTAAGAAACATAGGACCAATGTCCAAATTAGTACCTTATTCTTCTCATCATGCTTTTTCCCTAAATTTACAGTCTCTAAATCTATTATCTTTTCAGCAGGGGTGCAGGAGGAGGCTGAAACCGGTCTTGACTTGTTCTTCATCATCCTTCTTCTTGCCGGCGAAGTTCGTCGTGAATGTCTCTCATTCTTGGTGCCAGAAAAGTTCAACGAAAAATGTCACAGTTCAATTCTCCCAGCCTTTTCACAGCCTGGATCATTTATCCACTCCCGAGCAAGATTAGTTGTTCTTTCTCCCACTGCTCAGACGATTTCTGAACAGATCTTTATTGATAGAGTACCATGTGCATCCAGCTTGTCCCGCTCTGGCTTAGGACACAGGTACTCTATAAGCGCCCCGAGGAGCCGTAAGTTTTGAATTGTCCGACTTGCACAATTCTCACACTTCTCTCCTCTACACCCCTGGTTCCTACTCCATCCGTGAGTAGAACCAAAGGCCAAAAAGAAAAGCACCAAAGATCTGTGGATCAATTTGCCTGTCGAGGCCACAGATTATATCGATTCACTCCTGCTATTGTATGATCCGTGAATAGTGCCCTTGCATTTCCAGTGTCAGGCTCAGTGTCAGCCTGTGGCACAATGATGGGCAGCGATGGACGTTGTGACAATGATGTAGTTTCTTTCTCTGGCTTTGGTGCATTCGCGAGAACTGGTGGGCGCCAAAGGGGTACACGCGTTGTTTCTGCTCGTGTTTGCAATGCAGGGTTTGTGTCGCTCGGCAGTGATGTTGTTTCCGCTGAGCAATGTTGGGGCACTTTTCGCCCTTCCCCCTTACTGGCAGCCTCCTCAAACTCTGTTTCGAGTTTCACTTCTCGTTTGCGCTTTGTTTCAACTTTCACTTCTCGCTCAGGCTGATGCTGTGGCACTGAACTGGCAATAGTTTCTTTCGTTCCCGAGACCATTGTCTTTTTCTCGTCGTTTGGATCAGGCAAAGTTTTCAGTGACGCTGGGAACCTTTTGGCATGGGTAGCATGGATCCATGCCTTATGTCCGTCCACTCGGATGGCCGTCTGTGTTGCCAAAAGTACTTGATAGGGGCCACGCCACCTGGGTGCTAGTGCTGTCTTCCGTTCAAAGTTCTTGATTAGCACCCAGCTCCCAGGCTCCAGTGAGTGTGCTGGTCCTGTATATCGCATCGGCAACGCCTCCTGCACCTGCTGATGAATCAAACGCAACTTTTGTATTAAAAGTCCACAGTAAGTGCTTAACATAGGATGCTCGACCTCACATAATTTTCTAGGCTGCGGTGCGCACCATACATTTGCTGGTCCCCCCATTATAATCTCATAAGGGGAGAGCCCAGTCTTAGCCTGCACAGACGTGCGCATACACAACAGCGCTAGGGGTAATGCATCCACCCAACTCAACTTGCTCCCAGCGCAAATTTTCGCTATCTTTGACTTCAGGATTCCGTTGTGTCCCTCCACAAGCCCGGCAGAACTGGGATTCCTGGAACTGTGGAATCGCTTCTCTATTTGCAGGCCTGCACAGATCTGTAGCACTACTGCGCCCACAAAGCGGGGGCCGTTGTCTGACAACAGGACACGAGGCAACCCAAACCGGGAGAAATACTCCTTCAGCATTGCTTTTGCTGTGGACATGGCAGTACAGTCTTTTAAAGGATATGCCTCCACCCACTTGCTGAATGCACAGATTACCACTAACACGTACTTGTAGTTCTGGCACCTTTCCATTTCTATGAAATCAAAATGGACCACCTCAAACGGCATAGAGGGTGGGCCGAAACTACCTGCTGGAGTCACGGTTCCCTTTCCTACATTGTGTTGCAGGCACGTGATACAATTCTGCACTAGACTTTCTGCATTCTTTTTTATGTGCTCATTCTTCCATACTGTGGATAAATGCTGTACCATTTTCTTTGCGCAAATGTGGGTAGGGCTATGCGCCATTATAACCATTGCAGTTACGTAACAATTTGGCAACATCCAGTTCTTTGTTTCCTTGTCCACCCAACATCCTTCCAAATCTAACTCAGCAGAGCCCTTGGCTCACCCCTGAATCTCTTCGGTCGTGGCCTCAGTCTGCATTTCTTTGACTGTGGCAACTCCATTCTCTATCATACAAGGTACTTCCTCAGTCTGTACTGTCATCATTTTATTCCTCAAATCTGTGGCTGTTTGCTTCGCAATCCTGTCTGCAAACGCCTTTCCCTCTCCCACTCTGCATGTTACTTTCTTATGCGCCTCGCACTTTACTATAGCTAGGCGTTTTGGAAACGTGAGCGCAGACAACAATCGCACGAAGGGCCATGCTGAATCCTGGCTCCATGTGATGTCAAGAAACCCCTCTCAGCCCAAAGTCGGCCAAAATTGTGAACCACGCCAAAGGCGTACTGGCTGTCAGTATAAATATTTACGTTCTGATTCTCAGAGAGTTCACAGGCTCGGGTAAGTGCTATTATTTCTGCGGCTTGTGCCGAATTGTAGGGGATCCTTCTGCTCTCTACAACTCTCTTTAGGGTAGTAATTGCATATGCAGCCGTTGATTTGCCATCAGGTAATTTAAAACAAGAGCCATCGCAAAATAACTCCCCATCTGGCTCTTTTTGCGGGATATCGCTCAAATCAATCCTTCCCTTTGTTTCTTCTTCAGTGATCATTAAACAATCATGGGGTGGTGATTCGTTGTCACCAATTTCTGCTATGGGCAGTGGCATTAATTCTGCAGGATTCAATGCGCTACACCTCATAATTTGGATGTGGGGTGCAAACAAGATGAGCTCATATCTTGTCAGTCTAGCTGAGGTAAGGTTTTGCATCTGCGTCCTATTTAATAGAACGTCTATAGCATGTGGCACCATCAGAATTAAAGTGTGCCCCAATATCATTCCTTCCGTTTGTTTCACTGACGCAGCAGCCGCTGCGACGGATCGCAAACATCATGGTAGTGCGCTCGCTACAGGCTCCAGCGTGCAAGAAAAATAGCCGCACGGCCTATTTCTTCCACCTTGTTCCTGTGTCAAAACTGCCAATGCACATCCTTCACTCTCACTCACAAATAGTCTGAAGATCCTTTTATAGTTAGGAGTGACTAAAACTGGCGCAGCACACAATGCAGCTTTCAATTGCTCAAACGCTTTCTGACATTCCTCATCCCACTGTAAAGGCATCTCTTCATCCTTCTTAGTCAACTTTATCATCGGCTTCACAATCAACGCAAAATTACTGATCCACTGCCAACAATAAGAGGCCATGCCTATTACAGCTCTAACTCCTTTTTGAGTTTTTGGAATAGGCATACTAGAAATACTTTCTTTGCGTTCTGGTGTTAATCTTCTCCCTTCTTTCGAAAGTAGGTATCCCAAATAAGACACCTCCTTTTGATTACACTGGAATTTCTTCAAACTTGCCTTATGACCATGGGTCGCTAAATGTGTCAAGAGTAATACAGTACTTTCTTTGCAGATCTCTTTCGTGTCAGCAGCTAATAACAAGTCATCTATGTACTGCAAGAGTACGCAACCTTCGGGTAGTTCTAGCATGTCTAGCTGCTCTTTTAGCGCTCTGCTGTAAATGCTCGGGCTTTCTGTATATCCTTGTGGAATGCGTGTGAATGTGAATGATCGACCTCCTAGAGGGAACACGAACAGATATCTACTGCTTTTATCCACTGGAATGCTAAAGAATGCGTTCTTCAAATCAACTACACTAAAGTATTCTGCAGTGGCCGGTATCATTGTCAGTATTGTTGTGACATCTGGGACCAAAGGGAATTGTGGATCTACCACTTTGTTTAATGCGCGCAGATCAATTATGAAGCGATAGGGTACTTCATTGCCTCCTTTCTTGTAAACTGTAAGAATCGGGCTGTTGCACGTGCTTCCTGCAATTTCCTCAACCACCCCCAATCTCACCAGGTCAGTAACAATGCTTTTCAATCCCTTCTCACCTTCAACAGAAATCTTATACTGGGGAATTCGTGGTAGTGTTACACCTTCTTTCAAAGTTATTTTTGCTGGCTCTATTTTCAAGCATCCTACATCATTATCATGCATTGCCCACAGACAGGTTGTTACTCCACTTAACTCTTCTGGCAACTCTTTTGACATAAATTCCGTCACTGGTGCATCGTGAGGCCACATTGTGAGGAACACCCCGTCTGCCGTACAATGTATGACTGCCCCCAATTTTCTCAACAAATTTAATTCTAGCAAATTCTCTCCACAATTCTCTGTCAAAAGAAATGGACACTGTTCCGTAAATGGTCCCATTGTAATTGGGACAGCTTCGGACATGGGGTTAATTACTGGTGTACCTGCGGACCCTACAGAAACATTCTTCTGCCCCGACAGTGGTATCTCCGGAACCAAGTGGTGGTCTATCGAACATTTCTGTGCCCCTGTATCTACAAGGAAATGGTGCTCCTTATTCCCGACTTTCATTTCTATGTAGGGTCCTCTCTGATTCACGGGAATAGACACTGGTTCCGACCCCTGTCGTGGGCTGTCCTATCGCGAAAATAACACATCGTCCGATGTGTAGTCACCGCTACTGCTATAATACGTGTTTGGTTGTGTATCAAAAATATTCCCATTTCCCCCTCGATCTCCTCCACTCTGATCATTTCTCTGTTGGCCCTGCCCGCCCTGATTTTGGTTCGAAACACTTTGGTTCAATGTCTGGTTCTGTTGTGCTTGGTTTTGGCCATATGATTGGGTTTGAGTACCTCCATTGGTATATCCCTGCTACTGCTGCATGTTACTTCTGCTTGGGCCATTCGACCCCTGATATCCTCTATGAGGCCTTCTCTGACCAAACCCACCTCTATTCTGTAGGTGCGGGCATTGCGCTCGCCAGTGTCATTCCTCCTTACAGTACGCACATTGATTTACTCCCAATGACACCCCGTGCATATTATTCAAATTTCCCCGGCCTTGTTCATTACCTCTACCTCTATTGTATCCAATGACCTGCTGCATCAACACCCTTACTATCGTTTGCATCGCTTCTCTCCTCATCCCCAATGGGTACCCATTACATATCTCACTTACTTCTTTTACTGACAATCTTTTGTTCGACATCCATCGCATTGTTTCCCCTACCCATACCTGCAATCTTTGTTTATCGCCTATCTGTCCCGGTATCGGCAAATGCTTTGTACCATCTGGAAAAACTCTCAGCCATGATTTTTTCATACTGAACCTTGACGCCTCCTTCCTATCTTTCTTAATAAACTCTCCACTATACTCAGGTATAGCAAACATTTCAGCATATCTGTCTTCCATTTCATTCTTTACTTCAATCAGTTTGTGCACATGTTCTCTTACATCCTCATCTCTTTGCTCACTGCGTGCTAACTTATTCAAATCTAACAACCGCTGTGGCGGTAGAATCCCAAGTATCTTTTTCCACTCTCCCACCAGAATTTTCCCCATGCATTCCAACACTTCCTGTCTCTCGTCTCCTCTTCGGTACCCATACAATGAGGCCACTGCTGCCGTCTCATCATTTCCTTCTATGTACATTTCTGCCTCTTGCCGTAATTCAATCTTTCTCTCTTTGCTGATCGCGCTTTGAGTTACCCGTCCAAATCCTGTTCCTTCAGCCCCGCCTCTCGCCTCCCCAGTCTCAATCTCGACTTCGGGAGGGGCGGATGGTGCTGAATCTGTCTCTAGAGCGGGAGGTGCGGATGGGACAAGTGACACAGGTGGCAACTGTGAAGGGCCTTGCTGGGTGCTGGAAAATTGTGTGTCCGCGGTCTGCGCTTGTGGGAGTGCTTGTGCTGTGGGCGGGGCTTGGGATAACGCTTGCGTGAGGGGAAGTGCTCGGGCTACGGGAGGGGGTATTGGTTGGCCCCGCGCAGTCACTGCTGGCGTGTTTGGTTTCGATTCTGGTTTTGGGCCTCGACCCGTGTTACTTAACAAATGTTCCATTAATTCATCTGCTATGTGTAGTTCCCGCTGCGGGTATATTCTGTCTATGTTCATCTCGTCCTGTCTCCCTTCCCGTCTTAGACTCTCAGTCCACTCCTCCTCTTCCTTCTCTTCTGCTATCTCAAGCTTCGTTTTATGCCTACGCGCATGCTTCTCTCTACTCCTTAATCGGAGCATTGCTTCCCTCCTCCAATCTTTGACGGTCTCAAAAGCTGCAGGTCGCGCTTTCTTTCTCATCAGCACCCTCTCTAGGTTATCTATCCTCCCCATCTCAAAACTACCATTAATCGGCCACTGATGGTCGAGTTGCTTTCTAGTTTGCCTACGCCGAATTTCACAAAATATTATCGCACCCACACCATATTTCGCATACATATCATAAGCCGGCGTTCGCCCAGGCGGTGCACTTTGGCCATATTCCAAGGACTGTCTACCGCAGCTGAAAAGCCCTGCTAAAGTGGACAGTACTCCAGGCATGTTTCTTTAACCTTCCCCTTTGGTTAGCCAACTTTACCTGGACGTTTGAGTTTGCAAAATCAACACTCTACCAAAAATCAGGGTTCTCTTTGAATCGGGGAATGACTCACCTGATAAAACAAGTCGCCTGTTCTAATGCACCCTCTCACCACGTCGTGTCTGCGCTTCTCTGGCTTCTGCCTCGTTTCGGGACCCTCGCCTCCTTTGCCTTCTGGCCCGGGACGTCGATCAGGGATCAGATGTGTGCAGATCTGCGGAAGGAATCTCTCCTCTCTTCTACAGGGCGCCCCGTACACTTCTTGATCCCAGCTCGACCGTCCCGTCCTCGCCGTTCTTCCGCCTTTACTCCGTTACAACGTATACGATGGGGCAAGTGGGGGAGGGTCCCTAGTCGGGCGCCATCTTGAAAGGGGCCCCTAGGGGTCCCTCATGCTATGGAAACAAGGCAATGACCATACACGAAAAGATGCGCCAGACACGAGGTTTCAAATTCCCAATGCTAGGGATTATTGCAAGCAAAAGATAGTATCAATTGGCCAATTCTGATCTCACGCCCCGCGACATGAGTTTCCTAGACCTCGAGGGACGCAAGAGAGCGAATTACGTACATCAGTTACATATATACAAAATGCATATCATACAATCAGCAAAGTCATGTTAAACACCCCTCTGTATTAAATTCCTTTGAACTCGTGATGACGATGGACATATCCGACGAGTATGACGATCATAATGCTTTCGATGTCTATTCTAGTAACAATGTGCAATTTAGAAAGTGCCGAGGGGTGGTTCTGTTCTTGGAAGCAATCTGTACACGGGGGAAGAGCCACATTCCAAGCTTTGCTATCTATGAGGTACTATTTGTGTCCTGTGAGCCGACACGTTCTAAGGGGTTTTGCAAAGGGGGGCCCGTAAGAGAAGCATAATTCAAGCCTTTAACTGCATTATTCTAACATATTCTACAATCGTACGAGACTGGCTGGCAGCTGTGAAGTGATTAAATGCCCTGCAGCTTCCTCCCAAGGCTACAGAGAGGGAGCGTGGGCATTCCTTTCTGGGCTACTCATGAGGAGTTCAGCAAACTCTTCAGTCCCCCGACCTTGTCCTTTCATATTCAGACAACAATGTTAACAGTTGAGCAGAGTAAGCAGAATCTGCAAGAATTGCAAGCTGCAAAGCAGTTTTTAGACAGAAAGCAATGAGCAATGGTTAACAAGCAAAATGGCGATTCTGCTACCTTTAAAATGGATGCTTGTTGGTCAAGCATAACAGTCTATATTTCTATAATTCGGTGCATAAGACGGTTGGCCCACGGCCATCAAGTTACGTCTATCATTCAAATGAAGGGTATTCATTTTTCCAGATTGACACTGGTGCAACACGATTATGCTCTGTAACTTTGAAAAAATAGCCCTGAGAAACCGTGCTCTGCACTTCTCATGGCTCATGGTGCAACATGATTATGCTCTGTAACTGTAAAAATATGACCCTGAGGAACCATGCTTTGCACCTCTCATGGCTCCTAGCGAAACATGATTATGCTCTGTAACTTTGAAAATATGGCCGCGAGCAACCGTGCTCTGCACCTACCATGGCCCCTAGTGCAACTTGATTATGCTATATAACTTTGAAAATATGGCCCTGAGCAACTGTGCTCTGCACCTCTCATGGCCCCTGGTGCAACATTATTCTGCTCTGTAACTTTGAAAACATGGCCCTGACCAACCATGCTCTGCACCTCTGAAGGCCCCTGGTGCAACACCATTATGCTCTGTAACTTTAAAAACATGGCCCTGAGCAACCGTGCTTTGCACCTCTCTTGGCTCCTAGTGAAACACGATTATGCTCTGTAACTTTGAAAACATGGCCCGAGCAACCGTGCTCTGCACCTCTTCTGGCCACTAGTGCAACATGATTATGCTCTATAACTTTGAAAACATGGCCCTGAGCAACCGTGCTCTGCACCTATCATGGCCACTAGTGCAACATGATTATGCTCTATAACTTTGTAAATATGGCCATGAGCAACCGTGCTTTGCACTTCTCATGGCCCCTGGTGCAACACGATTATGCTCTGTATCTTTGAAAACATGGCCCTGAGCAACCATGCTCTGCACCTCTCATGGCCACTGGTGCAACACGATTACGCGGAGCAGGACGATTTGGCGCAGCCGACTGGCCGCAGAGCCTGTTTTAGCACGCTCATTTTGGCGCAGCCAGTTCACAGCGGGGATGTTCGGGCGCCAGGATGTTTTGGCGCGGGTATTGGCATTGGAGGCCCACTGTCCTTCTGGAGTGGGCGCTGGGAGGGCATGCGGACTCTCATCCCAGGACAGGAGTCTGGAGGCCGCCGTCGTTCTCGGGTCACTTGCACCTCCCAGCTAATGCATCATTGCGGCTCCGGGACTCTTCTTTCCCTTGTCCTCTTGGTTCTACGCCGTCGTCGCTAGCTTTCACCCGCTTGTGTCGTGCGGGTTGGGAAAGAGTCACTGCCTTCCCAGCGCAACATCCACTTGTGTAGCTAGCGGTGTGCATAAAACTGGCCTGGGTCTCCTCTACTTATCTGCAGGGCCACTGTCATTTTCAGCTGTGGGGGCTGCCAAGCTGAGTCTGCGTCGGCTGATGGCCTCCGACGAGCCTTGAGGGATCAGGCCCGCTGCCCCACTGGCGCTTCGTAGGCACTCCTCATGTCCCGGCGAGCATGCTCGAGCAGCCTGGAAAATGAACCAGTGTCCTTCATGCACCGGCATGGGAGGCATCTCTGTGATGCCCGCTGTCGTGTGGATGCTGGCTCTCACAGCAGCTGCTCATGCAGGCTCTGCTCCGGTCCCATACCCGCAATTCTTTTCAAATGCAACACGTTAACACTACCTACCGACGTGCTGCATTTGAAAAGAATTATTCTTTTGAATTTGGCGTGAGGGAGTTTAGACGTGGCTGCAATGTCAGCCACGTCCAAACGTCCCTCGCTCCAAATCGACGGCGCCAGAAAGGCTTCTGCGCCAAAATGGGCGCGCTGAACTGGCCACTGCGCCAAAGCGGTCGCGGCAAACTGGCCCGCGCCGAAATGGCGGTGCCGAAACGGGGTCTACCGCGATTATGGTCTGTAACTTTGAAAAAATAGCCCTGAGAAACCGTGCTTTGCACTTCTCATGGCCCCTGGTGCAACTTGATTATGCTCTGTAACTTTGAAAACATGGCCTTGAGCAACCGTGCTCTGCACCTATCATGGCCCCTGGTGCAAAATGAGTATGCTCTGTAACTTCGCTAAAGTAAGGTTATCTGTATGAGCAGAGCTGTAACAGTAATACATGCAGTATTCTGAAATTCTGTACCTTGCACCCATTTGCCCGATAATAAGGCGGATAATACACGTTGGCGTCTGCATGTTAATAGAGTACTACAATCTGTGTGGATTACCTTGGTAGAAGAACACTTGTACATGTCATTACTTTCCACTTCGGTGTTCCCATGGGAAAATACCACCCGTCCTGTAAACATACCTGCACAATTAACCTCAGCTCCAAAAGTGGTGGTAAACGCTGGCAGGTGACCCACAACAGTGCATATGGCAATAGAGGTGTACACAGGTTGCAGGCCACATATAGCAGATGTGTGACTGGTAAGGTAATCGGGAAAAGAAAATCCTTATGCCCACACATGCATGATGACACCCCTGCATGCCCCACATCACACACCCGCAAGTAGAGGTCATAAACATGTGTGGAATATTTGGCAGTCAGCAGACAACAGTTACTTTATGGATTTGACAAATGAAAAACTGGCAGGCGAGCTAGTCATATTGTGAAATGTATATGTACAATGACCTTTATTTGTCCGACAAGTAGTGCCAAGCACACTGCACCAAGAAACTAAAACATGTGCACAATGTTTTCATTGATATTTAAACTTGCCTAATCTATCTGATGACAGCTGTGCTTGCTCTGTAGCCTGTCCATATGGGCAATTTCCCACACACCATCCTTTACCATGCTCAGTTTCTATGACAAAAACAATGGACACCATTATTTCATTATGTGATTTTATTAACTGACCCAACAATTTGCTCACACTGTTAGGCAGAATCCTGTGCAGTTCCCTTAGGGAGCACTAGAGAAGATTAAGACTACAGGTATATGCAATAAATCCACCCCCTTTGGTATCAGTCTGTACCACAAAGATTTAGTTGGTAGCTGTGGCTGAGCAGTCAGACTTATCTCAAGAGGGAGATGAGCAGTATTCAGGGTTTACACACTAGGGCTACAATACTATAGCATAAGGAAACACTGACCAAAGCTTTGTATTAAAGAGAATATATATATTTATTTTACACACTTCTAGTTCAACACATCAATCACAATTATTAAAGCAAGTTGGAATAGTCAAGAAAAGTATACACAACTCCCCATTTAAATTATACACAAGTTTGAGCAAGAGTGAAAACTGAGCAAAATGACACAGGGTTAACCAAGCAAAAATGGCACTCTAGTAATTTCTCAGAAGGGAGGGAAAGAACAAGTTATACAGAGTTAACCTCTTAAACACTCTAACAACACTTCCCAAGTGGATTGTGAACAAGTTAGGCAAGGTAACACTTTAGCAATAGTCATACATAGGTGAAAACCGAGCAAAATGGCACTTCAACAATACTTAAGAGGGAAGGAAGAGTGGTTATAAGAGTTCTTGGTGCACCAACACAGTTGAGGGTAAAAAGCAATCTAGTGAAGGCAGTTGTAACAGATTTAGCCAAAGTCAATAGGCCTGTGCTAGAGTTAGTGGTACAGAGCAATGTGCCCAGGATCAAAGTGTTCTAGTAGCTGCAGTCAAGTCTTTGGTTTAACGATTCAAAAGGAGGGTGCAGAAGGTAAAAGATAATGTTAGTCGATAGGGGCGGCCAACCCAGGAGGTCGGTAAAGTTTTTCAAACACCTTTAGCAGTACCCCGCGGAACGGGAGGTCTGGCAGAACAATGTACCTGAAAAAGTGGAAGCGGCTCCTGCGGTGGCAGTGGTTCCTGGCAGTTCCTGCAGTTCGTGTTGTCCAGCAGAGGAAGAGAGGCTCTCATTGTGGAGGAAGGTTTGAGTTATTGCACTGCCCACGGAAGAAGCCAGCCGCGGTGATGTCGAAACGGATTAAAAGGTACGTTCCTTTAAATTGCGGTCGTGGTGGACGGGTGCCTGGCTACCCGGACTCCGAGTGAAGGGCACTGGCGATTCGACCAAGGCAGGTCCTGGAAGGTGATTATCAAACTTGTTGGCCCCACCAGCTCAAGGGAAGAAGGCTCTTGCAGATGAAGATATTCTCTCATCGTGTGGAGAAAAGTGGTGAGACGCTGCAGCAGGGCTTCACCGGTGGCTCAGTGTTTGCAGATGTCTTTGGCTTCTCTCCTTTTCGGCTTCTTAGTTCCAGTGGTGACGTTTTGTCCTCCAGTTCTCAGGACCCTACTTTTATGCAGCAAGACCCCCATTCATACAGCCTAGCTGTCACTCACACAGTGGGGTGGCTCTCCCGGTGGGAGAGCCCCCCAGCCTATTGTAACGCTCACCTGGTTCCCACGGAGGCGCGGCGTCGAAGGCGCAGAACTCTGAAGATGGACAGGAAGGGCCCCTCTATTCTGGCTTCCCTGGCTTGTTGGATACCCTCCTGTGCGTGAAAAGGGAGTATTACCAACTGTGGAACAATGCTTAAGCCTCCCACTCCCTTCCAACCCTCCACGATACCTCCTCCACGATTCCCCGTGAAGCCTCACCTTAGGGTTTGGAAGGATGAGCTCTCCATCCTGCTTCTGATGCAGGGGCGCGTTGAAACCCAGTTACTTCACTGGATTGAGGATTGATGGGAGTTCAGGTAAGCTTGACTGTTCAGGTAAGGCGCTGTAAAAGTTCTGTTCAAAAGTTCAAGCTTAATAATAATGTTCGTTGTCTAATTGCAGCAAGTGCTAATGCTTATGTCTTTTTCCCCTTAGGGGCCGGGGTTCGGAGTGCCGGAGATATGGCGCCGACCCGAAGTGAAACAGTTCTGGATGAGCGCTCAGGTAATGTCTTTGCATTCGCTCATTCAATGTCTTTGTCTTTTTTCCCCATGGGGCCGGGGTCCGGAGATGCCAGGAAGCGGCAGGACCCGAAATGCAGTGGGAATAATCCAACAGGTAAGACTTAAAAGGAAACTGAGCTTTCCTTATTCCTTTTCTCCCTCTCACCTTTGTTCTTGTCTTTTTTCCTCTAGGCGCCGGGGCGTAGCTGAATCTGGAAGATCGCTGCTGAAGATGGAAGCGCCTTGCCAAGGTGAGTAAAATGCAGCGCTGCAGCGATCGAAACAAAATGCCTTTAAAATGATGTCTTCCTTTTCAGGGCCGTTGGAGAAATGACTCCGGGATGCAGATTTAGCAGGTAAGGGCTTTTCTTCTCCTATTCTCTTCCTTTCTCCCCTTGCAGGTGTCCCAGGGTGCTGGCAGGCGTGGCTGAAGTCAGGATGCAGGACCTGACACGGTGAGCGTCCAGCTGCTAGGTGCAGAACAACGCGAAGCACGTGTGGCTGTTCGGGTGGGGTTTAAATAGCCTTGGAAGAAGTTCCTGGTATGTATCCTTCCACCAATCAGGTATGTATCCTTCCCCGACCACACCCGGGTGGTGAAGTAGTCCTACAGGTAAAGTAGTCCCATTCAGGCCTCAAGAGGGCCTGGATGAAGCAGCAAGGTCTGCATCAGGTAAGTGTGCACCCAAGCACTTAAACACATATCCTCTTCTATGAGCCTGGCGCCTAAGGCGCCAGGACTGGGGTCCGCTATGAGCCTGGTGCCTAAGGCGCCAGGACTGAGTCCAAAGGGCCCCAACTTGGGCCCGCTGAGACTTCCCTGGGGAAAATGATGTCTGCCTCTGGGGTTGCTGGGCCCGGCTTGGCTCCTTAGAGGTAGGCATCATGACAGTACCCCCCCTCAAGGCCCCTCCCAAGGTCTTTTCCTCCGGGGGTTTTGGTTTGTGCGGGAATCTTCGATGGAATCTTTGAATTAATTGTGGTGCGTGAACATAGTTACTGGGTTCCCAAGATCTTTCCTGAGGTCCATATCCTTTCCAATCAACAAGATAGAAGAGTTTCGACTTAACTATCTTGGAATCTAAAATGTCTTTCACTTCGAATTCTAATTCTCCATCAATTTGGACAGGGCCTGGGGGCTCAGACAGTCTGGTTCCAGGTTGTACTGGTTTTAGAAGAGATGCGTGAAAAACGGGATGAATCCGCATGTTGGATGGTAAATCGAGTTTAAAGGCCACTGGGTTGATAATAGCTTTGATGGGGTAAGGCCCAATGAATCTGGGATTAAAAGTTCGCTGACCCTTGAGGGGTAGATATTTAGTTGCTAGCCATACCTGATCTCCTACTTGGTAAGGAGGAGTTTTACTTCGGTGCAAATCAGCGTTTTCTATATACTTTTTCTTGGCTTGCTGTAAGTG
The DNA here is from genome assembly GCF_040938575.1 of Ambystoma mexicanum. Classification (NCBI taxonomy): domain Eukaryota; kingdom Metazoa; phylum Chordata; class Amphibia; order Caudata; family Ambystomatidae; genus Ambystoma; species Ambystoma mexicanum. The sequence continues at coordinate 837,403,510 of NC_090929.1, forward strand.
GGTTGTAGCTTCTTTGAAGGCTTGGGTTATTGTGGAATGTAGGTGATTTACTGCAGGCATCTCCAGGGTCAGAGGTGGATCTAGGTCAGAGGTCCGAGGATGGTGACCATACAGGGTATAAAAAGGAGTCTGTCCGGTTCCAGAATGCACTGAATTGTTCTATGCATATTCTGCAATCCAAAGGATGTCTTTCCAATTTAACTCGGATTGGTGTAACATGCACCGCAGATATTGTTCGAGAGTCTGATTGGTTCTCTCGGTTTGTCCGTCGGTCTGGGGGTGGTGGCTGGTGGATAACCGCACGTCTATTTGTGCTAGTTGGCAACATTTCTTCCAAAAGTGGGAGATAAATTGACTTCCACGGTCTGAGACTAATATGGAAGGGAAACCATGTAACCGCACTATATTTTCCAAAAATTCCTTGGCCAAGGTGGAAGCTGACGGCAATCCTTTTAAATGGATAAAATGGGCCATTTTGGAGAATAGATCCACTATTACGAGAATCGTGTTGTAACCACCACAAGGAGGCAGGTCAGTTATAAAGTCCATTGACAAGGTGTGCCAAGGTGCTGGTGGAATGTCCAAAGGTTGAAGTAGGCCGGCTGGCCTTTTCTTTTGATTCTTATTTTGGGCACAGATTCCGCAAGACAACACAAATGACTTTATGTCTTTTCTCCAAGAAGGCCACCAGAAGTGGCGTTTGATCTTTTCTTCTGTTTTCGCGATACCGGGGTGTCCTTCCATTAATGATTCATGATGACGGGTAATGACAAGTTCCTGCAATTCTTTACTTGGCAGAAATAACCGCTCTTGGAAGTAGGGTAAATCATCCTTAACGGTGTAGTGAGGACCCTTTTGACTCCATTCCAGTAAGTCAGAAGAGTCAAAAAGTTGTTTTACTTGAGCTTGGATGTCCTCAATGGTTTGCAATGAAGTCAAGCCCAGAATTCTTTGTTCCGGTATGATTGGCACAGGTTCTAAACTCGAATTGGGTTCTTCCATGCCTATCCGGGATAAGGCATCTGCCTTACCATTCTTGCAGCCAGGGCGATAGGTAATTACAAAATCAAATTCCGCAAAGAATAAAGCCCATCGGAGTTGTCGCGAAGATTGAGCTTTGGCCGTCTTTAAATACTGCACATTTCTGTGGTCCGTAATTACGGTGATGGTGTGTCTTGCACCGAGAAGATAGTGACGCCAAGCCTTGAAAGCTGATTTAATAGCCAGTAGTTCTTTGTCGGTAATTGCGTAATTGAGTTCAGGTGGAGAAAATTTTCTGGACCAAAAGGCTACAGGGTGTAGTTGGTTAGTTTCTGGGTCTCTTTGCGACAGGACAACTCCCATGGCCGAACTGGATGCATCGGTTTCCACGATGTAAGGGAGATCTGGGCGCAGGTGCTTCAATACAGGTGCAGAGGTGAATTTGGTTTTCAGGTCCTGAAAGGCTTGTTCAGCCTCAAGAGTCCATTCAAAGCGTTTATTTTTCTTTAGGAGAGCTGTGATGGGTTGAACAGTTCGAGAAAATTCCGGGATGAACCTTCGATAGAAATTGGCAAAGCCAAGCATGCTTTGCACTCCCTTCACAGAGCTAGGAGATGGCCATTTGAGAATGGCGTCCACTTTCAGCGAGTCCATTCGGATTCCTTGTGGTGTCAGGATGAATCCGAGAAACTCCACTTCTGTGGTATGAAAAACGCATTTTTCGAGCTTGGCAAATAATTTGTGCTGGCGCAATTTCTCAAGAACTGCCCTAACATGGTTTCTGTGATCAGATTCTGAGGAGGAATACACCAGGATGTCGTCAATATAAACGATGACACAAACATCGATAAGTTCCCGAAGAACATCATTCATGAAGTACTGAAAGGCGGCAGGTGCGTTGCACAAACCGAAGGGCATTACTTGATATTCGAAGAGCCCAAATTTGGTGCGGAATGCAGTCTTCCACTCGTCGCCCTCTTTTATACGTACCAGGTGGTAAGCTCCTCGGAGATCTAACTTGGTGTACACACGAGCATCTTTTACTTGGTCGATAAGCTCAGGTATCAGGGGCAAAGGGTAACGATTCTTAATCGTTATCTGATTTAGGGCGCGGTAGTCAATACAGGCCCTAAGGTCTCCTTCCTTTTTTGGTACGAAGAACAAAGCGGAAGAGACTGGTGACTTTGATGGGCGAATGAAGCCATTGGCCAGGTATTGATCCAAATACTGGCGCAAATGCAGGTTCTCAGGTTCAGTAAGAGCATAAATCCTACTACAGGGTAGTTGTGCATTGGGTACCAAGTCGATTTGGCAATCGTAAGATCGATGGGGAGGTAAGGTATTAGCCTGCTCTTTCTGAAAAACGTCTTGGAATTCTTGGTATTCAGATGGTAGCTGTACAGGGGTGGAAGTTACAGAGGCTAGACCCATAGCTGGATTCCTTGGGTAACAGGTTGGTTCACAATCAGGAGAAGTTATCTTCTTTGCTCGCCAGTCTATTCTCGGATTATGTGTTTCTAACCAAGGGATTCCAAGAAGTACTTGAAATTGTGGGGCCTTGATCACATCAAACACGATTGCTTCCCGATGTCCGTCCTGACCCACCAGAGTGATTTCAACTGTGGAATGCGTTACAGGCCCTGAGGCTATTTCGGTTCCATCAACTGTAGTAATTACATCTTGGGTTACTTTCGGGCGGAGAGGAAGCTTAATCCTGGAAGCCAATTCACGGTCTATGTAATTTCCAATAGCTCCACTGTCAATGTATGCTTTTATAGCATGCAACTGCTGAGGCTGTTTTGGGTTCACAAGCACCATTGGCATGACAAAATGCGAGGTCAAAGAGTTTGTTTTCAAGCTCGGCAAGCGGACCCCTACGCTTGTCGGGCTAGGTCGTTTCCCGAACCAGGTGTCAATAACTCGTTATCAGTGGCTCCAACCACCTTCTTGGGTGGTTTAACTGGACAACTTTGAAGAAAGTGCCCGTAAGTTCTGCAATACAGACAAAGTTGCATTTGTCGCCTTCTCTCTCATTCCTTCTGCGTTAATGGTCCTTTAACACTGCCAATTTGCATAGGTTCGGAAACATCAGTACTCTTGGAGTTAACGTGGGTCTTGATAGGTACTCTGGTTTCATACTTGAGCCGATCTGCTTTTCTATTTTGAAGTCTGTGATCAAGTTGAACCACTAAGTCTATGTAGTCTGCGCAGGCCTGAGGTGGATCTACTATCTGAGCTATAACATCTTTAAGCTCTCCGCGCAGGCCTCGATGAAACAATGTGATCCTTTTATTTTCAGGCCATCCGGTTTCCACAACTAGTCTATTAAAGGTGGCGATATAGGACAAAAGATCCTGATTACCTTGTCGTAAGGATAGCAGTTCGTTGTCAAGGGCCTGTACCTGCGAGTGTCGAGCGAACAATCTTTCCATGCTGGCCTGGAAGCCCTGGAAATCCCGGAGAATGGGATCATCCTGATTTACCAATGGAATAGACCAATCGGCAGCACAGCCACTGAGGTAAGATAGTACAAAGGCTACTTTGGTCTGGTCGTTGGGGAAGGCCCCGGGCCTGCATAAAAAGTGTAAACGGCATTGGTTCATAAAAACGGCATATTTCTTGGGATCCCCCGCAAAACGTTCCGGCGGGGCCAAAGGCATGTGTCCAGGTAGATTGATTTGTACCGGGTTATTCGAACCCATTGTTGTAGAAATATCCCCGGAAACAGGTAAAGGAGGGTGCTCTGCCTGGCCCTGCAATAACCTTTTGGCCAGATCATCAGTTCTTTCCTTGGATAGGATTAGTTCCCTTCTGAGAGCATTAGTCTCCTGGCGGGCTGAGTGCACTTCTGCCCGTAATTCCCCTACAAGATGGGCCAGCTGATCTGTCTCGGAAGTCTCCATAGCGCCCAGGTGGGAAATTGTGGTAAGGCTTCGCGTTCTGTAACGCTCACCTGGTTCCCACGGAGGCGCGGCGTCGAAGGCGCAGAACTCTGAAGATGGACAGGAAGGGCCCCTCTATTCTGGCTTCCCTGGCTCGTTGGATACCCTCCTGTGCGTGAAAAGGGAGTATTACCAACTGTGGAACAATGCTTAAGCCTCCCACTCCCTTCCAACCCTCCACGATACCTCCTCCACGATTCCCCGTGAAGCCTCACCTTAGGGTTTGGAAGGATGAGCTCTCCATCCTGCTTCTGATGCAGGGGCGCGTTGAAACCCAGTTACTTCACTGGATTGAGGATTGATGGGAGTTCAGGTAAGCTTGACTGTTCAGGTAAGGCGCTGTAAAAGTTCTGTTCAAAAGTTCAAGCTTAATAATAATGTTCGTTGTCTAATTGCAGCAAGTGCTAATGCTTATGTCTTTTTCCCCTTAGGGGCCGGGGTTCGGAGTGCCGGAGATATGGCGCCGACCCGAAGTGAAACAGTTCTGGATGAGCGCTCAGGTAATGTCTTTGCATTCGCTCATTCAATGTCTTTGTCTTTTTTCCCCATAGGGGCCGGGGTACGGAGATGCCAGGAAGCGGCAGGACCCGAAATGCAGTGGGAATAATCCAACAGGTAAGACTTAAAAGGAAACTGAGCTTTCCTTATTCCTTTTCTCCCTCTCACCTTTGTTCTTGTCTTTTTTCCTCTAGGCGCCGGGGCGTAGCTGAACCCGGAAGATCGCTGCTGAAGATGGAAGCGCCTTGCCAAGGTGAGTAAAATGCAGCGCTGCAGCGATCGAAACGAAATGCCTTTAAAATGATGTCTTCCTTTTCAGGGCCGTTGGAGAAATGACTCCGGGATGCAGATTTAGCAGGTAAGGGCTTTTCTTCTCCTATTCTCTTCCTTTCTCCCCTTGCAGGTGTCCCAGGGTGCTGGCAGGCGTGGCTGAAGTCAGGATGCAGGACCTGACACGGTGAGCGTCCAGCTGCTAGGTGCAGAACAACGCGAAGCACGTGTGGCTGTTCGGGTGGGGTTTAAATAGCCTTGGAAGAAGTTCCTGGTATGTATCCTTCCACCAATCAGGTATGTATCCTTCCCCGACCACACCCGGGTGGTGAAGTAGTCCTACAGGTAAAGTAGTCCCATTCAGGCCTCAAGAGGGCCTGGATGAAGCAGCAAGGTCTGCATCAGGTAAGTGTGCACCCAAGCACTTAAACACATATCCTCTTCTATGAGCCTGGCGCCTAAGGCGCCAGGACTGGGGTCCGCTATGAGCCTGGCGCCTAAGGCGCCAGGACTGAGTCCAAAGGGCCCCAACTTGGGCCCGCTGAGACTTCCCTGGGGAAAATGATGTCTGCCTCTGGGGTTGCTGGGCCCGGCCTGGCTCCTTAGAGGTAGGCATCATGACACCTATCAGGGCAGAGTGCGACTTGGGTTGCGTAGGCAACCCTGTCCAAGGTGCCTATTCCCCCTCCCACACATCCTGTCTACCCCAGACTCAGTGGTGCCAAGAGGAGGGCTTCTGTGCAGATTCCCGCCAAAAGGACGAACAAAGGATCCCCGACCTGGGTTAGGACTATAGAGAAAGACACGAGAAAGAAATTAAATAAAGTTCTGGCAATAAAAACCTACTGGAGTAAAGTTAATATAAAAATAAACCAGCGGTATGTTAGAGGCTGTCAGTAAATGTGGTAGCCTTGAACAATGGGAAAATCCCATAGGAAAATATTTGCGGTCGAATATTTATTGTATAAACCACTGCTACCAGCCAGAAACTTTTGAGAGAGGGACTTTACGGTACCCCCTCGAAAACGAACACTAGGGAAAAACTATTAACACTTTCCAGTACTTCCATATTAAGATGGGTTGTACTGGTTTTGTTCATAAGGATTGACTAGTAAAGTAAATTGGGACTTTACATGCCCTAGGAGACAGTAGTCAGTCCCAGGGTATGGAGTCTATGTTTGGGGGTCGCTACGACACCTCTGTGGTACGGCACAGAGGGTGCTGTGTACCACATAGGTAAAAAGACAAATCGTAAGAGGGTGAGAAAAACCCCATAGACCATAAACACACAAGATAGCCTGAAACACACATTAGCAATCTGTCTAAGAGTGGGAAAAAAGGGTCTCACTCTTAGCAGGAGAAAAAAAGAAACCCCTCAAATCCAGCAAAGCTACTGTGGGACTCTATAGGTAAGGGAAATTAGCCATAGAATGATAATTCTCCCTAACACACACCTTTATCCCTACCCCAGCATTCCACTTGCTCACCCCCACCCCAGGTAAGACAATGCCCACCCCTTTCCAGAAAACTATACATACCCACATCTATATTCCTGGCCCACCATTCCCTTCGCTCACCCCACACCTGGAAAAACATATTACCATCTCCTAGACAAACCATTTTGTGACAGCTAATTTTCCTTTGGCTGTTTGCCCAGGCCGTTAGCATGGGGGGGGGGTTGGGGGGGCAGGGATGAAAGGCAGAACAAATTGTGCACCTATGATGGGAGCTCGCAGTAGTGGTGGATGGTTCCCCATGCAAACTGGGCCTGAGAGGGTGATAACTCCTCCACCATGCTTTACATCCAGGAAAATACAGATGGCAAGCTCTCAGTGAGTTCTCTGATTTACTAGCACTGGAGGGGTTTCACCCCGATGCCTCCTGCTGCGCTTTAAACATCTTATTGACAGCCCCGGAGATGAGCTTCTCCCACTCCCCTCATGGCAGCATGTAGCTCTCTTCATCCTTCCCCCACTCAATGGACAGTAGCCTTTCCAGCACTACATCAATTGTGTCCACGAGCCCGACGCCGACAGCACCTGAAACTGGTATTGAATAGGCATGATGGTAAGTGCCAGCATTTGTAGGGCTACCTAGACTATCCCAATCATCATCAGTGGTGATACATGTATTTTGTAGCTGTTGGTGATGATAGGGCTCATATAGGACGTACTGCCCTGCCAACACTTGGCAAGGATCTATCTAAATGTGCTACCCTCCATTTTCACCACCCCTGCCAAAGCCTCCACAAGGGGAACTGCCTGTGGTGTGGAAGCCCAGGAGATGCACATAGGTGGGTAGACTTAGCTATCCTCTCTGGGGGACAGTGCATAGGCAGTGCTCCAGGTACACACTGCAGGCACAATCATGTCCAAGAACGAGTGAGTAGTCGGAATGCTGACAGTGGTCCTAGAGCACGTGGTGCTGGTGGCAGGAGCAGTGGCTGTTGCATGTCCAGTCCCTTAATGTGATGGCCATTGCTGTCCTGCAGAGGTCCTCTCTGTGTAGTTATTTGTCTCTGTGGTATTTCCCGTTTCAATGGTGAAAAGAACACGATGAGTAGCCAGACATTGATGGTTGTGGACATGCCAGACTCACATGCCATTTGGAAGCCTCACCATCACGCAAATGTGCTTTTGTGGTACTGGTCTGTTTATCGTCGGCTACATTGATAACCCTTGTGATTCTACTCCTTTGCATTTTTTGGTGCTTTACCAAGAATAGAAGTACAATTTGATAGTGTGCTGATGCGATGTATCACTGATCAGGGATGGCAACCTCACAGACACTCCAGGAATGAGAGCTCCAGGACATTGTGTTAGATATATATAAGCACATGATTCTCTAGTGAAAGATGTGTTATTCCTTACATACTTTTGGTTTCACAGTGGATGCATTTTATGGACAATGTTTATCATCCAACTTGGGTGACAAGTAGTTGTAATGGTTGCAGTGCCATGAATGGATCATTAACATCTGTCTACAAGTCATGTTCTTGATGTGGATTTCTAAATGGTATTGTGGATTATTGATCGTTTACTCATATAAATCTCTCTGGCAGGTATATAATTTGAGGAGGGCACTTCAGGGACAGGACTGGATGTGAAAAGTGCAATCTGTTTAGGGGTGTGCTGGACAGAACTGATGGATGGTTCTCCAGATGGTGTGTGTCTGGATGCACATATTAGCATGTTAGTGTTCATTTTCTCGCAAATGTGAGGACGGCTTTGGCTTAACCTTATGTTTAAACTGTCATCTACATTCAACTTTGATTGTTGACAAATGTGTCTTTAATGCATGCATAGAAATGCAGTCGTATGTAGGTAAGGATTTAAAAAAAATATATTGTGTATTTAGTTCATATAAAACCTTACACAAATATTTTAACGGAAGAAAGTAAACAAGCAATGAATACATCGTACTACACATCATCAAATCCAATAAAACACATACAAGTAGAACCAAATAATTATCCTGTTCATTATTCCACCACGGATTCAGTAATCAATTTAAATAATTCCATTCTATATTGTAATAAAAGAAATCAAGTCACCAATAAAATATCCTTCTAATCCAGAGGAGTAATTCATATCATCAACCTTCATTTAAGTTTGCTCTAATTAAAATGTGATACAGGGCATTTCGTAGTGCCAAGGACGAAGAATTAAATAGCGGCTCCCATAAAGTGCTCCAAGGATAAAGTTTCAGGGCATTAATACATTTTCCGAAACATATCATACAATGATTTCTTAAAGATTCACATATCACAATCAAGTGCTTTATGTTTTCAACTCATTCTTGCAACAGTGGCATGACATACTATCACACTTGGCCTTCTTCCAAAGATAGCAGTTCTCTCTTGTAGGTAGTAAGTTCAACCTGAACGTCAGCATTACACTTCCAAATTTCCAGGATGGGAATCTAACAAGATGTGCGGCACAGGCCCCAACCTCTTATGGGTGCTTAATAAATCAGGGAATCTTTTATAGTTCTCTAAGGCATCCCGGTTTGAGTACCAATCACTCCTACAAAGATGTGTTTTGGAAGCAACTAGATTCTGCATCACTGCGTTATAGTGAAAGCCATACATTGCAAGTTGAAAGATACATTTCTTTACATTCCACCACCCGATTGCATCTCTCCTGCTTTAAATACTTCTCACAAAGAGCCCTAAGGGGGAATCCTCAAATGATTTACATACAAGCATCCTCCTCCACAGAACTCTCACATTCAGGGATACAAACTCAATTTCAAAGCGTATGGCTGCCATAGGAATCAATTTTGGGAGATATAAAGTATCCTTCCAAAAATCTTCCAACAAGGTGAAATCATAGTCATGCAAGCTATGGTGCATCTACAAGCCGTAAGTTATAGCTGGGACCACTTTCCCCTCGTAACATTTTACAACTGGGAGCAAAGATAACTTGCCATTGAAACATGATTCGGGACAGATCTGGCTGTCATCATCCAACAGACAACACTATTAAGCAATTGCAAACCCAACCAGTTGTGTTTTTTTTATTATGGTGGTAAAGAATGGTATTTTATGGTGGTAGTATCTCCTGTAGTAATTCACTGGGGTATTTCCTTTCACAGTGGTGAGACTAACTTCAAAATATTGCCTAACAATTTTTTTACCAGGGCCACTTACCATGACAGACTACTGGAATTGATACACTCTGGGTGTGTAATTTATACCTTCTCTTCTCACAGTATTTTATGTACAATACTGCAATATGCCCTTTTGGCTGAGTTTCAAAATCATAAAACAAACAAACTGAAATATTGCACATTCATTCATTTTCTAGCTAGATACATCACAGCAGTTATTTACCTTTGTGATATTTCTAGTCACAAACCCGCTCCTTTGTGTAGGTCAAATAAAATGACCAACTGCCGCAAAAATGCACAAGAACACCAATTGACTTTATAATGTTTTGTTTTATCATAACGGACAAAATTTTAATTTACACATGGCAACAGATGCATATAACAGACTTTACAATGAGAACATATTACAATGAGCAACAGCACATTTCAAAATAGTATAAGCTGTGCCCAGTCTTACCCTCCGTCCTTGGAAATTAGAACATTGACAAGAAATGTACTTTGAGGAGAAAAAGAACAAAACAGCAATGGCATTCATGTAAATTCAAAATTGCATGCACTTTTAACATCGACAGGGCCTAAAATGAAATTACCTATTTCCCTGACTAACTGACCGACAGGCAATACAACACCCTCACTTTAGACTTATATTTACCCAGGTATGCTGGTGATATTCCTGGCTCAGCTGAACATGGGAATCATCATTGATTTTTTTCTCCTTTCTCCCTCAGGGTCACCCACTCAGATAAGGACTGCTACAGCATCAGGCAGCTTGCCCGCACTGCTCTGTTCTCCAGTCAGCCCCTGAAATTCACCGTCCCTCTCAGGACAGTTTCCAATGAGGTCTGATCTGACTACACCCACTTACAGCCTTTCTGATAGGTTCTCCTGTCAGTCAATGCAACAACTCCCCATCTAGATTCTTCCCACATCACCAGATCTGCTCTGTGTACTTTAGTAACTGCATTTCTGAAAAAACAAATGTTACATCTTTCTCCTCCCTTCCTGACTCAACAATGGTTCGCCTCAGCAGAGCGGAATTTCATGTTTGTTTACCTTACTGCACCAAGCTCAGTTTGCACAAAACTCCACCTTACAAAGCAACAGGAATTTTACAAAACTTTCCAGGCTATTCCACATAGATTAATTTGCACTATATATTATTAAGGGGACATGTTACTGGGTTTGAATTAATTATGTTAATATGTTAGTATTAGTTCAATGCAAATCAGTCCATTGAAATATCATCCTGAAATAATATGCAATTTAAAGCATGCGCTCTGCATTTCTATGTTCTGTGCATTTTCCATCATGAGCACACCTTATGCATTGGCAACCATTTGCCTTACGCATTTCTGTAATTCTGTATTTATGTCTAAGTCCTACAATACAGCTACATGTGCACTACTACACTAATAAGCCCCTACTATACAGTGTCCCCAGCTACTCCCCCTAAGCACCATTGCTTGTACAGGCACTAGAAGCTTGTCAAGAACAGGTTCTGCCTTAAATCCTCACAAGCACTCCAACACAACAATATGCTAACTCTTCCCTCTGCATCAACAAATGATAGAATGCAGCTATGCCACTCCATTAATTCGGCCTAGCTGCACACATACTTATACACCCCCACAATCACCTCAAAGTCTTTAGAGTGCAGCTATACCCCACAAAAATTGGCCTAGCTGCACACTTAATCCTTTTCACAATCTCCAGCGCTGCCAGAATGCAGCTATCCAAGTTGACCTTGCTGCAGACATTCTACTGATCTCACCAAACCACTGCACCAAGCTTAGCACTAGAATGCAGCCACACATAACTGAATCGGCCCTGGCTGTATACATTCTGAGTGCGATCAAGCATTGTACTACACTACTCTCTCCACTGACCTGGACTACGGTCCCAGAGGGCGTTCAACCCAAAGTGTTTTGGAATCATACCAATGGTAGAAGGTGCTATACAAATGCTCAATAACATAATATCACATACCTTCTATTTGGGAAAGCAGCTATTTACTACGTATTAAGGCAGTCTTGCTTAGTTGAGAGTATATTTTGAAACCTAAATACTTAAGGTCATTGACCATTTCCAATTTTCATCCAGCAAACCACCAACTCTGCCTGACTTTTCTTTTGTTGTGGTGAAATCCTTAACACCTTCATCTTACTTGTGTTAATAATGAAATCATTTCTGTTAGTATATTCCTCAAAGGCATTAATTGATCTTTGTAACCTTTCTCAGGTGCAATTGAACAGGATTATATTGTCTGCTCACGTCATCCAACAGAGCTTAACACCATTTATGATAGGCAGAAAAAAAAAACCCTTCCAGGGTTTGACCAAGGTCCACTAGATATACATTAAATAAAAAAGGTGATAAAATGCACTCTTGGCACAAGCCTCTAAAAGTCAGAATTTCATGGGTGGCGTCTCCTGCCATATTAAGCAAGACCTCTGGGTTGAGTCAGTGTGCAAATATACAAGAATGGTCAGTCAACCACTCGGCGTCCCCAGTTTTCCAATTTTGTCCAAAGACGGTCCCAATTAACCTTATCGAAGGCCAAGGACAGGTCGAGGCTCACTGCAAATACTAGCGGAACCCTTTTCTCCCAATTCCGTTTTTGGATATAGTCATTAACCCGTCCAGCCATTGATGTTCCCACTCCTGTCCTAGAAACCACTTGGTTGGGTTTGAAAATACCATTACGTGAAGCCCAGCATTTTTTTCAATTTGCTTTAATTGAAATACAATTTTTACAAAAATGTAAGTTTAAATTAATGTCCCAATTCCACTAGATACCTCCCAGCTACCGCTGTGAGTCCTTCCTTTAGGAATGAGGTCTGATAACTTTTGACTTTTATCTTTTTCTTAGCAAAATCTTGACTACAAATGCCACCACGAAGCCCAGCATTTTATTTCATTCAGAATGAGAGAGGCAAAGATCTTTGAGTCTGCATCAAGTAGGGCAACAGGTCTGTAATTCAGTGGGTCACACGTATTACCCATCTTAAAAATCGGAACCGTATTGACTAGCTTCCACCATTCCGGGGTCTTTTTCATGTGCACTATCGACTTAAAAAATGAATTCAATAGGCACGCCCACATAAACAGATCACCTTTAAAAACCTGACTAGATTGCCCATTTGGCCCAGGATCTCAGAAATTGCTGCTCTTTTTGATCCGTAGTTCAATGTCCACCAGATCAAAGAGCAGTATCCATGCTTCCTCCGTTGGCTTCTGGAATGTCCCCATACTGTTCTTAGGAGCAGCCTAGAGATATTCAAAGTGTTTTACCCACTTAGTTTCTGAGATTGGATTTTCCTGATTTAGTGGTTGGAAGTTTAGGGTCCAAGAGGAGGATAGACTGGGGTGTATTACTGAAATTATATACCACCCATATTCTCAATTACAAAAATATATATTGTCTTTTTAATCTACTACAATTCAAATCATACATCACACACCGCTATGTGAAGAACATGCCAAGAAAATGGATAATTCTCTGAGAAGGTAAGCTCTCGCAGAGTGCAGCACCAGAAACAGCTGAAGCCCAGAAAGAAAACAAAACCTGCTGCACTTACCAAAAAACATAAGAACAGGCGAGGTCCCCGCCAGACGCAGAAACCTATCCTGCCTACACTCCCTCAGGGTAACCTTTGCATGCCATCCAGTGTCTCACTGCTTGTGGCCCTCTCACGCATAAGTTTGGTTCAAACCATGTATTAAATGTGAGATTTACCAGGCATTCAGAGCAAAGCACAGGCATGTCTGGTCTTGTTGCAGAGAAAAAATCAATTCCTTTGTCGAACAAAAATGGCAATTGGACTATACCTGGCATAGCCCTTGCCAATTGTTCATAGCAACAATGAAGTACCCACCAAAGCCATCATACCTTTCTGGGTGTTACAGTTTGGTTCTGTTATTGGACCAGCTGCTGCTAATTGTTGATGTGTGCAACTTATAAACTTGGATGTAAAAAAGTCTTACCTGTTGCCAAAATTGCACATGGTGTTGAAAAATATCTCTCAAACCTTTGTCCTAATGATTGACTTATTATTGAAAAGTTTTCAATATTGAGAATTTGAAATATCTAACTTTCAACCTTGAAGTTAGTGGCCTATCTTCCTGCAAGTGTCCCGTTTAAAACATCACAAGATGTTAGGCCAGCTAAATGCTGGTCTAAAACCTGGCAGTTTTTGCTCTGCCTCTGCAAGTTCCGTCATATCCCATCATAAGGAATGTGGGGATCCCTGTCTAGGGCATGCTGCCATGACAATCTGACCCATTTTACTCGCTGTTCACTTGAGAGTGCTGAACTTATTAACGGGTGGCACAAACAGCCTGCTAGTCGTTCTGCCTACAATAAAATGTGCCTTTACTTGGTAATTTATGTCCTGACCAAGACTGCAGTTGCACACATTTTAGCATTTTACTATCTGCATAATTGTTCACAGAATTGGTTACAACAAAGGTTTGTCTTTGTCCATTTTTGGTCTTCGTAGAAAGTCCCGAAGCTCTTTGCTAGAGCTCTCATTAGGTGCCTACAACCTGTGTCTCTCCAGATGTTTGGGATGAGGACTTCCATGATCCCTCAACATTGATTACCATGGCAAGAGCTGAGGGGAGTTTTCATCCGAGACATCTGGCGAGCCATCGGTTGCAGACCACTGATCTAGAATTACCCTGGTATCATTCAGCTGCTCTGTAATACAAAAGGTGTCGCTGGTTACCAGTGTCAGTGGTAGGTTTCTGTTGCCAGGGGCTTCCTCTGGGAGCACCAGACCCAGGCAGTACCATTTATGTGATTGTATGTATTGCAAGGGTGCAGAGGTAAGGCTTGGACACAATGGTGACATATTTTTAGGTGTGAACTTGTATTGATCAAGAAAGGGTTTGAAAAATATCTCTCTAGTCCTAAAACTTAGAGGATTCCATGCCTTCAAGAAAACTTGTGAAACTGTCAGGATGTCCAAAACCAAAAAGTATGTCACTGTTGTATGCCAAAAGCCTACTTCTGTCCCTGACACTAAAACTTTAACAAACTGCAAGGATAATCACTTTGTAAAGAAACATTTTCATAGTAGTTACAACCAACAGAAAGGTTCCCAGGCTCTCGGGTAAAAAGTGATGAAATAAACAAAGCTAAAAAATACAGGATTCCAAGGATAGGGTAGTATTCCTTTCCCCTAGACTTCTACATATCCTGCTTTCCTTCCTTTTGGGCCTCTGGGCCCCGTATCATGTTAGGTAAATGTATCTGTTCAATTCACAAGGATATTCTTCTCAGGTTCACAGTTCTTTATCCCACCAACTTAGTACACTACCCTACCAACCAAGTGTAGGATTCTTTTTAATGTGTGCTTTTCAGTACCAGGGTTCTTGACCCTCTTATTCTTCACCTCTCACGTGGGTCCCAGACTCCCAACATTCAGTATCGCTTGGTTTCCTCTCCTGCCAAGCAACTGTCCCCTCTTGGACTGCCTCTTTTTCTTTCACAGGGTCCCAGACCCCGTCCTCATGTGGGTGCAGGTCCCAGACTTGCAATATTCTGTACAGCTTGGTTTACTCTCCTGTCAAGCAGCTGTCCTTTCATGGACTATTTCTTTCACTGGGTCCCATACCCTCTTACTATTCGTTATGTTAGGCTTTCGCCTTTCATATGGGTGCGGTTCCCAAACTCGCAATGTAGCATTGTATCTGCTTGTTTACTCCCCTGCCAAGCATACAACTCTTCCTTGTTTGCTTCCTTCAGAATCAGGGTCCCAGATCCTCTTATTCCCAGCTTCTCATATGGGTGCAAGTCCCATACTCGTGATCCGTTATCGCATCTGTTTGGTTCACTCTCCTGCCAAACATACGATTAATCTTTCTCAATCTTAGTTATTCTAAGGGTCCCATGCGTGCCTATACTTTAACTTCCATATGTGTCCGGGTCCTAAACCAACAATGTCCTTTCAGGGTCCCACACCCTCTTGCTCTAGCACCTGCCTTCACTCCCTTTCTTCCCCGGACTTCTAATGCTTTCAGATAACCCACGTACCTGTTTGTTTCTTCCTTGCAGATACTTGCGTTTCCCGAGCAGCTGTGTTGCTTTTTGAGGCTCCATTAGTGTTTGGGTGACGAGCGGGGTCTGCAGCGGCACAGCAGATTACTGACTCTGCACATGTGCGCGTCCTCTCCTTCGGGTGCTGGGGTGCCCAGAGGTTCATCTCGGCAACAACCTTAGCAGTCCTTCCATCCTGGATCATGTTCGGTTCTCTTTCTCCTCTGCTCATGGCTTCCCTTTTGGGTCTAGTCTGCTCGCTCAGCAGACAAGAGCCTTTGGAGGATTGTTTATTCTCTGCTTCCCACCTGAGCTCTTTTTGAGCTCCAGTGCTGGACTGTTTTGTTTGTTTTGGTCCAACCTCCTCCTATAAGCAGTTAGACCGCTCACTCTGCTTTTGTAGAGTGATCCTTGGATTCTCTGTCATCTTCTTCTTCTTCACAGTACAATTTGTAATACCAGATGCATATTTGGTATTCTTGGATATTTTAGTCTTGCCAAGGATATTAGATTGACTGAAGTGGCATCTAGAACGGGGTATTTAGTATTGGGAAAGGGGTTGGGTGTATTGAAGTGGGGTCATACTGCGTTCCCTGAGAATAGTTGTCCCCAATCCCATACAGGTTTCCTTCCCCATGTGATGGTCCCTTGATGCACCACCCCCAGAGAGATTATTGTACTGTGGATGCACTATCCTGGTCTCCACCTAGGGGAGAAGGGACGACATCCTCAGATTCGTTACAATATGTATACACTAAAAATATCTTTATTTATACAGTGAGGATGCTTTCTACCTGTTACGTATGCTTGATTCAATATGAACTTCTATGTGGCATTTAAAAAGAATTCAATGTACAAATAATCAACAGTTCCTACATAGAGCACCTGCAACTTCTATCTACTCTGAGTTAACCCATCTCTTGTCCTGCACCTCTTGTTTTCTAGGCCTGCTTGCATGTCTTTCCCTGCTGTACATCACACCTTCTCACCTTTCCTCCTGCATCCATCTTTCATCTGCACGCCTCTTTCACCATGCTCTTTCTGCTTTATCCTTTCCCATGAATGCATTCTGCCACTAAACTACGCTTTTTCTGTACACCTCTCCCACCACCCCACTCTTTCGCTCCCTGCGCCTTTGAACTTCTACACAATTCTCAATCTTCAACTGTCGGCACTGCATAAAACTGAACTGTGGTATAAAACGATTCTAGGTGGCTTCTTTGGGCATCACAAGCCAAGAGGAACCAAAGGTCACCCTTTTGTACCTAAAAACATCAAAGCTGGGCCTCTTCTAGGGTAGGGTATGGTGGCAGCCAAAATGGAGCATTCCCTGGGGAGGGAGATAACTCATTGTACCAGCCCAATCCCCAGACCTTGAAATCCGCACATTATTTTGCTTTCAAAAGTATGGCTCTCACCTGGATCACTGGTTGTCAGATAAGCTTATCGAACGTGAGGTGTGCAATGTCCCTGAAGACTTCTTGTGAGATGAAAAGATGTCTCACAGATCGCCTTAACGTCAGATAGGACCCCACAACATAGTCCCTAATACATAGGAGTAATTCAGGCCCTAGAGACAACTCTTGTTGACTGTCATGAACTGGTTCTCATCAGAGTCCAGCACTGTAGCATTACTATCTCAACATATAGCAACCTTGCAAATGATCTTTTTATCAGAGGTTCTAGATTTTCAACTCTAAAGATATCAGTCTGGATACTGGGAGCTAACTGTTATGGCTACCCGGGAAACTGTTAAGATGACCAATTCTCTTGGTAACATATAGTTTTAAATGTAATGGGTGACTGGTTTCACGGCTACCTCGAGTTGCGGTTTAAGTTAATGGGTGGCAGCTGCAGTGTCTTCCCAAGCCGAAAAACGACTTTCAAAATGTACGGGTGTCACCTGGCTTTCTAATACAGAGAATAGGCATTTGAACATATAGGTGACAACTGATATGGCTACCCAAGACCCAATAGATGTTGTGCACAATTGTCCTGATTTTCATCATGCCCTGTATGCTAGAACCTTACCGCTACCCCAAAGATGGACTAAGTACCCGCATGGGACTGCAGAGAATAATGTTGTACCCGAAACAAGGCTCTGGAGAAAGTTGGGTGTCAGTGCTTTAGTGCAAGAGAAACTACTACTCATGATCACCTGAGAGGCATACTATTGGACTGAAATATTGTTGTGAGCTCACTTTCTGAGTGAATCTATTTATGAATGCTCCTTACCCTTGTATGATGGACTTTAGATGTTATTTTCCCTGCACTGTTGTATCAATAAATCAAGTGTTTGCACTTGCAAAATAGTGTATTTTATATTCATGGAGCATATTAATAATGCTCTCACTCAGCAATTATTTAGATTCTCTTGTAGAGATAATGTACAAGCATTAAAAATAGAATAGTCAAGTAATATACAGTTCCTAATCCCATATAATAAAAGGTCAGATGTATGTTTGTCTGAAGAAGTCATGCACAGTAGAGACTGCCCACTTCACCTGCTGTCACCGCTAGAGGGAGCTGTTGTCTTACAACATATATAGTGATTTACTGTGTGAATCAGAACATTTTCAGAAAATTATCAGAACGTTTTCTCAACATTGCTGTTGACAGACATTTTGCCATCACCTCTAAAATAGAAGCCATGCCCCTGCCCAATCCCCGCCTACCTCCCTTTCTTCATCCAAATTGCCTCCTTATGCAAACCTTCACCTCTTTCTCTTCAATCTCACACCAGAAGTTGCTGTTGCACCTAGCCGCCCACCCAAAAACATCCTAACCTCAACCTGTGCAGGCAGTATTACGTGCCTAATCCTTAACCACTCCCGAAAATCAGGAATCTTCCCGGAAGCATTGAAATCCTCCTACATCAAACTCCTCCTCAAAAAACCTTTGCTCAACTCTCTGCTTCCCCAGTACTACCAGCCCATTTCAAATACCCGTTTCATGGTCAAACTCATGGACCGTTCAGCATACAAGCAACTCAGACACTTTACTGAAACTAACAACATACTTGACCCTGCCCAATGGTGTGATTGACCCGTGCACAGAAGCACTGGCCCGAACCCGACAACACACCTATCGCCCCACTCCACTGAGGATGCTGGCAGCATTTGTAGTGGCACACTGTGATAAACTCATTCCCATCCACCCCAAACCCTAGATGATCGCACATCACTCCCCCGTCCCTCCAGGCCCCCACCCACTGTTCAGGCAATCACTCTAGGGAGTCCCCAGCTGGTGAAACCATCCAATCACATTGGACCTAGGAAAGCCACATCGAAGATGAAGTCCATCTGAGTTTAAAGTATGTATAACTTGCACCATGTTTGTGGACATATGCCGTAGGCACGGCCACCCATCCATGCACTATAGAATGCAGCTATGGTTATGCAAATCTTGTCTAGCAGCTTGCCTAGCCATCCACACTGAAACCCCTGACATCCTCAACACCTCTGCTATTAGTATACAGAAACAACCTACGAAAAATGTCAGTCCAGCTGGGCACACATCGAGTCTCCTGCACTAGCATTTTCTCATAAAGCACCAACAGCACCCACCCACGTGCCTGACCTCCGGGCTGCTTACTGGAGCCTAGCCAGCGCTCCTAATCCCTAACCTGGCAGAATGCACACACACATATTAAAGTTAACTCTTAGAATCTCCCCCTAGACCACCCATACCCACATGGAAGCTGAGAAAAGAAGCATTGTTAGATAGATCATTTGCCGAGCACATTAGGGAAAAAAACATAGAGTTCATCACAATCAACAAGGGCAGTGTGCAGAAGGTAATCAGGGTCTGGGAGGGAGTACAGAAAACTCTGGTCAGAGAATTGGAAATCATTGAGGAGAAACTGCTACTACTGGAGAGGGAAGCAAATACGGACAAGGAACATGCGGAAGAAGTAATTAGATTGAAGCAAACATTCCTGGTGCAGTGGGACAGGTTGGGGACATTTAATTACGCAAGATTCCTAGAAAGTATGCACAAGGAGACAAACCTGGTAGGATGCTAACCTGGCTGTCTAAGCGAAAATACATAAGATCCCCTATATGCTCAATCAGAGACTCAGACCTAGAAGTAATAAATATGCAAGCCGGCATAAATTACGTTTTTTCGGGGTATATGTGCAATTCCCCAGCCCAATGAGGATAGAGACATACAGGATGCCTTAGATCTTATCACCCTACCATGTCTGGATACAGAGCAGTCAGATGCATTGGAAGCGTCTATTACTCCAGAAGAGGTAGCAGTCATCATTAGAACATTGCCCTATGGGAAACCCCCAGGCACAGATGGATTGACACGGGAGTTCTATAAGGCCTCCGTGGACACACCAGCGCCACTTCTCGCTAGGGTGTATAACGAGGCGTATGAAGAGAAAATTCTCCTGGATAGCATGAGGGAAGCCCTGATAATGTCGTTGCTAAAGCCAAATAAGGCGGACACCGACTAGACCTCTGTCACTGTTGAATCAAGACAGCAAGATTCTTACTGCAATTTTGGCTAATAGACTCCGAGGAGTAATACGGTCGGATCAGACCAGGTATGTACCAGGCGGGAATATTGCGGAGAACCTGAGAAGGCTGCATTACATTATTTATAGCACTCCATGTACGATCTGTTGCAGCACACTTTGGCTATTGTTCTTGGTCTTAGGATTCCCTCTGCAGAGGTTGTGTCTCTCCTTGCCAGACTCTCAATATTCGCTGCCTTTCTCCTCCTCTTGAACTGTTGGACCTGGATAGCTGTCTCGTCATGTGGTCTGCCTTGCTCGTGTAGGGAAAGAAGGGGTGACGTTGAATGCCCTACATGGTAGGATGGGGAAAAGGTGTTGAAATAAGGGGGATACTGCATCACACCCGTCGGTGTCCTCCTTCCACTCCCTGAGGATCCCTCATCCAGGTGATCCTTCTTCACTGGTCCACCCCCAGGAACTGGATCCAATAGCGATGGCCGTGTCCTGGGGACCTGGATGACAGATACCCAGGGAATAGCTAGGGAGACACCTTCAGGTTTCTCAAACCACCTAGGAAGCTTGCACAGAGCCTAACAGGGCACGCTGTGTGCTGGCTGGGTACCGGTTCAGGAGCTGCTGGAGGGTGCTCTGGGTTCGGTACCACCTTCTCTTCCCTGGGAGATGTTTAGGGGAGGGATTTTGCTTCGCTCTTTGAAGGTCCTGGCCTTCCTTCTCTGTTGGAAGATGTAAGGCAGACAGCACCTTTAGGCAGGGTCCAATGATGAGTTCTTCTTGTCTGCATCTGGTGAAGCCTTCAGATAATCTGCCAAATGTGGAGCTCGGCCTTCTTTTAAAGCCAAAGGGTCCACAGGAATTGATGGAGGCCAAGCCTACATTAATGAGCCAATTCTGGGTCCCCACCAACAATCTCCTTTATGTGTGAGGTCATAACCAGAGTGCTTTGCAACAGAAAAGGCGTGAAAACATGTAATACTAAGTCCCACCCATCTTCCTGTCTGTTTGGATCAAATGGTGCCTCTGATTAACGGAGCTCTTGGTGGTTCCTGAAGTGGCAAGCCTCCCTTGAAGCTGTGGCGAGACCAGACTTTCTGGTTCCGTCATACCAATACTTGTACTTTCTGAATGGGGTCCGCTTGCAGGGATGACTACTGGAAACACACAGTCCCAGACATGACATTTCACTGTCAATTGATATTGAAGGCGTGAGCTGGCATCAGGCTGACACAGTTGCATATGAAAAGTTGTTGGGGTTTCCTGTCTCCTTTGTTAGCCTCTGCACCAGGCCCCATGTGGGCCTTTTTGAAGTACACTCTATTAGCATGTTAATTATGTTACCAGCTATAGGGCTGACCAAAAGGACAGGGTGGCTCCATGGAGCCTTTGATAGTTAATTAGGCTTGCCATGGCAGGACAGGGGAAGGTTTGGCCCTCCTGCTTCTGAAGATGTATCGTATACTCCTCCTGTCATATCTCAAATAAATATGACGGGGGGACTGCACCTGTAATGTGTGTCCACCCAGAGGTCATTGGTCTATAAGTATGTCTTGGGTGAGCATAGGAAAATGTGTGCGGTTTAGCTCCACACATTTTTCAGAGGTTGATCTATCATCGTTCAATTTCATTTAAAAATGTTAAAACGCCTGGCCGAGCACACACCTGCCGTGTGGATGGTCGAATTCCTCACAGCTGGATTTAGTTATCAGGCTGTTGAACAGCCAGAGTGTCTCCTTTGCAACTTCATCAGGGAGTGCAGCCAGCTCTGTGAAAATCCGCAAAACCTGAATCTACACCATCCCTTCCTCCATCACTTCATGGAACTCACTTGCCACTCATTTTTCCTGAATGTGGCGTTCTAGGGGGGGCTGAGAGGGCTATTGCCTTGGGTCTTTTGGTTGTAACCCCGTATAGAAGCACAGGGGCTAAAACCAAAAGGTTAGCTAGGCTGAGTCCTGACAGTCCCTCCATTATCATAGCCCCAGATCATTTCCAGACCTAGCAACACCCCTGCCTATTGGAAACTCGGAATTTGAAAGAGGATTGGTATTTTAAAGTTGGCTGCTGCAGTTCTTTTACTTCCACGTTCGTGTGCTAGCAATCTTTAAAATCTGGATGCGGAAACAGTCTTTTCAAGTTACACATGCAGATTGTCCAGCTGTTTTAACATTACTGCCATCAGCTAGGTAATGTAATCAGTGGATTTTGTCAAAACTCTTCATGCTGTAATTAGAATCCACCCAGCTTGTAATAAACGCGTAGGTTTCTGGTACAAATCCAAATGATCTGTGGTTTACCTCCGTCATGATGATTTTTGAAGTGCAATCATTTCTGTGTTTCAGAATTACGGCCCTGCATAGTTCACATATACTCTGCTCAAAATTGACCATAGTGCAGCTAACATTTGTTTCATGTAGCCACTGAAATATGCTCCTGATGCTGCCCAAACTTGAAATAGCCCCTAGTGTTGCTCAATGTTACTCTGTGTTTTAATTTAAGTTGGCCCATAGTGCTGTTTACATAACTCAGGATCTGCACACATTTGTACCAAAGTAGTGAAGAAATAGATCGGTGATTAGACTAAAACATGCTCCGAATGCTGCTCATTTTTACTGCCCAATTGTGCAACACATGCTAGTGCTGCTCACACTGCCCCCTATAAAGTCCCCCACATACCCATATGCCTACCCTACCTTGTGGTCCTAGCCCTAAATGTGTGATAGTTGTGTATGTCCAAGTAGGATTAAGTGCTGACACAAAAACAAGGCACCTCACTTTCTCTGATCGGGTTATTTTGGCCAAACAAAACGAATGAGGGAATGTAAGAGTCACTAAGGTTTCCCTGATAGAAAGGGAGACTTTCACGAGTTCTGCCTCATCTAGTTGACCTTTCTTAATTATACCCGGACAATAAGGGCTTCATTCACAGAGCATTTTTTAACAGGATTGCACATGGACGTCATTTGGGGGTCCCCTGAGGTCTCTCTTGCTACCCCTAAAAATAAAACAAATATAATTTATTTTATTGAAACTCCTAGGCTGTGGCCAGCGCCATGCGGTTCTTTGTTTCTGGAGTGGCTGGGATTTTTGTTCAGGCCTCTTAAAAAACAGGAGGGCTCCACAAGTTTAAAACTTTGAGCAGTGCCCCTAAATAAGAAAGATTATGAACAACAAATAATGTGTCTTTCTGGAATTCTGTACAATAATTGCTACACTGATTAAAGGTTTATTTCAGGCACACTTCAGGGGGTGAGTCACTGATTTAATCTCTTCTTAAACACCTCAAATTCACAATGCAGAAAAAACTTCCAAAAAGCATTTAGAGTACAATAAGCATCAATTTTGGACTATGTAGTTTGCATTTTAGCAAATTGCTGTACTAGCATGTTTTTTTCTGCCATTGTCTCTGTTACGATCATCACAAGACATTCCATCTCGGTGTCCTTGGTTACTTGACAAAATCCTTGTGCCTAAAAGCTTATGTACAGTGTAGAAATGTTTGACCATAGCACATAAAGTGGCCCTTGATTTAATTGTGCCACCATTAATGCTTTGTTGTAATGTGTCTATCTTTCCTATCTCCCTGACATGCTGTTCAGGATGTTTGTTTACATGTAAAATGAAACCAGTGGCCAGAGAACACTATGCGTCGGGCGGAGAGGCGGGTCGAGTTCCTTGAGGAGACTCGCAGGGAGTTTGGGAGGAGCACTTTGGAGTCCCTACCGGCCCTCGAGGGGAGAGCAGAAGCCCTCCTCAGGGAAATAGACACAGAGTTCGATGATGCCCTGGCCGAGACTCTGGGGGGGAAATGGTGAGTCGTAGGACTAGCCCGCTGCCTTTGTAAATAGTTCATTAGGGTTAGGTTTCCTTTTTTTTATTTTTTATTTTGGAGTTCATGGACTTTGCTCCGCATCTTGTATATAGTTAGTATTTATAGTATTTTTAGGATGTTCTTTTACTTTTTGGGGATCATAGACCCATGAACTTTGTATATAGTTTGGATCTTGTCGTTTTTCTGGATTTTTTTTTTACCATGAAGCAATGGTTTTATTCTGATTTTTATTTGCGTTTACATATGGTTCAATGAACATGGACCACAATTTGAATTCTTTCATTTTTCCATCACATTCTTTTTTTTTGGATTTCCATTTCATTTTCATTTTGTGTGATCATTATTGCACTGGTTTGATTTTTATGTGTTTCATTTGGATTCTGGGTATTTAATACATTTTAATACGTTGGAGTACAAGTGATGTCTGCTCTCAATGTTTTGGTGCATGTTTCAATGTTTCTTGTCTGTATTACGTGTCTCCGATGTTGAGCAATGTTGTTCATGTGTGTGCAAACATGCATGCATGTGTAAGTTTGTGATTCACATGCCATGGGGAATGTTATGGGGAGCAGGAACAATGGATAAGTGTTGAGGTGCACTGTGTGGGTGCAGCATGTGTTGGGATTTTGGTGGACATATGCTACATGATTGCATGGTGTGCAAATGTGGGGGGTGGGTGGTCATGTGTCGGGGCCTGCATGCAGGTTGCCATCACTGGTGGGGGTCATGAGTCGGGCCTGCCTGCAGGTTGCCATCACTGGTGGGGGTGGGGGGCATGAGTCGGGACCTGCCAGCAGGTTGCCATCACTGGTAGGGGGTCATGAGTCAGGACCTGCCTGCAGGTTGCCCTCACTGGTGGGGGGTGGGAGGGACATGAGTCGGGGCCTACCTGCAGGTTGCCATCACTGGTGGGGGGTCATGAGTCTGGGCCTGCCTGCAGGTTGCCGTCACTGGTGGGGGGTCATGTGTCTGGGCCTGCCTGCAGGTTGCGTCACTGGTGGGGGAGGGGGGCATGAGTCGGGACCTGCCAGCAGGTTGCCATCACTGGTAGGGGGTCATGAGTCAGGACCTGCCTGCAGGTTGCCCTCACTGGTGGGGGGTGGGAGGGACATGAGTCGGGGGCTACCTGCAGGTTGCCATCACTGGTGGGGGGTCATGAGTCTGGGCCTGCCTGCAGGTTGCCGTCACTGGTGGGGGGTCATGTGTCTGGGCCTGCCTGCAGGTTGCGTCACTGGTGGGGGTTCATGAGTTGGGGCCTGATTGCAGGTTGCCGTCACTGGTGGGAGGTGGAGGACATGAGTCGCACTCTGCCTACGGGGTATGGTCACGGGTGGGCTGCCTGCGGGTATGGTCACGAGTGATGGGGGTCCCTTGTGGTGTGGGCTGCCAGCGGGGTAAGGTTATGGGTGGGCTGCCTGCAAGGTATGGCCATGGGTGATGGGGGGGGTCCCTTGTGGTGTGGGCTGCCAGCAGAGTATGGTCACAGGTGATGAGGTCCCTTGTGGTGTGGGCTGCCTGCACGTATGGTCACAGGTGATGGGGGTCCCTTGTGGTGTAGGCTGCCTGCGGGGTATGGTCACGGGTGATGGGGGTCCCTTGTGGTGTGGGCTGCCTGCAGGTATGGTCACAGGTGATGGGGCTCCCTTGTGGTGTGGGCTGCCTGCGGGTATGGTTACAGGTGATGGGGGATCCCTTGTGGTGTGGGGTGCCTGCAGGGTATGATCACCGGTGATGGGGGGTCCCTTGTGGTGGGGCTGCCTGCGGGGTGTGTTCTCGGCTGATATCAGCATTCACAGCCCTTTCCACGCGATTTGGCTGGCACGAGCGGGGTACGTGATTTTGCGGGTGTACATGCTGCCCTTTCCATGCGATTTGGCTGGTGCGAGCGGGGTATATGATTTTGCAAGGGTATATGAGGGCATTTTCATGCGATTTGACTGGTACAAGTGGGTTATGCGAGTTTGCAGGTGTACAAGAGGGCCTTTTCATGCAATTTGGCTGGTGCGAGCGGGGAATGCGATTTCACAGGTGTACGCGAGGGCCTTTCCACGCGATTTGGCTGGCGGGAGCGGGGTGCTTCATTTCAAGGTGCGCGAGGGCCTTTCCACGCAATTTGGGTGGCGTGAGCGGGGTACGCTCTGATTTTTTGCGCGATTACGATTGAGGGGGGCTGTGTGCTGACCACAGATGGCGCGGGGCCTTACACTGTATTGGGCATTTCAATGGTCTTTTGGCTGCGCACGGGGGCATGTTGGGGGCGTAACTGGCGCTGCTGGATGTTTCATTGCGCTACAGCGAGTAATGGCTGAGTAAATCCATTAATACGCGTGCTGCACAATTGCTGCTTTTGCGCTACGACTAGGGCACGCTCTAGCTCTGCATGCGGCACTTGCACTGCTTCTGCGTTGGATTCTATATTTTATAATTGGGCCCTGAATGGCCATGCTAATTCCTATAGCCATTCCCACCCACTTCCTGCCCCTCCTCACCCAAAACACATCCTTCTGGATCTCTTCATCAAGACTTTGTGTTTGAAGTGTGTGCCAGTGTTTTTTCAAAGCAGTGTTCTGAGAGTTAATAAGATACTGGTGTAATAAAAATGTCGTAAACAGGTCTGCCTTCAGCCGCTTGTCATGATGCCTACCCCCGGGCATCCGGATCAAGCCCATCAGCCCTGGGAGCAGGCATTCAGACATTTACAAAAACCCCAGCAGCCCCAGCTAGGGGCGGTCTGGGTCCAGTCCTGGTGCCGTAGGCACCAGGCTCATAATAAAAATCAGTCCTGGCGCCATAGGCGCCAGGCTCATAGACATTACTTACCTCATGCAGACCATGCTGCAAATAAATCCAAGCCAACGTGAGGCCTGGATGGGACTATTTTACTACAGGATTATTTTTTACTCGGGTGTGGTCCTGGGGAACTTCTTTCCTGGGACTACTTTGGAGGCTATTTAAACCACGCCCGAACAGCAGCACATGCTTCGTTTTATTCGGCATCCAGCAGCGTGACTCTCACCGTGCCTGCAGCCAGTCTTCTGCCACGCCCGCGTGCCTGCAGCCAGCATCCAGTCTTCTGCCACGCCCGCCTCGAATCCGGAGCTCCTAGAATAAAAAGGAAGAAAAGGACAAGGTTAGAAAACAAACTTATTTCAAATTTCTCACCTGATTCCGGATCCATTTCATCTCCCGACATGGAAAGTACATCAGTCCTGCACGCGTCGCTTCGCCAGCTCCAGCACGGCACCATACTCACCAGTTCTCACAGCATCTTTCGATCCGGCACTGTCTCCATCATTTCTTCGCCGTACTCCGGCACCTAGCGGCACAAGAATAACAAGGTGAGCCAAGGGAATCAACAAATACCTCTTACCACCATAGACTTACCTGATTTACCACCGGCGGTATTATTCTCCATATCTTCATATGCTGCATCTGTAAAGAGGGAGAAAAACAACACGTTAAAGCATGCAATAGTTACCGGACAGCGTTGGGTAACACAGACTCTTACCTGAACGCCAGCAGCAGCTACGAGGCCTTCTTCTCACGAACTCAGTTGCAACTTAAGGAAGGAAGGGGACAAGAGTGAACATCGGGCACATTGAACTCTTTGAACTTGATACTTACCAATCCCGCCTGGGACTTCAGAGTCAATGCTTACCTGAACTCTCCCAACGCCTTCAAACCAGTGAAGTATCTGGTATCTACGCGCCCCTGCAAGACATGAAGGATGGAGAGCTCATCTTTTACAAACATAAGGTGAGGTTACTAAGGGGATATCGGAGGTGATTAGTGGGGGAGAGCGAGAACAGTAGGGAGGCCATCACTAAAACCCACAGGTGGCTAATCCCTGTCTCCACTTGCAGGAATATACTTCTTCGGGTCCAGCAGAGAAGACTAGGCGGGCCAGTCCAGACAGTCATATCTGCACTACGCATTACGTTGACGGAGACTGCAGCTGTCCGGGTCCGATCGACACCCCTGTGGGGTCCAGGTGAGCGTAACAGAACACAAAGCCTTTCTAAAAATACCCACCCGGGTGTTATGGAAACCTCGGAAACCGACCAACTGGCCCAATTATTGGGGGAACTTAGGGCGGAAGTACATGCCGCTCACCAAGTGACTAATGCCCTCAGGAGGGAACTGATTGTCTCAAAGGAGCGCACTGATGATCTGGCTAGGCAACTACTGCAAAACCAAGCTGGGCAAATGCCCCTACCTGGATATGGGGGAAAACCAACCCCCATTTCATCAAGCAATCCTGTGCAAGTGGTTTTACCAGGAAACATTCCGTTAGCTCCACCCGAACGCTTTGCTGGGGACCCCAAAAGGTTCGCTGTGTTTATGAACCAATGCCGCTTGCACTTTTTATGCAGACCAGGAGCCTTTCGAAATGACCAAGCCAAAGTAGCCTTTGTATTGTCATATCTTAGTGGCAGCGCAGCGGATTGGTCCATTACGTTAGTCAACCAGGATGATCCTCTTCTCCGGGATTTCCAGGGTTTTCAAAGGAGCAAGGAAAAACTATTCGCCAGACACTCACAGGGTCAAGCCCTGGACAACAAACTTTTATCCTTACGACAGGGTAACCAGGATCTGCTAACCTATATTGCAACCTTCAATAGGTTGGTGGTGGAAACCGGGTGGCCGGAGGAAAAATGAATTACATTGTTTCATCGTGGGCTTCGGGAGAACTCAAAGACGTCTTGGCTCAAGTTGTGAACCCACCTCAGGATTGCACATAATTTATAGACTTAGTGGTCCAGCTAGACCACCGACTTCAGAACCGAAAGACTGATCGAGCTAAGTTCGAGAATCGGGTATTGGTTAAACCCAACGTTGCCCCCAAAGGAACAGATGCATCTGAACCTATGCAGATCGGGGGGGGGTTAAAGGACCCTTAACTCAAAAGGAAAGAGAAAGAAGATGACAGATGCAGTCGTGTCTGTACTGTGGAACCTCAGAACATTTTCTACAGGATTGCCCTACAAAACCACCCAAGAAGGTGGTAGGAGTTGCTGATAAAAGCCACATAGAGCCTGATTCGGGAAACGACCGCGCCCGACAAGCGTAGAGGTCCACTTGCCGAGCTTAAAGAAGGACACTCAGACCTCGCATCTGATCATCCCAATGGTCCTACTTGATCCCAGGCAGCCATCAAGTATGCACGCAGTAAGGGCATACATAGATAGCGGGGCCGTAGGAAACTATATGGACCACGAATTGGTGTCAAGGATGAATCTACCTCTTTGCAAAAAGACCACTTTGGATGTCATCACCACAGTTAATGGAACTGAGATTGCCTCGGGGCATGTAACTCATTCCACTACAAAGATGACACTGTTGAGTCAAGATGGGCATCGAGAGACTATTGTGTTTGATCTAATCAAAGCCCCACAGTTCCAGATTATACTGGGGATGCCAGGGTTGGGAACACATAATCCTTGTATAGAATGGCGAGAGAAGAGAATAACCTTCCCGGATTGTGCACACACCTGTTACCCGGAGAAAACTTTGAACAAAGGCCTGGCTACAGTTGTTAACCCAAATGTGCAGTTACCTCAGGAATACCAAGAATTTCAGGGTTTTTTTCAAAAAGAACAGGCCAATACATTACCTCCTCACAGATCATATGATTGTCAAATCGACCTCCTACCCGGTGCACAACCCCCATGCAGTAGAATCTATGCCCTCAGGGAACCTGAAAATCTTCACCTACGGCAATACTTGGACCAATACCCTGCTAATGGCTTT
This sequence comes from Ambystoma mexicanum, assembly GCF_040938575.1. Taxonomy (NCBI): domain Eukaryota; kingdom Metazoa; phylum Chordata; class Amphibia; order Caudata; family Ambystomatidae; genus Ambystoma; species Ambystoma mexicanum. The sequence goes on from NC_090929.1 coordinate 837,432,918, forward strand.
ATTCGTCCTTCCAAGTCTCCTGCAACCTCAGCGTTATTCTTCGTGCCAAAAAAGGAAGGTGACCTTAGAACATGCATAGATTACCGCCATTAAATTAGATTACGGTAAAAAAATGATACCCATTGCCTCTGATCCCCGAATTACTAGACCAAGTAAAGGATGCTTGTATCTACACTAAGTTAGATCTCCGAGGGGCATATCATCTGGTACGTGTCAAGAAAGGCGACGAATGGAAGACTGCCTTTCGCGCCAAGTACGGATAATTCGAATATCAGGTGATGCCCTTCGAGTTGTGCAATGCACCAGCAGCCTTCCAGTATTTTATGAACGATGTCCTTCGTGAACTCATTGACGTCTGGTTCGTCGTATACATAGATGATATTCTAGTGTGCTCCTCCTCAGAATCAGACCATGTTAAGCACGTGCATTCAGTCCTTGAGAAACTACGCCAGCACAAGTTATATGCAAAATTGGAAAAATGTGTTTTTCATGCTATGGAAGTTGAATTTCTTGGATTTATCCTGACTCCAAAGGGAGTCCGAATGGACTCTCGAAAGGTGGACGCAATTCTCAAGTGGCCATCACCCAGTTCAGTCAAAGGGGTACAAAGCATGCTCGGATTTGCTAATTTCTACCACAGATTAATTCCTGACTTCTCCCATGTTGTACACCCCATCACAGCACTTTTGCGAAAAAACAAACGCTTCTTGTGGACCGAAGAGGCTGAAAAGGCCTTTCAAGAGCTGAAAGCGAAATTCACATCAACACCTGTCTTAAAGCATCCACGCCCTGAGCTTCCATACATAGTAGAAACTGATGCATCCAGTTTAGCCATGGGAGCTGTCCTGTCCCAGAAGGATCTTGAAACCGGTCAACTTCACCCAGTAGCGTTTTGGTCCAGAAAGTTCTCAGCACCTGAGTTAAACTATGCAATTACCGATAAAGAGCAATTAGCTATCAAATCCGCCTTTAAGGCTTGGCGGCACTACCTTCTTGGTGCCAGGCATACCATTACCGTAATCACTGATCACCGGAACCTGCAGTATTTAAAAACAGCCAAAGCCCAATCATCGCGACAAATTCGATGGGGATTGTTCTTTGCCGAATTCGATTTTGTGATCACTTATCGACGAGGCCGCAAAAAAGGCAAAGCAGATGCCTTATCCCGAATAGGGATCGGAGAAGCATATGCAAACCCGGAACCGGTGCCAATAATTCCTGAGCAAAGAATTCTTGGCATAACTACTCAACAGACACTAGAAGATATTCATTCAAAAATCCAACAACTCTTCGATCTAGCAACCCTGCAGGACTGGGTAAAGAAAGGCCCAACTACTCAGTCGTCAATGACCTACCTTAATATCAAGGACGACTATTTCTACCACACAAGGAAATACAAGAACTAGTCATCTCCAATTACCATGACACCCTGATGGAAGGGCACCCAGGTATCGCAAAAACTGAAGCGAAAATTAAGAGACAGTTCTGGTGGCCCACTTGGCGAAAAGACGTAAAGTCATTCAGATTGGGGATCAAGTTTGGCTGGCTACAAAACACATACCTCTAAAAGGAACTCAGACTTTTAATCCTAGGTATTTGGGACCCTACACTATTAAGGCCATTATCAACCCGGTGGCCGTCAAGTTGGAATTACCCTCTAATATGCAGATCCATCCTGTCTTTCATGTTTCACTTCTGAAACCAGTTCAACCCGGGACAAGACTTGCCAAACCACCTGACCCCATCCTAATAGATGGAGAACCTGAATTCGAGTTAAGGAATATCCTGGACTCCAAGTTGGTTAAATCAAGACTTTTTTATTTAATCGTCTGGAAAGGTTACGGACCACAGGAAAGATCATGGGAGCCTAGTGACCACGTTCATGCACCTCGGTTGGTGAAGAAATTCCATCGGAACTTCCCAGACAAACCAGGGCCAAGGGGAAGAACAACTTTAGGAGGGTCCTTGGGGGGGAGTGCTGTCATGATGCCTACCCCCGGGCATCCGGATCAAGCCCATCAGCCCCGGGAGCAGGCATCCAGACATTTACAAAAACCCCAGCAGCCCCAGCTAGGGGCTGTCTGGGTTCAGTCCTGGCGCCGTAGGCACCAGGCTCACAATACAAATCAGTCCTGGCGCCATAGGCGCCAGGCTCATAGACATTACTTACCTCATGCAGACCATGCTGCAAATAAATCCAAGCCAACGTGAGGCCTGGATGGGACTATTTTACTACAGGGACTATTTTTTACTCGGGTGTGGTCCTGGGGAACTTCTTTCCTGGGACTACTTTGGAGGCTATTTAAACCACACCCGAACATCAGCACATGCTTCGTGTTATTCTACATCCAGCAGCGTGACTCTCACCGTGCCTGCAGCCAGCATCCAGTCTTCTGCCACGCCTGCGTGCCTGCAGCCAGCATCCAGTCTTCTGTCACGCCCGCCTCGAATCCGGAGCGCCTAGAACAAAGAGGAAGAAAAGGACAAGGTTAGAAAACAAACTTATTTCAAATTCCTCATCCATTTCATCTCCCGACCTGGAAAGTACATCAGTCCTGCATGCGTCGCTTCGCCAGCTCCAGCATGGCGCCATACTCACCAGTTCTCACAGCATCTTTCGATCCGGCACTGTCTCCATCATTTCTTCGCCATACTCCGGCACCAAGGGGCACAAGAATAACAAGGTGAGCCAAGGGAAACAACAAATACCTCTTACCACCATAGACTTACCTGATTTACCACTGGCGGTATTATTCTCCATATCTTCATATGCCGCATCTGTAAAGAGGGAGAAAAACAACACGTTAACGCATGCAATAGTTACCGGACAGCGTTGGGTAACACAGACTCTTACCTGAACGTCATCAGCAGCTACGAGACCTTCTTCTCACAAACTCAGTTGCAACTTAAGGAAGGAAGGGGACAAGAGTGAACATCGGGCACATTGAACTCTTTGAACTTGATACTTACCAATCCCGCCTGGGACTTCAGAGTCAATGCTTACCGGAACTCTCCCAACGCCTTCAAACCAGTGAAGTAACTGGTATCTACGCGCCCCTGCAAGACACGCAGGATGGAGAGCTCATCTTTTACAAACATAAGGTGAGGTTACTAAGGGGATATCGGAGGTGATTAGTGGGGGAGAGCGAGAACAGTTGGGAGGCCATCACTAAAACCCACAGGTGGCTAATCCCTGTCTCCACTTGCAGGAATATACTTCTTCGGGTCCAGCAGACAAGACTAGGCGGGCCAGTCCAGACAGTCATCTCTGCACTACGCATCACGTTGACGGAGACCGCAGCTGTCCGGGTCCGATCGACACCCCTGTCGGGTCCAGGTGAGCGTAACACCACTTGATTTAAAAACACTATGCGTGTCCTTCACTGAAGTCCTGTTGAAAACAATCCTTGGCAGACCCAACAGTTTTGGCTCGTGCATAAGTATTAGGAATGTGCCAGGCACTGCTATTATATGCCCAAGTACACGCAACATTTTGCAGCTGATGCTATTGATGACCAGTTAATACCACTATGGTAGTGCCTGGCAAATTCCTTTCCCTTGCCTACACAAAAGCCACAACTGTTGGCATTGCTAATGCGTGTTTTGTTAGCAGTGATCAGGTTAGAAAGAGGAGCTTTTTGCTAGTTAATCGTTGATGAAAATGTTTATAAAACAGTTGATCTGGGCTTAAGACCACAGCCTTAAAGGTAAATCTTCCAGAGGAACAAATAACACACGTGATCCTGAGAAGTGAGACCTGTTCTTCATTTACATGAATGACAGGACATTTTTAAGGGAAATTCATCAAATTATTTTACAGACTTGGGTTTCTACCAGTTCCTCAATTCTCCAAACTGTAAAGCAGGGCACAAATCGTATGAAAATGTCAACGAACAGGGGTAAAGACGAAATAGCATAATTCGAGGTATATCAAACAAAATGCAAGTTTTATAATGTTTCTGTCAAGGCCATAGGGCCACTTCTGCAGTGGTCTATGTACTATTGTTCCATTTCCAAGCTAAAGATAAAACAACTGATCACCGTCTTCTCCCTTATGCACTCACCATCCAAAACACCAAGTTCATGCAATGTCTACAGAAAACTACATGGCATTCTTTTTAACATCTATAGTAAACGCTCTGCAGTGGTTTCACTTCCACCATTTTAAAAGGGGACTGTTTGGCTGTGCCAACTTGATCACAAAAACCTAATAAATATATAAATAAATAGAGGTGTAGGCAGAGGCGAGACAGGTGGGATGAAGGTGTGCAGGGCAGAGGGCGGAGGGCGTGGTAGGGACACTTATATGACAGGAGAAAATTATTATGAGGCAATGGTGAAATTTCCACAACCAAACATTTCATTTAAAAACTGTGGAAATTAAAAGTTACTGGAAGATAACATTGCAGAAGATTACATATGTGAGGGGGAGGATTAGGGTAATAATTTTTGTGGTGGGATATAGGGGAGGTGCTCCGGGGGTCTCCCCCTGCATATATTTGCTGTGAATAATACTTTAAAAAAAAATCAATGAAATCTCCTTTGATGTAAAAATCTTGATGAGATATGGGCCTCATTACGTGTATGGCGGTAATTCTGCCGGTGCTACTGGCGGGGTTGCCGCCAGATTCGTAATATTTTACCAGCGCCTGACTTCCCCGGTGCCACCGGGACTATACAAGTCCGGCAGCCCGGTAAGACGGGAGCCGGTAAAATGTTAGTCCCCATTCCCATAGAGTCCCCTAGTACTGACATAGGAGTGGGAACTTGTAAGCGCTGTTGCTAACGGTGCCGGCACTTCCATGAAGAGTCTGACTACCGTGGCCGCTGCACTCGGCAGCGTCAGAACTGATGGGCGCAGCGGCCCCAGCAGGCAAACTCGTCCTTTGCTGGTCCCGAAACAAGGGTGCCGGTGAGCATACCAGCAAGCTTTTTTCCTGAACAGCAAAATTGTAATGAGGCTAAACACACCACAAGCGATCAGACAGTGCATTTCAGCTCAAGTGCACTCTTTCTCTCAAGGTACTACTATGCTAATGCATAACTAACAATGATCACTCAACAAGACCACTATCTCGTAGTTAAAAATCAAATGCATACATTTTTGTGTTTTGCAGCTTTTAGCAGTCAGTAATAGAAAGTCTGCTAAAATTAGCTTGTGTTATACTTGTTTTTTTCTTTCAAATGGGACCTGTGCATGTGCCATTTATTGAAATCTAACTTTACTGACACCAGAAGACCACTCCTCATCTGTAAAGGTTTGAAGTAGAACAAACAAATGTTTTGGCCTTATACTCGAGCAGTCTAAGGAGCTTCATGAGCAAAATAAAAGGCCACTATTCCACTGCGGAGCATGATTGCGACCAGACAACATTAAGACAAGAACACGTCTTAGACCCGTGTTCAGTATTGCTTTGCAAATCCTTTGCTCAGGAGTAGCCCTGATACCATGGTGTGAGTCCTTGGGGAATGAAGAACTCACGCTTCTCATTCCACTTGGATTTTTCAAACACACAAACACATATACACACATACACACCCTTATTCATCACTTTTTTTCCCTGTGACACGAATTGGCATTAATTGCCATGGATCAGACCATAATGATCCCTTTCACTGCCCTTGAGTGAAGCTGTAGACTCTCATACGGAAAAAGGCCGTTTTTCAGAAATCGAAGGAGCCAGTAAGCCAATGACATGATGCAGGGAAGCAAACACCGAAAATGACTTGCTAGAATCTATTCATTTCATGAAAGACCGGTCATTATCATAACATAGTCACAATCATTCATATCTGTTAAATGAGTCTGTTATCAGTCATAAACGATGCATTAAAAGGTTGTTGATGTATGTTTATATGTATGTATTCTCTTTTGCATCAAAAGCGACCAATCATAGCTAAAGCGCCGAAAATGAGTAGCTCTGATAGATTGATATATATCCGGGATTCCTGGTAGGTTGTGATTGTAAAATGCATGTAGAACAGAGGGATTTAGTGGGGTTTCACAGCAGCTATGCGTTTATAACGGATCTACGTTATGAAACCGAATCCCAAAAGCTGGAATTCCCAAATTGCGCAGCCCACTTGATCGCCTTTTGTAATTCGAGCTTTTGGGATTTTGTTTTGTTTGTCCCCCGCTTTGCATTTAATATATGCAGGGGACCCCCCCGCAGCCCATAATACTGACTAGGGGGGCAGGAGACACCCCCGCAAACCCTCCTCCCCTTTTCTACCACTAAATGTGCGTTCAGTCTTTTTTGGGGGGTATTTTGTATTTTGTGGTAAAGCCGTTTATAACCATTGTTAACCTTCCAAGACATACAAAGCAGCTTCAGGACCGGCACATTCACACCTCCTCAGGTTCTATCACCCATTTCCCATAAAATTCCGCGAAGATACAATACATTGTACCACAATGTTGTATGTTAGCTGAGCATGTATTCTCAGTTTGTTGGGCATTTCGTTTGTTCTCGATGGATCTATATCCTTTGACGAATTCTGACTTTTCTTCCAAACCATTTCTTTGAAACTGGCCCTGCCCTACCTGAAACTTTTCAGTTCCCCTTGTCTATTTCTGGGCCCTTCCCAAATTCGAAGTTGGGGTATATTTTGTTTTTAAATAAAGGATTGAAATGGTTGACATGGTATTCACAATCATTTCTGTAGAGGCAACACAGGGATTTGTTAGGCTATAATGACGAGTGTGGCGGTCTGTACAAGGTGACAATGGCTTGTTGCCCAAGTTAACATGCCCAGGTGAAGTGACGGCCTATAACGAAGTGGTATGTTGTTAGTGAGGGGTACGGGCCACCAAACTCGTCATCATACCTATTTGCTCAGCCAGTTATCCCAGGATATATGGTATACATTATTTTAGGGGATCATAGACATGCTGCGGCAAACATGTGTCCAGCGTTTGCTATAAAATCAAATAAAAACATTTAGATAATTGCCATTGAAATAGTTACAGGTGCTCGAAGGGGAGACCTTGGTCCATTTGCATGGAGGTGGTCAACGAGGAAGGGTGGGTAGGGGATGGAGGTCTGGAAGGTGTGGTGCATGGTGGCGGCTCTTTGTTTTTATTCAAATGGGGCAGTGCATGATGCAGGGTGAGGTGACCAGTAGGTGGGAGTCGGAGTGCATGACACGAGAAGCTGACAATGTACTCAGAATGCTGGCTTCTACTGGGAGGGAAAGCTTGAAATCATGAGGCAAATTGGATTATGTTCTCTGAGGGCCCAATTGAGGCTCTGACTACTCTGTGGGATTCTATGTAAACCACAAAAAGTAGTCCAGACCACATACCAATCTGCCTTATGTTGTGCTTCTTCGGTATGGCACAATTTCGATCATATAGTCACTGGAAAAACCTAAGTTAAGGTGCGGTTCAGTTGTGAAATGTAATGCCACAAAACACTTGAAATTCAGTAATGTGGAAAGTCATTTACAGCTTAACTCAGTGCATTTCCATTGCTGTCCCCCGTGCCATATTGTATGTCATTGTGAATCCCTTCTCTTATAATATGTATGTGGTCATGGGCTTTGCAACTGGAATGCACTGAGTTAAGCTGGTCATTTATTTAATTGTTTTTTTATAACGCATCTAACACCCTACCTGAGTTTGGTTTCTAAACGTGGATACAGGATTGAAACCCCTGTTGCTCTGCATGGTCTTGCTACCAAGACCAGCATGTTGCCCCTGTGCTACCCTCAGTTCATGACTTCCCACATCTGCTGAATTTCATGAGTTTTGTTGTGTTAAATCTGCACCACTTAACTACACCTTAACTAAGATTTTTTGAGTGAATTTCAAGAGTTTTGTTATACTATAGTTTTTTTACGGGTCACTAGCCATGGGCTTAGGCCGTGTCCACTGTGTATGTTCCCTCAATGTTTCTTATGGACCATCAGTGATCACAGCCTTCAGTTCAGAACCACAAGAGCAAAGCACTGAGTATATGAACATTTTGCCCAAATGCAAGCCTTTTGCTCCAGAAAATTGTCTTTGCCTTACAGTTCCTTACTATACCTCTTTCTTTTAGTTGTGTTTTGTTTGAATGATATGGCTGTGATATGAATGCTCCTACATAGACTGAACGGATTCGAAAATGGCTGTGGATTTTTTTTTGTTTTGATACAATAGAGTCATATAGTCAAATTGAACCCCTTAGAGGTTTGATTAGTATTACAGTTGTCACGTTTTATGTCTTTTAATGTTTGATTTTGATAGTTAAAAGTCATTCATCAGTATTGTACACATATTGTTAGACAAAGCAAACAGCTGGTGCATTCATAAACCGAGGGAACCTACCAATGTAGTTAATGCAAAAGTGGTATGGGGCAATTTTTTGGAGTACCAGGCATTGGCATTGGGTTACCATGATTTATTTGAATCTGAAATGACCGAGGGAGAAAAAAACAAAAGTTATTTTTTCGAAAAATAACTACTTTTTTCATCCCACTGTCATTTAGGACAACCTGCTATCTCCCACCCACCCCCTTACTTACCCTTCCGCGACACACTTCACTGTGTGCCGCCGACTCACTGTGTCCCAACGACGCCTGTTCCCTTCACTTCCGTGATCAGGAACCGGCACAGCAGGTCCTCTTTTCTTTTTTTTGTTGTGGCAACTTTATTTAATCGGAAACGGAGGACACCCCGGCAACCCCTGATGGCATTATCATAAACAAGGGTGCGGGGAACACCCCTGCATCCCCCGCTTCCCTTGTTCACTATAATGACACCGAATGGGGGATTTATTAGAAATGTTCAGCTGTACATACATTTCATACAGCCGAAATTCGATGAAATGTCCCATTTGCTTGTTTTATTCTAAATTTTATACAGATTCCAATGGCATCAGTTAATTTTCTACAGACAATGTCAAAGAGGAATTGAGCATTCTTCTAGAAAATTTGATATAATCCTTGGGCACTGTCAACGAGACATGTGAAATCACCTAGAGGCAATGGAAATAGTGTAGGCTAGTTTACTCTAGACAATGCGAAAAGGGAAGGGGCAATTTTCTGTAAAAAATATTAAAGACACAGTGGGCGGTTTTCTGAGAGAAAGTGGAAGGAGCAGGTGCCACTTTTCTTTGGGCAATGTTAAAGTTTAACGGGACCATCTTCTGCTATGTCATGTTAAGTTGATATATACTACACACAGGCCTCCAGGTGCTCACATGGTACTGTATGGTAAAGCAGGTATGCTTGGTTAGTGAGGGAGTGGGGGATAGAATTGTTGTTGTGCTCTTCTGTTGATGCATGCAGGAGCAACTGGGGTCTGTGCGTGTGACCATTCTGCGTGTGCTTTGTTTTGCGCACTGGGCTTGTGCCTAGAAGGGTGGCGTCCAGTGCTTGCGCTGTTTGTTGTTGGAGGGTGTTGGGTTTGAAATGGATTTGTGGCTTGGTCATAGAGGAATGTGCGATTTGCATGCTTTAGGTGCACTGTTTCACTTGCCCTCTGGGCCAGCGTTGTAGGTGAGAGGTGATGAGGTGTGGGAGAGAGAATGCAAGTGGTTAGTAGGTTTTGGGTGATCTCTGAGTATTGGGTAGCTATGTTATTGATTATTAATTCTGTATTCATTCCATGGTTTCTTTGTTCTAGGTTCATGGTTTGTGGATGCGGGTGTTGTGTGAGGTTGGGGTTGACTGCTGGTGGTGGTGGTAGTTATATGGTTGGTCTGTGTTTATCTTAGCTAGTTGAATAGCCAGGTTTTAGGTAGTTTTCTGAAAGTTAGGTGGTTTTCAGTCATTATTTCCTTCCGAATCGAGTTCCATAGTTTGGCTAACAGATAGAACAAGGCAGCTCCTCTGAATTTTACTTTCTCGAAATGTCTTGTTTCTATTTGGAAGTCGGTGCTGGATTATAAGTTTCTTCTAGGTTGTAGACAATTTGAACGCTTCGTCTGTTGCCCTCTGGGACAATGTGACATGACATAGGGCACTCTTCTGTGTGCAATATGAAAGGGGCATGTGGAAATGTTCTAGGGCAATGTTCTCAAGTAATGTACAACTAACCTGTTGGTGTGCATTAGATAAAACTGCCCTCCCAATGTTTTGTCTGCAGCAAGAAACTGGTACGGGGCAATGTGGAAACCTCACAAAGTGCTCAATCAGGAAAATGCTATCATGGCACTGTGGCACTGTAAATCTAGTATAGCAATGAACTGCAGGCAGTATGAACACGACATTGTCCTTAATAGGAGTAAGAACAGCATGTCACTGTCGAAAGTGGCATGTTAAACCTGATACCCCATACCTAATTTACAAAGTCTAAAGCAAGCCCAAATCATGAGATGAGATGGCCAAACATCAATAAATCACATTTCACACGAGCATCTCAAAGACTCTCCAGAAAACTTCAGATTTGCTGGTACTGTGAATAATGTATAAGGTAGCAGGAGCACTTTTGAGATGCTCAAGGCATCTTCTGATTTTCTCCACTGCCAATCTTCATGAATTGGGCCCATAGTAGTCACCTCTGGTGTAATAATATCTCTTTCAACAGGCTTTTTTTTAATTTTTATTTACTTGGTTTAATCAAATGAATGATTTTTACAATAAGAAATAGAAAATGTAGAAGAAGAGAAAGAAAACCAAAACTGAATTTGTTCCAGTACATTAGTAAGAGGGCCAAGATTTGTTTCAACGTCTGTGCTGTGGCGATTGTCCAAGTGGTCCTTTCCCCACTCATTAGCCTACCCCACCATAGGTCCTCATCTCTGGTATATGAGGCAGATAAGTGTGGTAGCAAGTACCTTTCTCCGATTTGTTGCCCGGGCAGTTCAGTAACAAATGACGGATGGTTTCAACTTCATCCTTGTTAGAACAGAATCGGCATTTGTTTGAGTTGCTTTGCCCTCTACCTGCCAAAATCTCGTGCGTTTCCAGTAGATTCAAGCAAGCCCTCAAAAACAGATTTCTGACCGATTTACTGGGGAATTTGCTCAGGTAATTTGGAACAGAGTTTACTTTGCTCAACTGGGGCAGAAGATGGCTGGTTGGTTTTGCCTTGGCTGCACCGTCTAAGGTCTTGATCCAGTCTAACTCAGTCATTTTCTTTTTTATTTTCTTCGGATTTCGGATAAGCTCTGCCTCAGACGAGTGGATTTCCATCAGCTTTATTTTACACAATGATTCCCAGTGCGCTGCAGGATGTACCCAATGTTTCAGTTCGAATTATGTCTAGTAGAGGCGGATGATCCGGGAGCAAGGTTTTCCTGTAAAACATCAGGTTTTTGACTTTGATAATCTCTCCCAACGAAACCAATCCTAGCTCTCTTCTGATTAATAGTATAGATGACGATTTCGGCAAACTGAGGACTGTGCGCCAAAAGTAGCCTTCCAGTGTGGGCCATAGTTGAACAACAGGCTTTTAGACTGGTGTAGTTTCTATTTGCGTATTATTATGGTTGGCATTTTTCCTACACTGTGCAGGTACAGGGTAAGTGTAGCCCGGTGTAGCACAACTATCTGTCTTCTACATTGCCACTGTTTTTACTGGGCATGCACTTTTTTTCCGATAGCTTCATAAATTATTTGCTGCTGTGAAATGCTATTAGATTTTGTTCCAGGCCTGACTTCTGAAGTATAGGAATATCTCAGGTGTTACCTTTTAGAAATATCATTAAATCCTATGTCTTTTTTTTAGACATTTGGGGCCTGATTTAGAAACATGTTTTAACATGGGAAAGTCCCATTGGAAACATTTTAGTAAATCAGGCCCTTCATTTCAAATATGTTTCTGTAAAATGCACCATCGCCAATTCCATTACATTCCCAACTGATTTGTTGCGATAAACGTGGGAACACGGGGGTGGGGAGGGTGTCGTGGGCGGGGGGGGGGTTGAGAGGGGAGTTGTTTTTCGCTCCAATTGGGGCTATTTATGCCTCAGAATGCTGAAAGTTCACCATGTCCCAGGGCCACTGGGAGCGCATAGGCCTTTTCTAGCAGTACCTGATGAACAGTGTCAGTAGAGAGGAAATTCATCACCATGACAACACAGATACGTGGATGGAATAACCTAGTATGTGTGCTGAGTACCTGGACCTCTAAAAGCCATGCCTCTGAACCTGTGCGGTAGCTAAGGCTGTTTGTTGTTGGCCTGTGAGAACCCATTGGTGTCTATAGAGAGCCAGGTGGCGTGAAGGGAAAGGTAACAAAATCCAGGGCAGCCTACTACAGATGTGTTGAGAGTTATCAAAGTCATTTGCACCCTCAATGCACGTACAATGGCGTTAACTGACTGATCATTTGCACAATATATATTTTTTAGCCATTACGTCTGAGGGCTGATTGATAACTGGACCCTGGGTGCCAGTGGTCGAAGTGTATGAAAAGAAGTAGTGGAACTATGTTCCCTACTGGCCTACCCCCGCTCACAACAAACCCCATCGCCACGCCACCTCCCAGCAGAAAACAAACCCCCCCAGACAAATGTGTCTGCTCTTTAAGAGAACGTTCAGTGCAGTGCACTGAAGTGCAAGTTTCAACTGCTTCCTATACTTTTTTTTTTAAAACAAAACCGTTCCGGAATGGTTTCTTTCTCAAATAAAAGTATAGGAACAGTAAAATGTAATTTCAAAAAGTAGATTATATGCTCCTGCCCAGTTCGACCACTGCTGGGAACATGTATCTATGAGTCTGTCTTTCTTTCCTTTCAGTTGACTTTTAGGCATGGCTGCATCTAAACTCCCCTGGGCATGCAATACTTCTTGTTTAACAACGTCTATGCCTGCTACGCAGGGCTTCAAGTGGGGTAAGAAATTGAGGGAGGGCTCTCATTTGGGGGTGTGGCTTGTAGGATGGACGTGGCCTGAAAAGTACAGAAACCATATTAAGGTATGCAAACAAATGTATAAATGTATGTAAGCATTTATGTATTTGTATGTGTACCTTACTATGGTTTCTGTACTTTGCATGCCATCTTTTATAAATATACAAATATGTTGCATATTTCTATGTTTATAAAAGATGGCTTGAAAAGTATATAAACTCCACGCTCTCCTTCTCTTCTCACACCTCTGACCGCTCTAAAAAGTCACAATACCAACTTCACCTCCTCAGAGGTATTCTTCCCTTCCTCTCCTTCCCCCAGAAGCTCACTGTCTCCAGAGCTCTGGTTCTCCCTAGGCTGGACTATTGCAACACCCGCTATCTAAATCTGCCCGCTTCTACTCTCCGTCCTCTGCAACTTATCCCAACAGGACTGTGAGACTTGTCCTTGGCCTCCAGCCCAGGGATCGTACTCTCCAGTACTGAAATCTCTCCATTGGCTCCCAGTGGCTGCGAGGATTAAGTTCAAAACCCTCTGCATTGTCGACAAGGCCTTCTGGGGCCTGGGGCCTCATTACCTTCAACTCTCTCTTCCTAAATACCTGCCTTCTCGAGCTCTTCGCTCATCCGCCTCCAACTCCCTCAGGGTCAGTCGCTTCTCCAAACAACGAGTTGGAGTTAGATCTCTTTCTTCGGCTGGGGCCTCCCTCTGGAACAGCCTCCCTGCCTTCCTGAACCACGAGGAGCACCATCTCCAGTTCTGGAAACAAAAAAACCTTTCTCTTAGCTTCTGCTTTTTCTCCTCCTCTTCCCTGTTGACTTCCTGGCTGAAATTGCACTGGCTGAAATTGCACTGGTTACCTGGCCACCCTCCGATCTCCGGCCCAGATCCCTCCCCCGCCAGTTTGCACACTTGCACTGCCTTCCTGGCAATCCCCGCTCATGGGGACTGTTTCTGTATCCCTACAGTCCCACCACCATCACGCGATACCCGCTATCTGCACTTACCACTGCACTTGCCACCTGCTGGCCGTATTCTATTTGTTGCATACTTATTCAAATATCCCATATACTACACTGTCCGCTCCCCCATGCATTTGCGCGATCTGAATGACACCTGGACTAGTAAGATCGCTGTCTGTCTTCAATCTGTTCCCCCTCCCTTGCCTCGTCGCGCCTTGAAACACTTGTGTATGGGCACGTTATAAATGCCTTATCATATCATATCATATAAATGCTCACATTTATATATATGTGTGCGCACCTTACTAAGGTTTGTGCACTTTTCAAGCCTTCTTTTTTAAACCTTGAAATATGTCACACAGTCCCCAGGTTCACCGAGGGTTAAAGACGCCTCGGTGACCTAGGGAGTGGATTGGGGAAACAAAAGAACAGTAACTTCCTCTGGTGACCCCTCCTGCAAGGTGTCATCAGAGGAAGTTACAGTGACTGACAGAAGTGCCAGCCAACCACAGACTCTGTGGCTGGCTGGCACTTCTGTGAACTTGCCTGACTCAATGGCTGGCACATCTCAGGCACATCTACCGTCGCAGCTGCAGCGGGATAATGTGTCCCTCCGTGATGTGGTGGGAAAGGCCCCGGTATGGCCCCATCTCTGTCCTACTTTTTGGAGACTGGTGGGGCAAGGCCCCAGCTCGCCCCAGCACACTTAAAGCACTGCTGCTACGAGAAACTTTGGCCAGTTAGGCTGCAGCTGCGGCCATGGGCGTAATTTTAGGGGGGGACAGGGGTGTTTGTCCCCCCCAACTTTCATGGCACACCACTTTGTCCCCATTCATTTGGCTGGGGCACCTTTTCTTCAGATGTCATGTGCCCCCCAACATTCTCAGCAAAGTTAATCTACTGAATGCGGGATCATGAAAACTTGCAAGTCAGCGTTTTTTTTATAAGGTGAATGACCAAGTGATTTTTTTTTAATGAAAGGCGCAGATGGAGAGAACGTTTTTAACTGTGTATAGGGTGATGTTGAAGGTGGTGTGTGTCGAGCCGTGCCGTCGACGGGAAGTGCTGTTGCACAGAGCTGTCAAGTGCTCCTCTGTCTGGGACGTCTGTGCGAGTCACAAGGCGCGCACTGAACGACTTTCCCAGCCAAGCCGGCCTCACAAAGTCTTTTTCATAGCCCAGGAACAAGGAGAATACTCTTGTGGTAAATGCCAAGCACAGGGCCTGCCCCCTTGAATTGGCACGGATCTCATGCAAGATTTTTGTAAGATTACTTCAGTGACTTTATTTTCGGGTTTGTTGGAATTCGTTTTCCCTTCCCTCTGCATTTTATGCTGTGTCAAGGAGAGGTTCTTTTGTAATAATTATTTTATGACAGCACTTGTGCAGGAGGGGTGCCTAGAGGAGCGTTTAATTGAAAAGCTGAGCCTGCCTCTGTGTTCTGACGATGATGTAATCCATGTGGGAAAAAGGCAAGTTAAGAAAGCAAACTCATGGGCGTTGTATGCGTATTTCTATTTTTTAATGCATATAGAGGAAGAAAGGGGAAAGATGGGGGCGAGACGGATGGAAGGGACGTAGAGTAAGAGGGTGACTGTGAGAGACAATGAACAGTTTGATTTAAATGTACAAGTACTTAACTGAATAACCTCGCTCTTCTCCACCACGTAGACACACCCGCGCGCATATATAGTTCTATATTTCTCAAACAATCTCTCGTGCATACCCCTAAAGAGCACATACACACACACACACACACACACAAACACGCTCACACACTCACACACATAGACATAGGATATAGACAGACGTGCACGCTAAACTCTGACCAGACGTAGCTTTATGGTTTGGGCCAGGCTTAAATAAAAATGCCCTACCTTAAATGACTGTCACTTAGTTACACAATCCTGTCCACGTGGAAGACAGGACATATAGCGCACATAACAGTATGGCCTCTCATATCATCTTCCTTTCAGTTTCTCTCAGAGCACCAACCATTCAGACGACTCCTGCACATCTATGCATAATTCGGCAGTCCATCATCTAGAATAAAGAGCAGGAGGGGTGTGTTGGACCACATCATTAACATACCGATTCATGGTGATGTGATTCTGATGCTTGCTTACAGCCATGTTGCCCATTGAAACGCATGGCACACGGGTACTCCATTTTTGGTAGGTTGGTCAAACACTGGGCAATTGGCATACATGAGAGATTCCCCTGCTTTCCCCTATGCTAATGAAGTATTTACGTTACACAGCCTGTCAAGGATCTCAGTGTTAGGTAAGAATGAGCACAGTCCAACTTGTGAGGACTACACAAAGCTTATCTGCTTTGTATTAGGTAACCCACCTTTTAATATAGGCCTGTACAACACAAGTTGGTAGTGTGACTGAGCAGCCAGGCTTATCTTAAGAGGGGTAATGTGAGCTGTAGAGTTGTACAATTGAAATCAGTAAGTACAAGTGGCCAAGTAACACCAGCACACTTAAAGTTATATATGAATATTTATTTATAATATACACAAGGTTTAAATAAGCATTCTTTAAAAAGCTTTATCTACTAGTAACATTCAATCAAGGTTTGGATTCAGATTTTAAAAGACAGTGGGGGTCATTACGAGTTTGGAGGTAGCCATGGCGCCTCCAAACCCGGGTCCGGTCTGGTTGAATGGGGATTTACCGGGTCATTCCGACCTTGGAGGATCCGGTAAGTACCCATTCAGCCTACCATTCACATTACCATTTGAGCCCCAATAGGGCTCAAATGGGAATGGGGAAGGCGCTAATTATGGGCCCGCAAATAGCGGGCCCATTATTAGCGCCTTGGTCCCTTAGCGGGACCCACAAAGGACGTGTGGTCAGACCACACGTCCTTTGCGCTTCCCACTAAGGGAACTCGGAATTGGGCGGTAAGGGTTTACTGGCACCGGTCTCCTTAATGATGTCCAGTAAAAGCTGGTAAGTACTTTTCTTATGCTACACATTTTCCAGCACATGGAGTGACTTCAGTAAAGGTCAGTATTGCACTTATTTTCAGTTATTGAGTTGTTTAAGGAAGGAACGAACGGTTAGAATAAGACTTAGAACATACTTTCAACTGTTTGTAAAACAATGACAATCTCCTAAAGTGAGGCAGGTAAACTTTTATCCCAGCAATAATAGTGTCCATAATTAGAACCTATGAGGGAACAAGTACTGCCAAAGCGAGTAGGATCAGAGTAGTGCATTTTGGGAGCTAGGACAGCCAAAGTCAGTGGACAAAGTCAATAGTTCTGATGCACTTCTTCTTAGATAAAGTCTTGAAAAAGTTAGTAAGTTCAGAAGAAATCACAGTAACTCAAGTAGGTTGATAGGCCAGTGCAGGTGAGTTGAGATCAACTCAAAAAAGTACTTTGCAAGATAGGAAACACAACTTATGGCTAAAAGGTGAACACCCCAAACCCCACAGTACCTGTGATTCAAAGACATTTTTTCCAGATGGATTTCTCCTTGCTACAGCTTGGCAGACCCTTTTTCCTGGACCTTGGTTGTGGTGACAAAAGGGAGGATGTCTGGCGGGCTCTTGCAGCACTACTCGGGAGAGAGACTCCTCAGCAATGGATTTCCTTTGTTTCATCAGCACTTCTGTGTTTTGATGCCTTTTAATCAGCGGCAAATGAAGAACGAAAACTCTGGTTGGAAGAAGCTTGCTCCCTCGGTTCAGGACTCTGGTGAGGAAACTGGATCAATATTTCCTGCTTCTGTAGGGTTCTCTGGATACCCACGAAGATCTGGATGGATTCGGACTTCACAAGATGATGCACTCGTGAATGGTCACAGGACCACTGGCATTGGACTCCTGCAGATCTGGTGAGGCAGAGCAAGTCAGAGGATGCGCCAAATGGAAGCTTGTCTTGACGCTAGTTGGTCCCACCAGCCCAAGGGAGGATGTCATCCCGTACTGGTCTTCCCAGTCAATATGAAAAAGTGGTCAGCACAGCTGCAGGGCTTCATCAGGCCCTTTGCGATCCAGAAGGGTGCTTGCTGCTGAAGGCTTGGCACATTTTCTTCATCGGATGTTTCTCTCCAGTGGTCCACTCTGCCTCTAGTCCCAAAAACCTTGCTTTTTATGCAATTTCCCATTCATTCACAGCCTATGCTGTCAATCACACAGCAGGGTGGCAGCGGCCAATCAGGACTAGTTTCACTCAGGCGCACCTAGAGCCAAAGGACAGGGATGTTTTGGGACCCTCCCTCACTTCCTACTGTTCCAGACACATTAGTGCCTGGGCGGGTTTCTGGGCTGAAGCCTGGCAATTGCAAAACAAAGGACTCAAACCTGCTTCAACCAATAGAGTAAAAGCCCACAAGAAACTACCATACATAAAATGGCAAAAATAAAGACAGGGGCAGTTTTGGGAAAATGGACACCGATGGGTGCAGTGCTGCAGCTGCGGGTTCACCCTGCGGTAAAAATGCAAACTGGTATTCAAATAACACCACTGACACCAGCCATTTAAAGTATGCTAGTGTAACAACAAAAGGTACATGAGAAGTGGGATAAGGAATTACTAAGTACCCCCCCAGCACTCCACATAGGGTGGTGTGTGCTGGTCCCACAAAGAGAAAGGTAAGTAAAACAGGGATCATCGTACTATTCTTGTGAATGGTAGTTCACCCTAGAAAATGTATTTAAACATTTAGAGAAGTCCAAGAGACTTCTCAGTGGCACTGCACCTAGCATAGCAGATGCCTATGGAGTTTGTCAGACTCCATAAAACAGTGAAATACTAAAATCCTAGTCTGGAAAAATAAATGAGAGAGTGAGAAAAAGGTCCCACTCACTCAGGAGGAAAAAATCACAAGCCCTAAGTCCAGCAAAAGAGCTGGGGGTCTCTAAGGTTGTAGGAAATTAGCACAGAAATGAACATTCTCCCTAACGCTGGTCCCTCCAGACTAAGGGACAGGAGGATTTAATCCACTCCTGGATGAATCTCCTATTCCAGTTGGTCATACTTTCTGGAGAGACCATCAGCATTTTGTTGATTGCATCCTGACCTATGCTCTATGGTGAAATCAAATCCTTGGAGGTTGATAGACCATCGTAACAATTTAGGATTTCCCCCCTTCATTTGCATTAACCATCTCAAGGGTTGGTGGTCAGCTTGAATGAGGAAAGTAGAACCATACAAGTATGGCCTAAACTTCTTCAATGACAACTTAATGGCAAAACGCTCATGTTCTATAGTTGCCCACCTTGGCTCTCAGTCCTTCAGCGTTCTGCTGATGAAGCAAATAGGGTGTTCTCTTCCTTGCTCATCCAGTTGACTCAAGATGGCACCTATCCCTGTATTGGAAGCCTCTGTCTGAACAATGAAGTATTGGCTATAATCAGGATCTCTCAAGACTGGAGCTTTGCAGAGGGCTTGTTTCAGTCCTTCAAATGCCTTGGCACACTCCTCATTCTGTTTGACCTTCTTGGGGACTTTTGGAGAATAGATGACATTTAGGAGAGAGGCTATGGTCCTGTAGTTCTCAATAAGGTGGCTGTAGAACCCAGTGAGTCCTAGAAATGCTCTCACCTGGGTTTGAGTAGGGGGGGGGTGGCCCAGTCTTGTACAGCTTGTACCTTGCTGCCAAGGGCCTAATCTCACAACCTTACACCTCATGACCAAGGTAGACCATTTTACTCTTACCAATTTGATATTTACTTGCATTTATGGTTAGAATGGCTTGTTCAAGAGCCTGCAAAACATATCCAAGGTGATGAAGATGGTCTTCCCAAGTGGGGCTGAACACTGCAATGCCATCCAAGTATGCTATGCAGAAGTCCTCTAACCCATTCAGAACCTGGTTCACCATCCCTTGGAATGTAGCAGGCACATTCTTAAGTCCAAAAGGGATAACCCTTAACTGGTATAAGCCTCATGGGGTGGAAAATGTAGTTTTCTCCTTGGCATGGTCTGTCAATCATATTTGCCAATAGCCTCAGGTCAAGTCAAATGTACTGAGGAACTTGGCAGAACCAAGTTTATCCACCAGCTAATTTTTCCTTGATAAAGGATGGGCATCCGTCTTTGTGACTGCATTCAGAGCCCTATAGTCGACGCAGAATCTCATTTCTTTGGTTCCTGCTTTAGGCACTACTACAACTGGACTAGCCCATGGACTTGTAGAGGGTTCTATAACCCAGAGGTCAAGCATCTTGTTGATCTCCTCCTTCATATGAGTTCTGACATGATCAGACATTATGTAGCCCCTGCTTTTGACAGTGAGACTGTTACCAGTGAGGATATCATGCTGGCCCCAAGGGGTCAAGCCTGGTGTCAGTGAAAACAGGGAGGCAAACTGACTTAACAGAGATTTGCACTCCTTCTGTTGCAGCAGTGTCAGATCTGAGGAGAGTTTAACTCCCTCAATGGTTTAATCTGAAGGTTGTCCCTTGAGGAGATCAGGGAGAGACTCACTCTTCTCCTCCTCTTTAGCAGATATTGATATTTATATTGATATTTTATTTCTATTGTGCTCGTACACAAGTGTTAGCAGAGGCTAGAAGCAAAGCTCCTAGTTCTGGTCTGGTGGCATAAGCCTTCAAACGATGAGGGTGATATACCCTATGGGCCTCCTTTAGATTGCCCAAGTCAACTAAATAATGTACCTCTCCAAGTTTGCCTACAACCTTGAAGGGTCCAATCCATTTGTCCTGTAAGGCCTTCTGCCTTGTAGGAACAATAACCAATACTAACTGGTCTGGAGTAAACTCCACCATATTGGCATTCTGGTCATGCCAATGCCTGACCAGAGCATGACCAGCTTTCAGGTTTTCTGTTGCTTCAGTCATGAGTAGGGCCATCCTCCTCCTGAGGACTGGTACATAGTCAGTGACACGGACTGGATGTAGGGAAGTGGCACTCTCCATCCTTCCTTGATCAGGGCCAAGAGGTCTTTGACTATATGACCATAGACCATAGAGGAGCTCAAGTGGGCTGAAACCCACTTCGGCCTGAGGCATCTCTCTGTAAGCAAATAAAAGGCATGAAAGTAGAAGGTCCTACCTTCTTCTAAGAGTTTCTTCTAAGGTACCTATCATGCTCCTCATTCTGTTAAACCTCTCTACCAACCCATTGGTTTGGGGATGTAGGCTGTTGAGAACTTGTCGGCCACTCCACGGTTTTTTCACATGGTCTGCATGTAGTGTGACATATAATTTGACCCCGTGTCAGCGATAACATCCTTGGGAAACTGCACCCTGGTACAAATACCAAGGAGGCCGTTAGCTACTGCTTTGGTAGTAACAGTTCTCATAGGTATGGCCTCAGGGTACCTGCTAGCATGGTCTACCACAACCAATATAAATTGCTTGCCTGAGGTGGTTGGAGGGTCTAGGGGACCAATACTGCTGATTCCCACCCTCTCAAAAGCGACTCCCACATTCTTGGACCCATGTTTGCCAGAGGTCGTGTAGGTGTGACAGCTCCTACAAAGTTTGTCAACATCTGCACCCATCCTGGGCCAGTAAAGGTACAGAGAAAGCCTATCTTTGGTCTTCTTGGAGCTCAAGTGACCAGCCAGAGGAATCTTATGTGTTATTTATAGGAAATTAGGCCTACCCCCCTGAGGTACTACCAGTCGCCTGAAGTCCTCTGGGGTAGACTCTGTAGGCTCACTGTAGAGGAGTCAATCCTCCCAGTAGAGTCTATACTTCCCTGTCTCTTGCCCTTCCAGCTGGGAAGCTGTCTGTTGTCTCAGACCTTCTAGACAGGGACACTCTCTTTGTCCTCTGCTTGTCTGCCCTAGAGGGTCCACCTTCTGCAAGTACATTTTACAGCTCAGGATGGTTTCTAGGGTCCAGATCTCCTATTCAGGGAAGGCTCTCCTCCAGTTCTTTCCCACCAGTCACTGGGTTTTCAGGATTTGGTTGATCCTTCCATTCAGCCTTAACTCTGGAGGGGGGTCACAAGTGTGACCTTGGACTGTCCTCTTGGGGAAGTCCTGGTTTTCAGTATAGGTGTGGGTTTGAGACCCTTTTTCTTTCCAGAGACTCTGGATTTCTCATTTGAGCCTTTCTTCTTCTTAGAAGTGGAAGGTTGGCCTGTCTGCTGGTTTGAGATGCTGGATTCTTCCCTGTTCTCAAACTGAGAGTCTCTTAAGGTTGCCTCTCTGGCTAGTTTTGTCAGCTCCTGTTTCTTTTTGCTGGGAGGCCTAAGGGTACCAGACGCAACTCCAAGGACGTTTAAGTCATTACCCAACAGGACTCTCCCATGTACTTCAGTTTGTAGAGTGACTGGGATTATCACAGTCATATTGCTGCACTGGATGAGGGCTGGCAAAATAGGAATCATTTGGATAGGGCCACCAGCAAGTTTAGTGGTTACTTTGGGTGGCTTAGCTACATCTTCAAGTTTGAAAAAACTTTCATTAGCCACTGTAATGCTGGCCCCAGTGTCTCTAATGGCAGTAGTCTCCTGAACATCTACAAGTACACTGTCCTTACAATATTCTTTTGTGTTGTCTGGTATGGTATCATAGAAATCTATATTCTGTTGTTCCACAGACCCAAGGACACTAAAGAATCACTGTTTTGAACTCCAATTGTTTCTTCAGCCAGTAAGTGAAAGTGTGCACTAGCCATTTTTGCTTCAACCACTGGGGCGAAGGCTAAGGAGACAGTGTGGACTCCTAAAGGTTTACCCTTGCATCTAGTATCCCCTTTCACGTGGTCAGTAGACCCACAAACAATACTTTTACCAAATGCTTTCAGTAATGGGGGTTTCTGATTTCCTGCCTCTGGCTGGGCCCCAGAGGGGTCACTAGCCCTGTATGGTTTCCCCATGGGATTTACCCTTATGGTGTTTGTGGCCCTCATTTGGATGGTTGGAATTTGAAACGTCTTTACCCTCTTTCTCTTGCTGCTTCCCCTCTTCCTTTTTATGAGTTGCTCCAGAATCCTTATGAGTGGCCTTGTTGGCTACCCATATGTCATTAGCTTGTGCTAGGATCAAATTCCTTGTTGTCAAACAAGAGCAGGCAGCAAAAATATTCTCAAGTAAACCCAGGTTGCTCATTCCTTCAAAGGTGTTCACTCTGTGACACTTAACCCAGCCATCTAAGTTATTCAAACACTCACACACCAAGATAGCCCAAGGGGTACAATCTGTCTTTATAATGCTTCTAAACCTTTTAAGGTATTGGGAAGGAGTCTTCTCAAATCTGGCTATTAATGCCAGCTTGACTAGCTCATAGTCTTTCCTGTCACTGGCATTTAACTCCATAATAGCATCACCACCATTCTGGGGGAGTCTAAACATCAACCATGCAACTAAATCATTCCCTCGTATCTCTTGCAAACCTTATGTGAATTCAAATGTACCCAGCCAATCCAACACATCAAGTTTAGGATCATACATACTCACAGCTTCTTTTGGTAAGCAAGGTCTCTTGGGACTAGTTGACCGAGAAGACCCTGAAAAGGAAACAGAATCAAGTGACATCTTTTTCATCTCATATTCATGCTGTAATTCTTTTTCTCTTTGTCTTGTCTCCTTGTCTTTGTCTTCAGAGAGTAGAGCATGCTTTTTAAATTCTACTTCTAATCTCATTCTTTCAAGAGAGAGATATCCAGGACTTAGGTTGTGACCTTGTGGGGTCACGGTAGGAAGTGGATGAGGTACATCAGGAAATTAGGGAGGAGGGTTGTTCACCCTTTGAGAATCCTCTTCTGTTTCTGACTCAGGCAGATACGAGCCCAGCTCTAAACTAACATCCTCATCATTTTCTTCCAGATAATTTTGTGGAGTAGGTGATACAGCAATTACAGTTATGTAAAGGAATGGATTGTTCCTCAAGTGGAACTCAATTTTGTCAGACCGTTGCTCAACCATATGGCATGTGCCATTTTAGCTTACATAGTTTGTGCACTCCAGTCAACATTTGTCTGGTACTTTATTAGGTTATTAGGGATAAAGACCCCCAGTATAGGCAGGGTTCCACCGGCAAAAGCAGACAACATCAACTGACAACTTTAGAATCTCATGAGTAAATAAGTAAACAAGAACGCTCTGACCTCACTGGAACTTTGATCAGGGTATGATTCCATGAAGCATTAACCCATTATCAGCCCATGGCAATTCCCTTGAGAAGACACATTACAACACATCTTCCCCTTTTTCACACATCACACCACATAGCGGTAATGCACCCTCAGACATGGTCTCTTTTCACCAACGCAATTCTATCCTTATTCCCGACCTGACCACCCGCAACTCTTACAGTACCTTTCAGCACAGCAACAACTCTGACAGGATCTGAATATATCTGGAATCCCCTTTCCTCTTAACTACCCCTTTTTTGATTCTTAACCATCATCACATTCTACTCGCAGTTCCTTTCTCCCTCGCCTTTCATTCTCATGCATAA
Organism: Ambystoma mexicanum; assembly: GCF_040938575.1. Classification (NCBI taxonomy): domain Eukaryota; kingdom Metazoa; phylum Chordata; class Amphibia; order Caudata; family Ambystomatidae; genus Ambystoma; species Ambystoma mexicanum. Next base: position 837,457,059 of record NC_090929.1, read on the forward strand.
CCCAATTCCTTTTCTTCACCTTCAACTTATTCCTCACCTCATCAATGACCAAATCAGATTCTCTACTCCTCGCTAACCACGGAGGGCTCACCATGGAGAAAGGCTTCCATCCTCTCATCAACTTAAAAGGACACAACCCGGTGGTTGCATGGGGTGCCATACGCATTACCCACATTCTATTTTGAATAGTCACCATCTTGTCGAAACCGCACTCTTGTCCCATGCAAATACTTTCCATTACACACCTGTTCATTCTTTCAACAACCCCATTGGTTTCAGGATGATATAAGGCAGCCCTTTTCTGTTTTATCCCACATTTTCGTAAGTATTTTGGAAAGCATCCTCTGGTAAACTGGGTGCCGTTATCAGTAAGAATACTTTCCGGGAGACCTTCACTCGCAAAAATCCTTTGCAGAACATCCACCATGCTCTCCCCTGAAATTTCTCTCACAACTCTGAAATCACACCACCTGGAAAACAGATCAATGACCAGTACCCCAAACCTCCCTCTGCCATAACCCAAATCAACGGGACCCAAAATATCCATGGCCACATCACTCCACACCTTAGCTGGAACACCAACATCTACCACTTTTGATACACATGTGACATTCGCTCAGACGTTTCTCGATATCCTTGTCGAAACCCGGCCACCAATAATCAGACCTCAACACACCCTTAGTCTTAGAAACACCAATATGCCCACTATGGGCTAAATCAATCACCTTGGTACCAATACCTTCGGGCACTACAGCTCGCTCCCATCTGCAACAGACAACTCATCCCTCACTTCCCAAAAGGGTCTCTCACCTTCCGCCAATTCCACCTTCTTAGGCTATACCGAGGTTGATACATACGTTATCACCTTACTAATAACTTCATCCCTCCGCAAGTCTTCTAGCCACTCCTCCTTAGACACAATGCCATCGGAGTTCACAAATACCATTTCCATGTCAACATCCGCCACAGACTCATCCGTGGTAACCTTTACTCTCGACAAACTGTCAGCCAAAACGTTCTCTTTCCCAGGAATCACCTCAATTTCGAATCTATGGCCTTGCAATCTAGTGACGCATCCAGCCACTCTGCATGAAACTTTATCTAGACCCTTACTCTCAAAAATCACTTTTAAGGGTTTATGGTCCATCTGAACAACAAAATCAGATCCCCATACAAAGTTTTTGAAGCGTTCAACAGCCCAATAGCATGCTAAAGCTTCCTTTTCTAGAACAGAATAACGCACCTCCGCACACTTCAAACCACGAGATGCGTGAGCAATCACCTCTTCTGACCCATCATCACGCCTTTGTGAAAGAACCGCACCTAGTCCACCCTCACTAGCATCCACAGTAATTATGCTCATCGTTTTTGTGTCAAAGCAACCTAACGGACGAGCCAAGTCTATCTCATCTTTAATCTTTTGAAACTCCAATTCACAAGCCTGACTCCATACAAACTCAGTACCTTTCTTTAAGAGATTCCTCATTTCTAATACCTTTGTGGCATAATTCTCTACAAATTTCTGGTAGAACTCTGTCATGCCGAGGAAAGAACGTAACTCAACCTTACTTGCTGGTCTTTAATCTCTTGTATTGAATTCACAAGCCTCTCTTTTGCTTTCACACCTTCACTGGACACTTCATGCCCCAAATAATCCACCTAAGACAGAGCAAACTTGCATTTCTCCTCTCTTAGGGTGATTCCTTTCTCCTCAAATATTTTCATTACAGTGTCAAGACCCCTATCATGTTCCTCCAATGTCTCACCACATATCAACACATCATCTTGGAAGGAGAAAACACCTTTCACACTCTTCAGTAAACGGTCCATGACTTTTTGAAAAACAGACGAAGCCGACGCCAGTCCAAACGGCATTCTCCTAAATTGAAACACGCCTTCATGGGTAATAAAGGCTGTGACCTTTCTGCAACCCCCCTCCAACTCGACCTGATGATAGGCCGAGGCCATTCCGAGTTTGGAGAACACCTTATCACGCCCAACACTTGTTAGCATCTCTCCCATGTTCGGCAATGGGTGCCTGTCCACAAGCACACATTTGTTGTGTTCACGCATATCAATGCAAAGCCTCAACTCACCTGATCCCTTTTTGACAACTACTACAGGTGAAACCCATTCCACACCTCCTGCCTTTTCTATCACGCCCATCTTCAACAGTTTCTCCAGCTCCTTCTTGACTCCTTCTCTCAAAGACAAAGGGACTGGTCTAAGCTTTGCAACTACAGGTACACTACCCCTTTTTATTATTATCTGATGCTGAACCCCCTTTACTTTCCCCAGAGTCTTGTTGAAAACCTTAGAATACCTTGTAACATGTGAGCTCGATGTGACACATGAGCTTGATATCTGTAAGACTTGTCCTTCCTCATTGGGATCAAGCTTGATCATTAGGTTCTTTTGCTCTCTCCACCCAGGCAAAGTCTGACCTTTTTTAGTAATATATATTTTCCCATCACAACAACGTCCTTTGAATTCAAATTTTGCCACAGTATAACCTAACAATTCAATCCTGTCCTGGTTATAACCACCCGGATTAATATCTGGTTTCAGCAATTTTGATACCTCCCACTTCAACTCCTTTTCAAACACAGCTCTCGATACCAAGGTAATTTTAGACCCAGAATCAGCCATCATGCGTACCCTATGCCCATTCACACTCAATGTGGCATATGGATGCTCGCATTCATCCTCATATGCACCATTGGATACAACATTCAGCGTATTGACAATAACATTTTGCAATGGAAGTGTAATGTCTTCCTCAGATGACCTTGCTTCTTCTTCATCGTTGACATACTCTAACGCTCACCTGGTATCCACGGGGACGTCACTCAGCCTGTTCTGACCTCCTACAACCTCAAACCCTACCCTGGAGTCTACTCGACCGGAGACCAGGCCTCAAACACAGGATTGGTAGAGTTTAACTCCCTATTGTCTCTGTGTGCTTGAACCCCTTCTTCTCCGGGGTCCAACCCTTCCCTTTGATCCACAGCTCACCTTGTTTTCTTGGAAAGTGTGCTCTCCGTCTTGCTTTCAGCGCAGGGGCACGTTGATTGATGCAGGCTCGTTGCTGCCTAGTTACTTCACTGGCAAGAGTCCAACAGGTAAGTATAATTAGTCTTTTGAACAGTTCTCTAACTTGGTTCCTATCCTTCCTTAGATGATGACCGGCGTCCGGGGATGGCGACGTGCTGCTGAGATGAGTAGCGCTGAAGGTGAGTGAGAGCGCGATGTGCGATCCGACCCTTGAGTATTTGTATTGAACTGATTTATGTTTCTGTGTCTTTTAGGTGCCGCAATGTTTTCAGAGTGGATGCCGGTTATGAAGAAGAAATGCGGTGGGTATGCGCGGTATGCAGCGCCTCTAGATGTTTCCACGCTAACCTGGAGTGCCTTTTCCCTCTTGCAGATGGATGAGAAATTCCGGAGACAGAGTTCCCCCAAAGCGGCTGGGATTCAGGTAAGCGTTTGAAGCTCGTACAGTCTTTAAAAATAAGCGAAGATTTGCTGAATGCTTACTAATGCCTTTTTTCTGTTCTTTTCCCTTTTCCTTAGGAAGCGGCGTGCCGGGATGGGAATGACACCGCCGAAGAAGCCTGCAGAACAGAAGAAGCGATGAATGATGGGCAGAAGCGCCTCAAGGTAAGGCTGTTCCTAACAGTGTTCTTGTTCTTGCAGGAGCTGAGCGCAGAAGAAAGATGCAGGCCTACTGGAGACTGACCCGAACACGGTGAGTGTCACGCTGAAGGTGCAGAAAACACAAAGCATGTTTCTCAGCCTGGGCGTGGCTTAAATAGTCTCTGGGTATCCCAGGTGTCTCTGGGCTGAACCACACCCAAAAGACTAGACTGCACATGCAGTTCTGGGAACCGAAATATGTGGGGGCATCCATCGTGTCCCCATCAATGCACTACAAGTCCAATCCCCAATGTTATCCTATGGGAGTGAATGAGTTTGGTACCACAAGCGCCAGGTCTGACTCCAAGTGGGTCTTTGGAGGGATGGAGAGGCCCTTGAGGGCCATGTAGGTGATCGTGGCCTGGCTCCAGCCTGACATCTTGGAGGGCTGGGGACATGAGGGGCAGGAATCATAACACATACAAGACCTTTTTTTGAATAAACTGCCCAGATTGATAATTCTTACAACAGCTTGCAAAGTGTCCTCTTCTTTTGCATTTTGTGCATATGCCTCTACGACCGGGACAAACTATGGAAGATGCTAAATGCGTATTACTGGCACAAGGGAAACACAGTCTTTCATCTTTTCTGTCCACTCTCTGTGGTGGGTCTTGATTCCTTTTGTCCTCTACAGCTCCATGACTTGTCTGTTTGCCTTTCCCTCTTCTTTTACTTTTCGTATCTACAACATTTAGTATTTCTGCTTTGCTCTCCTTTAGCTCACTAGTTTCTCCCTTCGACAGCTTCACCACGCATGCCAATGAGTGTTCCACACGTCTTGCGATGTTCAATATTTCTTCTAGGTTGGGTTTGTCCCTCAACCACAACTCTTCACGGATTTTATTAGAATTGCAGTGAGTCATGAACTGGTCTCGAATGTGCTCATCGAATGATTCTTGAAACTTGCATGACAAAGAAAAAATGTTGTAAGGCAGTCTACTTGTCTTTGGGTTGAAGTGCATTTCCAACTTTAATAGGGCCACTTCAAACTCATTTACAGCATCACCGCTGCCATCTCTGGATGGCTGAGGAAGTATTTCGTAGATTCTTTGCCCTTCATATCCCAAAAAGTGTAGAAGGAGCTCAAGCTTTCTCTCATTAGAGTATGAGGTGCCACCCTCTGCCTTGAGGTAGTGCATGAAGCCATTGCGCCACTGCGCCCAGAGGAGTTTTACTGGTCCTGGAATGGGCATAAATATCAGGGGTCCAGCTATTCCAGGTAATGCTGCCATATTGCTTTACTTATTTTCTCTCCCTTTTTTATTTATTTTTTTTAAAACAGGAAACTATTAAAACAAATAGCAAGTTGCACAACCTCTTCAACTTAAAACCTTGCTTGCTTTCCACCAAAAAACGGTGAAAAAAAAAATTCACTGAAAATATGTGAAAGCCGTTGCCTAAAATGTTCCCTGAAACTCTTTGGCGGTGCTTCTTTTGGATGTCAGACCCTGCAGTTTCCTGAGATCACAAGACTGACGATGTCCGATCTCCCAAAAATTCCAGCCTTCAATGCTTCAAGGAGAAGGATTTGCCTGGCAGGTAGAATCTGAACGTTCCACCCGACTGCTGAGAAGCGACACTTAAGCCCTCCTGGATCTGCCTTCACAAGCTGCAACACCATCCTTTTGTGTGCCTCGTCCCTAAACGCCACAAGTTTTAATGAAAGTTCCGCATGTGGCGTGTGCTTAATTGCCATGGCTCTCCGCCCACTATCTCCTTCCAGCACAATAACCCGGTCAGATGGACCTTGCGTATGGAGAGTCTGGTCCGCAGTGAGAGCGAGCGCGTGTGACTTTCCAGATGCGCGTTTATAGAGGTTAATACGGCAAGGAGCTCGGGGCTGGCTCGACGGCGAACACTGCAATCACAAAGACCGCGGCTGCTTACAGAGACTCGGACAGCAGTACCAGGTAATCCTGAGGTACGGAGGGGCAGGGAGCACGCCAGGGACGCTTACTCGGGCTGAAGTGCCACACAGAAACAATTCTTCCGCAATGGCCGATGCTACGCCCGGACAGAGCGGAGCGACATCAATTGTGTAGCTGCTGGGGGTCTTTTCTCACCATCCCATCCTTGTCGCCACTGTTGAAAAGATATGCGGCACTACATTCAACATTTGTCTGGTACTTTATTAGGTTATTAGGGATAAAGATCCCCTGCATAGGCAGGGATCCACCGGCAACAGCAGACAACATCAACTGACAACTTTAGAATCTCATGAGTAAATAAGTAAACAAGAACGCTCTGACCTCACTGGAACTTTGATCAGAGTATGATTCCATGTAGCATTAACCCATTCTCAGCCCATGGCAATTCCCTTGAGAAGACACATTACAACAATTTTATTGGCCGGTGAGGCTGTGTCCAGAAGACCTTGTTCACACAGTCTATTAGGGGAGGGGAGGTCATTCACTTGGAGGCAGGGTGTTCCCTCTGGAGTGACGACTATGACCGGGTGTTTCACATTGTATCGCCCAATTTTGATCTCCAGATCTGCAGTCCGCAATGTAATTTCCGTCGAAGTTCTGGAGTTGTCCAGGAAGAGGTGTGAGGAAAATGTGGTGACTCTCCCCCTTCCTGAATTTATTTGCTCAAATGTCTTTTTGGATAGAAGAGTGGCTTGGGATCCTGTATCCACCAGCTGTGAAAATGCACACTGGCCTTGTACCTTGACAGGGGCATAAAACCTGCCTTCTTCCTCCTCCCGGGGACAAAGGAAATGCACATTTTGGACCAGCTGGGCAGTTCATTTCTTTATTTTGGACTCTGACCAGTGGGATCTTGGGCAGTTTTCTGTGTCGGAGTTTGGGAATCTGTAAAGAAAATTTGGCATTCTGTGATTTGTGGAGTTTGGGAATTGCCCTTTTATCTGCCCCCTGATTCTGTGCTGTCCCCCTTTTCCTGGAGACAGCCACTTGAACTGGTTTGTGGAATTTGGGAATCCTCTTTTTCCCCTGATTCTGTACTGTCCCCCTTTTCCTGGAGACAGTCACTTAAACCAGTTTAGGAGATTGAGAATCCCCTTTTTCCCATTGTTCTGTGGTGTCCCTCTTTTCCTGGAGACAGTCACTTGAACCGGTTTGGGGGGGGATCCCTCATTTATTTCTGAGTTCTCATGATGACATTTCTGGGGTTCAGGGATAGGTGGTTCTAGGTTAGTCCCATACTTACCCAGCCTAAGTTAAGGTTTTTTGGGTCATGGATTTCAGAATAATCGGGGTGACATTTTTGGGGTTCAGGGATTTGTGGTTCTGGGTCAGTTCCCATACTTACCCAGTCTGAGTTAGGGTCTTTTGGGACCCATTTTCCTTTGGGCGGTATCCCCCCATCCTTGAAAGAGAAGACTTTCTTCCCGGAATCCTCCAGGGATTCTTCCCCTTCAACCTGGAGGATGCTGACTTCCTCCACAAAATGGGTCTTCTCTGTCCCTTGGTTTCTCCTACTTACCATCTGTTCCCTAGAGTGCCGCTTTTTGGGGGTAGGAGATCTGGGTTCAGGTTCAGATGTTTCTAGGGGATTTTCACGGGTGAGGAAGGAAGCTTCCTCTAGGGCTTTGCATTCCCCTTCCTCCCGAGCCTCCACCTCTGGAACCTGTTGGTTGTCGGGGTTCTCTCCCCGTCATTGTTCCTGGGTGCCAGGCCCTGGGTTTGAGCTGTTCTGGGTGGCCATGCTCATTTGAGGGCCCTGCTGTGCCCTCAACATGTGACTCAGGTCTTGGATCAAGCTCTGGACTTGGCACTCCAGTTGTGACACCATCTCTGGTTGAGATGGAGGTATTGGGCCAAATGTTTGTTGCTCACAGGGAAGGGTAACTGTGCCTTCTTCCAGAGTAGCTTGGGTATGGAGGGTTTCCCTGGTAGCCCTCCATCATTGGCCTCCCTTCTCCCTGATTTGGGGGTCTAGACTCCTGAAAGCAGGGAGGGGGAGGAGGATTATTCTGGAAGTTGGGGTTTGGAGGGCACCTAGGGAAGATAATTAAACTGGAGGGGGGAAGATTACTGCCCTCCTGAGGGAAGTTTTGTGGGAAATTTGAAAAAAAAGTTTCCTGGGGCCGTACTTACCTGGTTGGATCCCTTCTTGAGCCAGGGGAGTCCATACGTACCCCAAGATGGGTCTGTTCTCCTTGTACCCCGGGCTGATGTAGGTGGCAGAGTCAGGTGACACGTTTGTGGGGTACCCTGCCTGGCTACCACCTGTTTGGGACTGGTTAGAGGGTCTTCTCTGCCTCTGGTTTGGTTGGTTAGGGGGAGGTGTATTTTTAGGCCCCCCCCATTTCTAGGTCCAAAATGTGGATAATCTTCATCTCCACCACCTTGGCAGCTGCAGGGGTGTTCATTGTTTTGGGATTTTGGGGGCATTCTTATTTTACACAGGCTTTTGGACCTCATAGATCCTGGTAGCTTTCTCTATTACCCAGTCCAAGGTCCTACCAGTTGAATCATTATGTACTTAGGGCGGGCATGGAAATAGGTGTTAATGAACTCCCTACTGTTTGTGCGCACCCGTCAAGTGGTTTGTGCAAATGCCAGCTTCAACTCTTCGGCAAACTCTCTCGGTGCCTGATCCTCTCCGCACTGCAGGTTGTAGGCCACCTTGTGAGCCCCCTGGGGGTTCCGGTGCACGGAGAAGTGCTTCAGATGGCCACCTTGTAGGTAGACCACCTTGAACGATTTTGATCCTCCAGCCCAGCAAAGAAGCTGGAGTATTCTGCAGAGAATGTCCATTTGGTAAACTCCATAGAATTCTGGTAATTTGTGATGCCAAATGACACCATCATCTGTCATACAGCTCCAGATGCTCCCAGACTTAGTACTTGGCATTTTTATGGTAAAGGGTCATGACATTTCTAATGGCTGTTATTTGTCTACTGAGGTCTTTTACCAAAGTTCTCTTTTGTTTGGCAGCCTTCTTTTTCTGCTACACCTGAGTCCATTTGCCCTCAGACTCAGAGCTGCTGCTATTTGAAGTCATGTCCCTATTGTCTAGGCGCTCCCTGATTCTGTGAGACTGGGAGTTTCTCCCAGAATGACGTGGCCTAGTCTCTTGTTCTATTGTAGGCTCTCTGGGTCACTTCCCTTGGATTCCCTCTTTCGCACAAGGGAGTACTCATCCGACTCCTCCCTCTTCCAGTGTTGGGGTAGAACTCCCCCCACCTCCCTGAATGGGTGGAGGTTTTCAGGATGCTCCTTTTGGGGCTAAACTCAGACTCTTCTTTATCTGAAAAGTGGACCAGATGTCCCGTTGTAGCTGATGCCTCTGCCAGTCTAACTCCCTGATTTTCTCTTCATAGGAGTCCTCCTAGTCAGATACATTTGCCTAAATATTTTTGAACCTAAGCAGTGATGCACGTCCATCAACCTCTGATGGGGCCCGACCTTCTGGCTCAGTCATGCTAGACCTACTTAAGTCCAGCTGCCTCCTGGTTCTAGTGAACTCATAGGTGTGAATTTAGCAGTGCCTTGCGTATCTCTCCAGCTCTGAAATCTCTCCATTGGCTCCCAGTGGATCAAGAATTACATTCAAAACCCTCTGCATTGTCCACAAGGCTTTCTGGGGCCTGGGTCCAAAATACATTCAGCTATCCCTCCACAAATACCTCCCCCCTCAAGCTCTTCGCTCCTCTACCTCTAACTCCCTCAGGGTCAGTCGTAGGGAATGGAAGGGCAGCCCCTAATGCTGGGTTAGGGCCGTCTGTACCAGTCTTTGGCTGGGGCCTCCCTCTGGAACAGCCTCCCTGCCACTCTAAAACTTGAGGAGAACCATCACTGGTTCTGGAAGCACCTCAAGACCTTCCTCTTTGCTTCTGCCTTCACTCCCTGTCTCCCCTGCTGATCAGTTCTCTCTTGGCACTGTGCACCTAGCCACCATCTGTCCTCTGGGCCCAGGTACCTGCTCACCCTGCCACCCTCCCGCACTGCCTCCGGGGCACCCCTTGCACTGGGGTCTGTATCTGTACCCATACAGTGCCCCCTTTTTCCTCCTGCACTTAACAGCCCTACCCTGTCTGCTGCCTTAAACCCAGCACTTGCCACTTGCTGGCTGCAATACCACTGTTAGTTGCCTTCATTATTTATTTATTTATTATTATTTATCTGTTTCTCCTTTGCTCTGCACTTTCCACCTCTACCCCCTTCCCTACACTTTTCCCCTCGCCCCTCTCCCATGCACTTGCGCGTTCTCAATGTCATTGGGCCTAGTAAGATCAATGTTTTATTCTCCCCTGTTCCCTTCCCTTGCCTTGCCTTGTCACGTTCTGAAACACTTGTGTACGAGCGCGATAGAAATAAAATATCAATATCAATATCAATACAAGTTGGCCTAAGGCCCCTGGTACAGACGGCCCTAACCCAGCATTAGGGGCTGCCCTTCCATTCCCTACCAGTTTGGGATTCCCCAATGCCTTATTAAACCTAGCACACTCCTTCCCTAATCTCTCTGATTTCTCTTTCTCAGCCCCTATTCCTTGATAGTATGTGAAGTCCTCAATTTTGTGCTACGCTACCAGGGCTTGACTGGCTTCTATGACCTTACCTTGTGCTACTACTTGGCCATTGAGTTCCCTGTTCTCATCACAAAGGGCCCCATTTTCTTTCTGTGTTTCTTGTATTGTCTGTGAATACTCAGACCATTTCTGTTCTAGTAGACTAATCTCCTCACTCTGTGCATTTTTGGTCTGTATTGTCTGCTCTAAGTCACATTCTATTTGTCTCACATGCCCCATTAATTTTACATTCTCTTATTTTATGTTAGTTCCTAAAAACATGACTCACTTTTCTTCAGGTCTGTCTTTAATTGGCACACTTCCTGGCATAGGGCACCTTTTTCCTGATACAGTGTGCCATTCTGTTCAGTCAGGTTATCTCTCTGCTGTTTTTATAGTGCTTAACTTCCAGCGCTCCTGGTCAAATTCCTCTTGGGAATGGACATCTTTAATAACTAACCGGTTATTTTCCTCTTCCAATTGCTTAATCTGATTTTTCAAAACGCCCATGTCCTCTAAGCAGATTTTATTGTATGTCATTTGGTGGTTCAATTTTAGTTGACTCTCTTTCGGGGAATAAACCCATTCTTGGCACTCCTCTTTTAGTACAGATATTTGGGAATCCTGCTCTGAATTATTTTGTTGATGTACTGCCAACTCCCCTTTTAGCTGTTGAATGATGTCACCTAATTCTAACTCAATATTTTGGCTCTGTAGCACTTTCTCTTTGGCCTGCCTTAACTCACTGTGTTTGATCTAAAAGCTCAGACTGATTTTGTACAGATGTTACACTCTCCTGGTACCTTTCTTCCATAACTATCATGTGGAAGTACATGTATGCATTGAGTTGGACAATTTTAATTTGCTCATCTTTGATGTTCTGCATCATATAAAACTCTGTCAGGGCTGCATGTAACAGACAACTGTCCTGCCCCACATCCATATTTATAGGGGTCACCTCTTGCATTATTCTAGATTGCCAGGCTTCATGTTTTTGTTCTGCCCATTCCGCTCTAATGAACAATTTGGATAGGAGGTGCTGTCTAGCCATGCTCATTTCCACAGTGCTCATTGTGAAAAGTGTTCAGCACCTGGTGGGTTAGTCTATGCAAGGGCAACATCTCCACCCTGCTCCTGCCTAGTTTAGGCTTACAATATTTTATTTTGAGACCCAGCCCTGGATGGTGCCTTTACAATGCAACCCAGCTTTCTAGCCACTAAATGTAAAAATACCTTCAATGGGTAGTCTGCACTGCCACGGTGAAAACCTTTTTCTCAATCACGGCATAAGCCCACACTTTGTCACGTTTTATTACACGGCACACGCCAGCGAGGGAACTCCTTCCACTACAATGGATGGGTGCACAATAAAAACGCTTTTTATTTTTAATATACTACAGATTCTTTTTGAGTAGGCCTCCAACCCAACTTGCGCAAACACCCTATGTCACAATGGACTAGGAAGCAGGCCGGTGTGCATCAGTAAGATATTTAATGAAAAAGGAAAATCAATCAAGTTCACAGCCACCAATGTTGTGGCAACACAAAATGCAATAATCTCTAATAAACAACCATGTTAGGATATACTATAACAGTTAGTTCCTTTTTTTATGGCAGAACAGAAAAAGAACAATTTACCACAAAGTGATAGCACCAACAGTAAACCACTCTCCCCTGCAACACTCACCCTAAACCTCAATTCAACTTGATTCCTTTGAACGGAATACAGTGGAAAGGAGTGTGACTATAGTGGGAAAATCTGATTTGGGCGTGAATCCCACCACCATAAAATGGGAAGCCAGCAAAGAAAGGGAAAACATGTTTTTTGGAGCAAAAGGGAAGAATGGGGTTTTGATTATTTCTCCCAACTGCTAGGGAAGAGAATAGGAGAAAATTCATCTTACCCTTAGGTTAGGGAATACTCATCAGCACATCAGGGCAGAATACAAATGAGTAGGAAAATCGGTTTTGGGAGAAGGATTTGGTTTGGTTTCGAATTTCAACAATCCCGAACCATGAAATTCAATGAGGGAATTAATTGATTTACTTTCAAAAATACTAAGGATTTATACAGTCAACTGAGGGGTTTTTCAAAGGAGATATGCTAACATACACAGGTAAACAAAACTGGCAATTTGGGGGTTTCAAGGGGGAAATATTAAATGCACTGCTACAAAATGAAGGGCTTATGCAATTTAGGGCTGGATTTTCTTGCTACTTACATAGCAAGTCTTTGTTTAAGTTTCAGGAAAGTCAGTTGGATCTCAGGACACTCTGGAAAGAAAGGGCAAGGGTCTGATCACTGCACTCTCAAAGATGGTAAGGTTCACCATCCTTCTCTCTGTCCTCCTTTTTCTGTCTTCTCCAGTTGTTGTGTCTCCCTGTCATAGTACAGCCTCCCTTATATAGCAGAAATGCCATCACTAATTTTACAATCTAGGGGAAGTATCCTTCAATAATCCCTACCGTCAGGATTGGTTTAGGGATTTTGGAGTACCATCTGTCTTTTTCCCCTTTAATTACCCGCCTTTGTTCTCATTTCAACCTTTTGGCAAAAACTAATTATGTATCATAACTTCCGAATTGTACTAGCCACTGCCATATGAAACATATATTCGGTTTTAGTTGATTATTAACGGCTAATTAGATAAACCATCCAACAAATCTGTATGAGGCAGTATGGCCATGCATCACATTTTTGTCATTTTCATTAATGTACTACAGTTATAAATATGTAAGTCATCAAGCATATTCAATGCCCCGCAGGTAGCCCACACCACGGGGGACCCCCCTAAACCCCTGTCCATGGCCCACAGGCAGCCCACACCACAGGGGACCACCCATCACCCCTGACAATACCCCGCAGGCAGCCCACACCACAGGGGACCACCCATCACACCTGACCATGCCCGGCAGGCAGCCCACACCACAGGGGGACCCCCTACACCTGTCACCATGCCCCGCAGGCAGCCCACACCACAGGGGACCCCCAAACACCCCTGTCCATGGCCCACAGGCAGCCCACACCACAGGGGACCCCCCTACACCCCTGTCCATGGCCCGCAGCATCCTACACCACAAGGGACCTCCCATCACTCATGACCATGATCCACAGGCAGCCCACACCACAGGGGACCCCCCTAAACACCTGTCCATGGCCCGCAATCAGCTCACAACACAGGGGACCCCCCTACACCCATCACCATGCCCCACAGGCAGCTCACATGGCACCATGCACTTGCAAGCCCCGACTCATGACCCCCACCAGTGATGGGCACCTGCAAGCAGGCTAGACTCATGACCCCCACAGGTGACGGGCACCTGCCATCAGGCCCCGACTCATGACTCCCACCAGTGATGGGCACCTGCAAGCAGGCCCCGACTCATGTCCCCCCACCAGTGATGGGTACCTGCCAGCAGGCCCCGACTCATGTCCTCCCAACCAACACATTGTCACAACATACATGCATATAGCAAATGTCCACCCAAATGTCACCCCAAGCTGTCCCCCACATTGCAACTCCACACCCATCGATTGTCCCCACTTCCCAGTAGAGGCCCCATGGCATGTCATTCATAGAAGCAAACACGCATGCACCCAAAGACATGCCCCACATGGACACACAGCAGCAACACATGATTGAGGCAATGATGACTGACACATGCACCAAACAAATGAGAGCAGACAACACAAACAACTGAACAGATGAAAATGTATTAAAAAACAGAAAACTACCAAACGAAAAGCAACCATGACAACGTAAAATAAATGAATGTGAACTGAACTGAAATGCAAAAAAATATGTGATCCAAAAAAAATCCTCAAAGTGGTCCATTTCCAGAGTTCAGAAATCAAAATCCAAAGGGCAAATCAAAAATAACCCATTCCTTCATGGGTGTAAAAAAATAGAAGAAAACAATCCACAGTGCCAGAACTATTTACAATGACATTTTGAGGGTCCATGATCCCAAAACAAAATGAAAGTTACCAAAAACCCTACAAAAACAGAACTATATACAAAAAGTGGAACAATGTCCGTGGACTCCAAAAAAAAGAAGAAAATGAAAGGAAATATAACCCTGAATAACTATTTACAATGGCGGCGGGCTGGTCCTACGGCTCACCGTTCTTCCCAAGAGTCTTGGCCAGAAGCATCATCGAACTCTGAGTCTATGGCCTGGAGGCGGGACTGTGCTCTATCTTCGAGGGCTCGCAGAGATGCCGCCATGCTCTCCGCCAACTCCCTGCTAGTCTCCTCGAGAAACTCTGCCCGCCTCAAGGCTCGCCGCATGGAGTTCTCTGTCCTGACCATGGTGAGCCATGCCCTAACTGCCCGCCGCCGCGCTGCACCTATTCGCTGGCCCAACTGCCACACGGAAGACATACTTTGTCCAGGGTCCTCCTGCCCTTCGGCCGATGCCTGCCTCTGTGATGTAGTCAGCCCTGAGTCTTGATGCCTCCCACGTCGAGCCTGCTGCAGTCTTGATGCCATCTGCCTGTGCCAGCACAACTGCCTCCGGGAAGATGGCAACACCCGGGGCCTTCGTGCTCGTGTCCTGCTTGATGGTGCCTGCATAACCTCCGTTGCCAGAGGTCCAGTTGCTTGTGTAACCACCTGTGCTGGACCTCCGCCTCCGGACTGTGGCAGCGATGGGATCTCCACCAGCCTGGCCCTGGTGGTTTGGTCAGGTCCACAGGGGGTCCTGGTGGCATGTGGGCTGGAAAACGGTATGGAGTACAAATGGCGCATAGTGTGTAAAGAGGAGGAGAGGGTCCCAAGAGTGCCCAGCACATGGTGAAAACCCCCGTCAATCAACCCTCCTAACCGGTTCATGTTGGCATACGCTTGTTCATGATGACGTGCGTGGTCCCCCCAGGAAGCACACACATCATCATGAATCACGCATGTGAGCAACGCGATACCGATTAGGACGGGCTCAACCCTGTCATGGATTGCCACGTCCGCAGGTAGAGGAGTGTCAGTTGACGTGAAACTCCCCCTTACCTGGGGCGGGGCATCCCTGCTGGTGCATGGTGATGCAGTCTAAGCATCATGGACAGGACTAGGTATAGTCCCCTCCGTGGCGACCTGTGCTGCCTCCTGCCCCTGCCCCTGGACTGCACCACTTGCACCAGTGGAATGACCCCCACCAGGCCCCATGTGTGGGTCTAATGTGGCCTCCTCCTCCTACTCACCCACTACCGACCTGGATGCCTCCACATCGTCTTCCGCTCTGGACAGCCCCTGCAGGGACTCACCTGCCTCTACCACTGCTGAGGAGCCCACTCCCAACCTCAGCCTCTTGGGCATCCCATCGGCAGCTACGGCCATCGACGTGGTACCAGTCCCCTCGATCCCAGAATATGATATGTACTGGGAGGGTGACTGAGCCATGCATCTCCGTCTGGTGGAGGCATCCCCGCTGCTCTGCTCCACAGCACTGTCTCGGGCATCTTCCTCAGTCGCCGCTGTAGATAGGGAGAGATTGAACACAAGCATCAGGGTACCAAACAATAGTCTGCTACACACAAAGCAATTGCACATGAATGGCAGTGTCAAACGTCACTTCCATCATCACCCTCCACAACACACGGGTCAGTGCAAACAAGACACATTCACAAACAAGCATGGCACATGCAGCAGACATTTGCATCCATGTCCAAGGCGCTATTGGTACATCCGATGGGGGGCTGAACGTTGCATGCATCATGGAACATGCTGATCACATGCACAAACACCACTGGACAGTCATGCATCTGGCCTTGTCTACCTCCCATCACAGTGGATTCATGGACAACTAGGCCGTTTAAGTCAATGTACACATCATGATGATCTTGTGTCATGCATCCATGCTGTTTCCCAGTCACACACACCCACTACTCAGACACACGCACGTGTGCACCATGCATGACCATGTCAGTGACATCAGCATCCATGTCTCACATCTCAAACAAGGCCAAGTACAGACACAGACATGCAAACATGTGTGCGTCATCACATGCTGGTGCACATCATGTATTGCAACACAGACACCATTGACATGGAACAGGCTTCAGTGGACTCACATGCAGCACTGTCATGGCCCTGCACACAGATATTCCCATATGGGGCATGCTAGACATGAGACCAAGGTGCACACTCCTGCCACACCTCAACATGCAGTATGCTGGACAAGAACACATGGACACTTACCACTCGACTCCAGACGGGTCTGCAACTCGAGGTCCTGGTGGTGAAGCACTGGGCCTGTGCGCTCCAGGACCCGCCTCTGGATGTTGGTCAACTGGTCCCGGTGCCCCACTTGTCCACGAGCTGCAATAAGGCGCTTGGCCTTGATGTGGGTCCTGGACCTGAAGTCCTCGCAGCGCTTCAGGATGCGTTGGTAGTCGCGGGATGCCACCCCCTCCATGTTGATGTCATCCAGGATGTCCAACCAGATCCTCCTCCGTCCTTCTTTGTCGAGGCGCAATGTTGTTGAGAAGAGGGCATCATAATGCCCAAGGACTTGCTCCACCAGGATGCCAACTTCATTTTCAGTGAAGCTGACAGACCTCTGCCTGTCTGCCGGGTGGTTGCCACTGGCCCCGGCTGGTGTTTGATCCAACATTGAAACCCCCGAGACAGGTGTGGGTGGGCAACTGGGTCCTGGAGCTGGGCTGTGGAGCGATGGTACACCAGTCGGGAGTCTTCTGGGTTAGCAAAGGTGGTCTCAGGAACAGGATCCCTTGCAATGGCTTCTGTGCAGTCACCAAATAGCAGGGCACGTTGGCAGCAGGCATGGCTGGCAGCAGTAGATGGCTCGTAGGAGGCTCCTTGGTGCTCTGGGGGGGCAGTTAAATGGCCTTCTGGGCAGGAGGGTGGTCTTCCATGTGTTGTTGCATGGCCAGCTTGATGCAGAGTGAGTCCGCACATGAAAAAACAGCACTTAAGCGTGTAATTCGAAGAATGGCCCTTAGCGCATATGCGCGTAAGTGACTTGAGGCGCCTAGGCGTTGCTTTTGGCACAGGTTAATGGTCCGCGTAGGACAGCATTTTCCTGTATGTGCTTATTTTGGAGAGGGAGCATGTGATTCTTCTTCTTCTTGTGGGTTCACATGCAATTACTTCACAACGGTTACAGTGAGTACTTCTTGTTTACTGCACCAGTGCTTACTTCTTGTTTTGGTGGGGGAGTTGCCTACGCGCATGCGTGCATGCTTTTTTCTTACTTTTACCAGGCAGACGGTGAGTCGCGCACATATTATTCCCAATGTGGTTCCAACTGTGGTTCCCCCTGTGTATTGCGTACCCCATTCACAAGGTCATAGTAGCCTGCGAGTTCCACGTGTACGCATTTTTTGTGTTCCTGGGTGCCACAGCATACTGTGGGACGTTAATTCCATGCACATGCGCTCCCGAGGGGTCACGTGCACGTTTGTATTTGTTTTTGGGGTGCCTGGGCATTGCATGACCTGTCATTTTTACCCAGGGGTCACAGACAGCCTTGCAAGAGAACAGGAGTACCTATTCCATCTAGTACCATTCCCCCTTCACCCCAATTGCCCAGGACAAGTGTTTCTGCACCTCCCATTTGCACAAGTACATCAGTGCCATGGTTGGGAGGCCACCAAGTGGTAAGGGAGGCAAAGCTGGGCGACCTCCCAGAGATGTCTGCGGTAGGGGACGTGGCCAGGATGATCAGGGTGGTCAAGGTGGCAGCGGTGGGTGACGTAGGCAGGGTGGCCCATGAGGGCAGTGTGTCCAGAACCATTTAGGAACAGCTATGCCCCCCCTTTGGGTCAGGGAGATGCAGTTGAAACCACCCCAGCTTAGGCCAATGCTAGCCCGGCTCGGATTGGTCATGGAACAGGCATGGGATGACTCACAGGCCGACTTCCGTGTCATGATGTCCAAGCCATGTGTGGCAGTGAAAGTTGCTGTCACCAGGCCATGTGGATTTGGGACAGCAATGTCAACTGCTGCCCCGAGCAGCCAGGTTGTGGAGGCTGCAGGGGCAGCTGCAGCTGACACCACCCCGGCTGTGAGTCATCCAGCCGGGAGAGTGTTGGTCCCAGCATCTCACACTGAGGCAGTTGTGGCGATGGGTCCTGGCAACAGCACCCAGCAGCCAATGTCTGCAGTGAGACCTTTGGTCATCATGCCATTGGCTGCTTTCAGTGCCCAGCCCACCTGCCCTTCAGCCCCTATAGACCAGCGTGGGGTAAGCCACTCAGGGTCCACACCACCTCTCAAGAGAACAGGCTGGGACCCCAGACACAGCACGACCCTCCGGCACATCAAGAAAGCAGAGTTTTGGGCACTTGTGGGCTATGTGTCAGACCACAGCCGCAACATGCTGGTGATTGCAGGGTGCAAAACTACGCCTGCTCAGCATAGGGCCCACTGGCAGTGCACCACGGACCACATTAGTTCCTTGGGATTTGTAAAACGCACAACTGATGATTGATCGAAGCGTTGGAATGACCCCAAACGCTGAGCTAAAAACAAGCTGACTTCTAATTACGCCTCTACTCTGGTGAGTGGCAGTGGGACACCAACAGAGGACGATGAACTCACAGAACATGAGGAGGCAATCGCTGGAGGGTTCATCACAGAGGATCATATCCAAGGTCTGGTAGACCTCCCGGATCTTGAGACGATGTCCGGTTAGTGTCTATGTGTGTGTGTGTCCAGACCATGTGTATGTTGCTTGGGTGATGTGTTGTGATTGAGTGCCAGGTCAAGCTATGTAGTCATAACTGCCATGTGTGAATCATGCACTGCCTCCAAGCCATCCCCTGACCTTGGGTTTGGGGTTCACCTGTATCCCTACTACCCACTTCAAACATTTTGCACACGATGACTGCACTTGTCCTTACACTGCCATCATGACACAACATTGTAATTACAGTTTTTATCTTATCTGTGCATCACGTGAGGCCTTGCAGTGCTACACGTGAGGTGCTGCATGGGGGACCTCCGGACCATCATCCTGCAGAACCAACCCTTTCAGACCTGCATGCTTGCTGCCCTAGAGGAGCATGCCAGGACTATGCGTGGTCAGACTCCTGTACCATGCACACCTTCTCATATTGCACCAGAGGGTGACAACAGCGATGGCCGTTCTCCCACTATCGGTTAGCCGTGCAGGCTTTGAGCCCAAGGAGGGATATTTTTTTTTCTTAACATCCACGCATGTGGGTGTTGAGGTACACCCTGCACCTCCTCCCTCCTGGGTGGTCCCTCCACCCCCCTGGTCCACCATGGCCATTTTTGATTTTTGATTTTTTGTTTATTTTTATTTTTTCACTTTTTCTGTCTATTTTGCATTCATGTAACAGTGTGTTGTTTTGTGTGGCATCTGAAGGCATCCACTGTGTGTTCCAGCTGGGCCCATACAGGCTTGTCTTGTGTTTGTGTTTGAGGCATGGGGTCCAGACACATATGCCAGTCCTGCTTCCCCTTTCCATGGGCTTGCAAGGAGGGCACCCGGTGACAGTAACTTACATAGAGGCATTGTGCTTCCATCAGCAACCCTTCGGCAGCTGGTCTCCATGTGTGCCACACTGACATACACTAGTCCACTTTTTTTCAGCATTCCAGTCCTGAGTAACCTCCAGACCACTTGCGGTTTTTGACTACCACTTCCCCTCAGCTACCTTGATACTGGTCAACCGCGATACCGCTATAAGGACTTACCATCAAAGACCCGCTGTCTTGTTTAGATGAAGGCCTGGGATCCCCGTCCCAGACCACCCTCGTTCTCTTGAATAACCTCCTTCATAAAAAAACACAAGAAACCTTTGTTATTGCCCCTGATGAAGAGTGTTGTAGCACTCGAAACGCGCTGGGCCTTCCACAGCTTCAACATCAAGAATAAACAATGAAGAATGGTTCTTGTAACCTTATCTGATTTAAAGTCATTTTTTTGAACAAATTACCTTTTTCTATGTATTACCATTTACAGATCTTCTTGAATTTATTAAGAAACATTACTTGTTAGATAAATATAATTGTTGGTCTGATATTCCAGATATTAGATAGTGTGCAGGGGACGTAAGTTCCCGGCTTGGGAACTTATATTCTCTTCATTGTACTGTGCAACCAAGGTGTCAAGGTTGCCCCTCTCTCCTCTGCACCTCATAATTGATTAGCAAATTTTCCAAACACCCAGTATCCAAGTTGACTCTTACCATTTACAAATATTTTTCCTTACTAGGGTGTGCCATAGTTGTCCTATCCTTCTCTTCTTCCATCAGATGTATGGCCAGTCTCAAGTCCAAACTGTGTATACACCCCTAGTGGGGATTCATGATGGTTTCTCCACTGCATGGTTGATATGTATATTGGTTTTAATATTGCTCAATATGCATATTTACATGTTGGTTCTTCATGTGTTACATTGCCTGTCTCCATTGTAGATGCAGTTCATGCTGTATGCAGTACAATGCTACATTTACCTACCAGCAACACAGTGAAGATGGGAGGGGTCCATGTGGTGGCTTTGTCAGATTGTGACACTTGGGCTATTGTGATTGGTCACTGCCTGACATTGCCACTGTTGAGTCCTGTATTCATGATTTGTCATTCTGGTAAATATATGTTCATGTGTGCAGTTTCATTTTGATATGTGAGAGGGAATTGTCTGTGGCCTGTTTCCTTTTGTGACGGTGCACTTTGTGACAGTTGTGTCATGTGTTGTGCATTTATTTGGTTGCTTTCACATTGCATGCCATGGCATGGTGTGTCGGGCGGGTGACATGGGGTTTGGGAGAGGTCAGGTGACATACCAGTATTTGGGTGTGCTGTTTTGCAAGGGGGTAGTCGATTATGCAGCATGAATGTTTGCCTTAGGCTAACAGAGCATTGGGTTTCTGTAAGTAGCTGGGGATGCACACAATGTAGCATTTCCAGTGACACATTCTCAGGGTGGTAAAGTTGTGACAGTTGACTGTCCCTTTCTCATCATCGATTGTTACCTGACAAGTGCCAGGCCTGTGTGCACTTCGCAGGGGTGGGATTTTAGGTGAAAAATGTAGCCACGAGCTGGGTACGGGCTGCCTCGCCAAGTGCCCTTTCCTCTCCCATGCGCAGCAGCCGTGCATGTGGTTGGGATGTGGGGGAACCACCATGTGCACATGTATGCCCCTCCGTGTTGCAATATTGTGCAGGACATATGCTGCCACAATGATCCTGCACACTACGGGGGGCACATATAGTAGCTGGCCACCAGAGCAGTCAAGGAGTGGAAACATGACTTGAGCACTCCGAATGTGAGCTCTACTATGCCCCGGGTTGAAATATGGGCTGCATTGTATCTTACCTCGGGTGGTGTGGTGGGGTTCGGTATTGGCGTCATCATGTAGGTGCTCAGAGGGTAGGCACTGTCCCCTGGGGAGGTGATAATGGTTGTGATTAGTTGGGTTTCTCCATTTCTCTGTGTGTGACATGCATGCATGTGCACAGGCATTTCTACTCACCAATGAGCCATGTGTCTCCATGCCTCCCAGCTTCCAGGTCCTGGTTTAGGGGTGACATTCTGAATATGAAACTATCATGGGTGGACCCTGGATAGTTTGCATAGACAGAGGTGATTATTCCCTTGGCATCGCATACCACCTGCATGTTGATGGCATGCCAGTGCTCGTGGTTGCAATAGATGTGCTCAGTGGCCCTAGGTGGACATAGAGCCACATGGGTGCAATCAATGGCACCAAGCACTTTGGGGAAGTGTGCCACCCCATAAAAGTCCTGCACCACGGCCTGCGTGTGTTCTGGCCATGTATATTCTGCAGACTGAGGGGCGTGCAGCCATGATTGCCAACACTTGCTGTAGACAGCGTAACTGCGTGGGCTGTGAGACGCCCCCAACTAAGGCAGTTGTCCGCTGAAATGGCCCAGTGGACAAAAAATGCAGTACATTGAGCACCTTTTCCAAGGGGCTCAGTGCTTGGGAGCACAGGGTGAGTGATATGAGGTCATTCTCCCACTCAGCAACCAGGTCTAGGATTATATGGGGTGGAAACCTGTACCTGCCATAGACCCGGTCATCAGGCATCCCAAAAAGGCTGGTCCAGGATAAAAAAATGCAGGGCGTGGCTATCCTCCTCCTCCTGCGGTGTCCCACGACCACTGCTGTGAGGAACGGTACATTCATCGTAGCGCTATGAGCTTGTTTGTTTGCGCGCACTTTTATGCTGCGCGGGGGCACTTACTCCAGCTTTCGTCCCAAGCCAGGTTTCTCTGGAGGAATCATCACTGATTCATCACAGTATCATGAACAGAGAGGTGGCAATGAAAGCTGAATTCCCCAAAATATGGGAAAACCTTGTCCACTCTTCTATCTCTGCCACCCCCTCCCTCATTCTACCTTCCTACTATTTTTGCCAACTTCTCCTCTCTACGTCATTGCTGGTCCATAACCCCAAGGGAATCATTTACACCATTAGCCCCTGTCAGTCCAGTGTGCAGAGTAGCTGCAATAGTGGATAGTGAGGGCTCAGAGTAAGTAAGTGGCTGCTGCTTAGATGATGCCTTGACAAAAGCACACACGTGCTTTCCTACGGAGATCATAACTCTCAGCCATGCATGTTCCAGAGAGGAAGATACTGAGGGAACGGTGGAGTTGGTAGAGATAATAGGGTGGGCTCAGAAAGCATCAGAGAAGGCAACTTGGCCATTTACTGACAGATTCCCTCTGAATTCTCTGCTTCTTGTTTAATGGAGTGAATGCTAATGGTTGATAAAGCATTGATGAAATAAAAAATATTACCCACACTTAAAGGCTACATTCGTAAATAGCTTTTTGAATTAACCGTTTCCCAAAGCATGGCTCCCAGACAGACCTAAGGGTTTCATTACATTTTCTGTTATTCATCTATGTTATTTGGAAAAAAACACGAAATCTCTATGATTGATGCTAGGGATGCTAAGAATAATATGGGCAATTGGTCCCTTGACAACTGCAGCACCCTCTTTGTGGTTTCCAATCAAACCTACCTTTGCGGCATACAATATTGCCAATCAGGAAGTTGCACTTGAAAATATCTAAATATTCACCTATTATCAAAAATATAGACTCAAAGAATCCAGTGGCAACCCACTTCTAGGAGAGTCGTGAGGGAATTGGCAGGAATCTTCATTCATTAAGTATCCCAGGTGATGCAACCGAGATATTTCCCCAAGGCAAATAGAGAACAAGATAACCTTTAAACTGTGTACAATTACATCCCATGAGTTCAATGCTCAGAGTGGATTGCACCTTTTCTTGTTAGACAAATAGTTGTGACAGTGAGCGTGTATGTAGTAGGTCACACTCAGCTTGAATGACGGCAATAGATATCTTAAGGTTGAATAAAATGTAATCTCTCACTACATAATGAAGTCAACCATGACAATAAAATAAAAATAAACATATTTCTAATGTTCGATTAAGACTACATCAGTCATACGAACTTTCAATAAAATGTAAAAAAAATAAAGTAATCACAAATTCCATACATTCTGAATATTCCCCTGTATTCATGTGTACGCTATGGTTGTTTTCCATAAATTGGGACCATTTTCTAATAAGATCCCTGATCTTGCCCATGTCATTGTCATTGATTGTAGGTCCAGCATACCCACCCGTGTGCTGGCTTGTTTCAGTATATACCTTACATCCGACTTGTGATGATTTTACCCAAAATCCTATTGGCACAGGGGCTCTGATGCTTAACCCTGCTAGCGCCATTCACAGACTGACACTGATTTATCTAGCACTTGATTGTAAACCACCCCCTTGACCTATTACCCCTAGTCATTGGTACCCTTCTTCTCATCAAGCTTCCCAATTCTCCTTTACTCTTCTGCGTCTCCCTGTGCTCTGCTCCTCTCCTCTTCCTCCTCCCTAGACCTTTCTCCTCTTATATTCTCCTCCGTCTTCTAAAATATCACAAGTGGACTTCTTATGAGTGATCTTGTCGGAACCTCCTTACTTTTCTTAGTACTCCCCTCCATCTTCCAGTTCTCACTCCCCTCCTCCACGTCATATCACCTTTCACCGTGCTTCAACTTCGCCTGCATTGTTCTTACTCACTCCTTAAATCTTAAACACACCTTCTCCTTACAGCCCCTGTCACTCTCCTGTACCTCTTCCTTAATTCATATCACTACCTCCCTTTAGCAGCTTCACTCATTCTTCGTTGCCTCCTCCTCTTTATTTGTAATCTCCATTTCCCCCTTTTAGATATTCCCACTTTCTTTCCCCTCCTCCATACTCCCCTCACTCTCTGCCAAGTTCTCCTCTGTTTCCACCAACTCCTTCTCTCTCTTGACCGTTTCCTTCTCTTTCCTCACCACCGTCCTGCTTTTCTACTCTTATCCCCCAATCTCCTCACCACACTGCCACTCATTAACCTGTTCTCCATGACTCCATCCTCCAACTCCCACCACAATCTAAACACCTATGCCCTTTTAAAGCCCAGCAAGTTCGCCTGCTGGAATAATTATGAAAGTACCGGCAGCTGAGATTTCATTAGGGGTGAATCCTCTGGTTAGGCGACTCACTGCAGGACTGCACCCCCTCTCCCCACACTCATACCCCAAGCTGTCTCCAACTCCAATACATGCAACAGTGAGGGCTTGCAGTCCACATTATTAAAGCAGGAAGGCACCATTTTGGGTTTACGGCCTTAGCCTCTGTGTCAGGGTCCACTTAGCCAAGGCGTGCAACCCTGATGATCAATAGTAAGTATAAATGTGTTTTCTTGCGTGGGGTTGTTGTCTATGGCTTCTGTGCTGCGGGCACACTGGCAGAAATGCAGGTAGGTAGAAAGAGGGAACGCTACCTCTGCTCAAACCAGGTCATCCAAGGCTGCATTACTTTGCTTGCAGTGATTTGCATCAGCAGTCTCGCTGTTAGAAGTCACTGGAAAGTTGCCTTTTTTTTAAAGGTATACTATGATGTATATAAGGCAGTCCACCTTAGTTGGGCATCTGCCTAACAGTTCCTGTCAGCACACGAGGAGAGATTATGTTGACAGGATTATCATGACTTCCTCCTTGGGCCACAGCACACGTTTTCTTACAAATAGGGGTGTTCAGAAGAATGGGCAGAGGACTTTCCCTCGCTGAAGGAGGGCTCACACATAATAGGCTAGGGATGAATTGGGAACCATGCAGTATCCCCCATTTACTACCTTCTTGGGACTTCCTCAAAGAGAACATAGTCGTCCCTGACCTCCATGGATGCCCCATTCCCACATTCTATTCGTAACCATGGGACTTTGCCACAGTTAGAAAGCGTAATATGAAAAATCTGATGATTATTATTATTAATGTTATTTACATCATCATTATTAGCTTTATTAATATGGCAAGGCTCGAGGAGGCGCAGTGAAGGCAGAGGTGAGCAGTGCGAGGCTCTATCATCCATCCCGCAGAGGTCCCATTATGCAGGAGGAGCTGTAGTTAGATGCACCTCTGCGTTCATCCCAAAACCACCCACTTGTGGGGAAGCCAGGGCAAAGCTCGAGAAATACCTTCAAGGCAGTGGGAGGCTCTACCATCGACCCCTCGCAGATCCTGTTGTGCAGGAAGAGCCATAATCACCCTCATCTGTGCATTCGTCCAAAAGCACCTGTTTGCTGTGAATTCTCGACAAAGCGCAAGGAAGCGCAGTCAAGGAAGTCAGGGCAGCAGGCGGAGGGTGGTTGTAGCTACATCCCTTAACTGCCAGGTGTTTGGAAACTGAAAGCACAAATTCTGATGCTCCTGCACTACTTTTCCTCACCTTTGGGATAACACACCTTGCGTGGCTGTGGCAAAAAAATCCCTTTGCATTGAATCTATTCTGGTCCAACTTGGACTAAGACCAACACACATTTGTTGTTCCAAGTAAGTGATCCAATTCATGGAACTTTGGCTGTGGTTTGGCTACATGAAGCCGCGCTGCGAAGGACCGTTGTTAAGGCCATCCGAGCTCTCTGCAGCTCTGCTCTCAGCTCCTGAGAGCCTCCAGCCACGAGGGACACCGGAGTGCCCCCCAGCCTGCCCCTGCCCAACAACAACGAAGGAAGATCCCGGCCTTCCGAAATGGCCATTGCTGAGGGAAGCGCCATCTCCATGGCAATGTCCCCAACAATGAGAATCACCGCAGTGGGCACGGATAGGCTCTCACTCCTCCCTGAATGCAACCGGCCTATAAATGGGCTCACATACAGCCGGCAGGTGAAGCCACGTTGTGAAGGCCCGTTGTTAAGGCCATCCGAGCTCTCGGTAAGGCCATCCAAGCTCTCAGCAGCTCTCAACTGCTCGCAGTTGCCGCTCCCACTTACACCTCTATCCATCGCCTCGCCACGTGAGTACACTGCGGATAAGCCTTCCGTTCAACATGGGGGGCCTGCCCCTCACTCCTTTCCTGCTTTGCAGAGGCCTTGCTCTACACCTCACTAGTCTTGCCCAGGGTTACACCTACTCAGTGCGACTCTGACCCACCGGTCAGCGCATCTCTGCACATGTACCCACCGACCTTCTCTCTCCACGTGACCCAGGAGCACCTCGAGCCGCAACCATAGGCTCTGCAACAGAGTCAGTGACTTCTATGAGGATGCGCGGTATACACGCACGCGCACCTGGACGCTTACCTTCCCGACGCCCATCCAGCAAGCCATCATGCCCCATCCTTCCACCATGAAGCCGTAACACACACGAACCATGTTCAGGTAACTAACTAACTCTGCTTGTTACATCAATACCACTGTCATTTGCCCTCCGGCCTCCCTGCCACCCATTGTGACCACTATGCCTGGCTGTAAAGATGCCGCTGCCATTGTATGCCGCAACGCCACAGTAATGCCTTCCCCAACCACTATGCTCGCTTGCAGAGATGCTGTTGTTACTCCAGACCTCAATGCCACTGCAATGCCTACTATGCCCATTCGTAATACTGCTTGTAACGCTCACCTGGTATCCACAGGGACGTCACTCAGCCTGTTCTGACCTCTCATGACCTCGAACCCTTCCCTGGAGTCTACTCGACTGGAGACTGGACCTGAAACACAGGATTGGTAGAGTTTAACTCTCTATTGTCTGTGTGTGCTTGAACCCCTTCTTCCCCGGGGTCCAACCCTTCCCTTTGATCCACAGCTCACCTTGTTTTCTTGGAAAGTGTGCTCACCGTCCTGCTTTCAGCGCAGGGGCGCGTTGATTGATGCAGGCTCGTTGCGGTCTAGGTTCTTCACTGGCAAGAGTCCGACAGGTAAGTATAATGAGTCTTTTGAACAGTTCTCTAACTTCATTCCTTTCCTTCCTTAGATGATGGCCGGCGTCCGGGGATGGCGACGTGCTGCTGAGATGAGTAGTGCTGAAGGTGAGTGAGAGCGCGATCCACGATACGACCCTTTCGTATTTGTATTGTACTGAGTTCTTTTTCTGTGTCTTTTAGGTGCCGCAACGTTTTCAGCATGGATGCTGGTTATGAAGAAGAAATGCGGTGAGTAAGCGCGGTATGCGGTGCCTCTAGATGTTTCCACGCTAACCTGGAGTGTCTTTTCCCTCTTGCAGATGGATGAGAAGTTCCGGAGACAGAGTTCCCCCAGAGCGGCTGGGATTCAGGTAAGCGTTTGAAGCTCGTACAGTCTTTAAAAATAAGCAAAGATTTGATGAATGCTTACTAATGCCTTTTTTTCTGTTCTTTTCCCTTTTCCTTAGGAAGCATGGGCAGGGATGGGAATGACAGCACCGAAGATGCCCGCAGAACCGAAGAAGCGATGAATGATGGGCAGAAGTGCCGCAAGGTAACGCTGTTCCTAACAGTGTTCTTGTTCTTGCAGGAGCTGAGCGCAGAAGAAAGATGCAGGCCTACTGGAGACCGATCCGAACACAGCGAGTGTCACGCTGCAGGTGCAGAAAACACAAAGCATGTTTCTCAGCCTGGGCGTGGCTTAAACAGTCTCTGGGTATCCCAGGTGTCTCTGGGCTGAACCACACCCAAAAGACTAGACTGCACATGTAGTTCTGGGAAACTTCATGGAAATATCTGGGGGCATCCATCTTGTCCCCATCAATGCACTACAAGTCCAATCCCCAATGTTATCCTATGGGGGTGAGTGAGTATGGTGCCACAAGCGCAAAGTCTGACTCCAAGTGGGTCTTTGGAGGGATGGAGAGGCCCTTGAGGGCCATGTAGGTGATTGTGGCCTGGCTCCAGCCTGACATCTTGGAGGGCTGGGGACATAAGGGGCAGGAATCATGACACTGCTGCTGCTATTGTACGCCCTGATGCCATTACATTGCCAACTATGCCTGTATCTAAGAATACTGATGCTACTGTATGCCCCATTACCACTGCAATGCCTACTTTGCCCGTATGTAATGCTACTGCTACTATTGTATGCCCTGATCCCAATACATTGCCTACTATTCCGGCATCTAAGTATGCTGATGCTATTGTATACCCCATTACCACTGCAATGCCTACTATGCCCGTATGTAATGCTACTGATACTACTGTATGCCCCGATGCTACTACAACCCATACTATGCCTGCATCTAAGTATGCTGATACCTTTGTATGCCCCATTACCACTGCAATACCTACTATGCCTGTATTTAATACTACTGCTACTACTGTATGCCCCGATGCCACTACAATCCATATTATGCCTGCATCTAAGTGTGCCCATGCTATTGTATGCCCCATTACCACTGCAATGCTGACTTTGCCTGTATGTAACGCTGCTGCTGCTTTTGTATGCCCCAAGGCCATTACATTGCCTACTATGCCCACCTGCAATGATGCTACTGCTATTGCATTCCTCAACAACACTGCAATACCTACCCTGGCCACTATGCCCTTGTAATGATACTGGTTTTACCACATGCCACGCTGCTACCACCCTCCTCCCCCCAACAATCCACCTTCAGCTCTGCCCTCATCAACGCTCCCTCCATTCCAGCTTACGCCTTAAGACTTACATGACCTTATCACTGTTCATAACCTCAACCTCCTAGCCATTACAGAAACCTGTCTCCATGAAGCATCTGGTCCAGCTCTAAAGCTTGCACTCCACACTGTCTACACCATCTTCCACCAAGACCGCCTTCACGCCAAAGGGGGCGAGGTAGCCCTCATAGCCAAAGAATCCATCCCCATTAGAAAGAGTGAAATAGCAGTCTTTAGCAACTGTGACTTCCTAATCCTCAAGATCAACACCTCTCACAACTGTACTATCGCACTCCACATCGTCTACTGCCCTCTGATCACCTTGCTGACTTCCATTTGACCCTCACACACATCCTCCTCCAAGGTAATCCTGCAGGTGACCTCATCCTAGGACTCCACAACCCTAACGGCACTCCTGCAAAATCCCTTGCCAAGGCTCTGGAAACGCTAGGATTCAAACACTCAGTCACTGATCCCACACACATCAAAAGGCGGACCATAGACTGGCTAGCAAACCACAATGCCCACAAGTCATCACTGCTAACTCTCCCCTCCCGTGGACAGACCACCACTTTATCCAGTTTACACTCTCTCCTCCCAAACACCAGAAACCGCCCACTCTGCCTCTCCCCCCTCCTTTGTCAGAAGCTCACGCCTTCTCACCAAAGAGAGACTCGATCCCTACTTATGAGTCCCAGCCTTAAAGGCCCCATTGTCCAACAACCCTAACACTTTTGCACACTCCTTTAACACCACTCTTACACAGGCAATAGAAGCCATTGACCGCTAACCGACTGCAAAGCCAAACCCACTAAACACTCTAACACGGGTGACACCCCGGAACTCCTGGACCTCAGCTCCAACAAATGGGCAGCCCTGTCTACGTGGCGAATCAACCATCTTGACTCAGCCAAACTCGAGTTCAATAAACTCTCCAACAAGTACAAAAAAGCAATCATCCATGCCAAGGCCAATTCTTTCAACACAAGAATCGCAAATGCCAAGTCAGGGAACTCGAAACTTCTGCCCCCTCCAAACCATACCGAGAGATGAGGGCTGGTGTTCCAACATACAATCAGCCATGCTCCACAAGCTAGACACCCTCCAGAACAGAATACTAGTCAACCAACTCCACCCTCCCCTCCCTTAACCCATCCACCCTCCCGTTTTCCAACTATGAGGCCTCCAATGCACCACACTTCTCATTTAAGGACGTCAGTGAAGCAGAAGTAATCTCGATCATGAAAAACATTAAACCATCCATGTGCAAGGGAGATATATGCCTTGCCACATTCATCAAAGAATTTGCAGACACGCTTGCACCATTTCTCACTGCCTTCATCAATGCCTCCCTTGCCTCAGGATCTGTCCCATTCTGCTTAAAGGAGGCGTAGGTACACCCCCTCCTAAAAAAACATCTATCGACCGACCAACCCTAACGACTACAGACCCATAACCACAGTGCCCTTCCTATTAAACATTCTGGACAAAGCAGCTTAACTACAAGTCCAGCACTTCCTAAAATCTAACAACATCTTTGGTCCCAACAATCCTGCTTCTGTCCTGGTCATGGAAACAAAATCGCCTGGCTTGACCTCAAAAACCAAACCGACGACCTTAGAGACACAGGCACACCCTCCCCAGTCCTCCTCCTATACCTCTCGGCTGCCTTTGACCTGGTGGACCACAAGCTACTCTGCTAACACCTAACGCTTCAGCCAACCTCTCCCCTAATGCCATCACCTGGATCTACTCCTTCCTTCAAGGCAGAGCCATGCGTGTCTTCTCTGACCTAGCCTCTGCCAAATAGCCACCATCCAATGTGGAGTCCCACAGGGCTCCTGCTTATCCCCAACACTATGCAGCATTTTAACCCGACCTCTCTTCAACTGACTTGACTTGACTTGCTTGGCATAATGTACACCAACTACACCAATGACACTCAAGTCCTCCTTCCTCTGTCTGGTGACTATGATACAGATGCCAAACCCTTCACACCACCTATGCCACCATCCACTCATCGATGGCTGAAAATTGCATCTGCCTAAAAGGTGAAAAGACAAAACTACTGCTGCAAGGACCCACAGACTCCCTAAAAAAACATGACAACCGATACTCACCCTTCATCATCAACAACACCACCAAAAACACGTGGTCAGTGCGATAGCCTCCTCTGTAGCCTGCTACACTAAACTTTTAAATTCAGCCAGGCCATTCCTCTCCACCGCTAACTGTCCATCGATTGAGGCCGAATTGGCTCCAGTCTGGACTATTGTAATGTCCTCTTCACTGGCACCTAGGAAAAAAACCTGTAAAAACGTCAAACTATCCAAAACAATGCCCTACATGCCTCATTATCACCCCCAAAAGGGAACACATCAGTGCAACCAGAAGACAAGCCCACTGGATACCCGTCCGCGAACGTGTCCTCTTTAAAACACTGGTCTTAACTCATAAATGCATCCATTTTACAGCCCTGCACTACCTCTCTCAGAAAGTTAACATACCCCTCACCTCCAGACCTACAAGAACACCCTACACCAACATGCTGCCTGTACCCATAGTCAAATGTGCCAGAGGAAGGGATGTAAGCTTCCCATTCATTGGTGCTAGGCAATGGAACGCCCTCTCTTTCGCCCTCAGATCTGAACCTTGACAACTCACATTTCGCAATGCGATCAAAATCAGACTATTCGCCTGAACCTCCAAAGTAATCTAGTAACATTCCCACGACCACCCACCTGTGTACCTAATCTACAACAGATATGCTACACATTATGTTTGTTGTTTAAAATGTATTAGGCGCGCCAGACCCGAGGGTATCAGGGTGCAAGCAGTAAGAAGTCATACAGCATAGTACACAGGTTACATTGGTTACAGAAGTATCAGAAAAACAACTAGTCTAGCAGTTATTCATTATATGTACAAACACTAAACAGTAGTAAAGAAATACGGATAGTCTATGTTAAGGAAGATATACAGTTACTTACAGGTGTAGAGTTATTTACAGGAATGGTCAGATTCTGCAGGTTTTATTTAACCTCATTCTCTAGGAGCCATATAATCAGATTTTGCCTAAATTTAGTGAAGGTTTGGTCCATTCTAAGTGTGGTATGTAGTGAGTTCCACAGTTGAGCTGCTTTAACTGGGAAGCTGGTGCCCCCAATGGTGGATAGTTTAAAGCGAGGCACCTGTAGGAAGTTGGAATTCACTAGTCTCGTAGGTCTAGTAGATGATTTTCTAGAAAATCTTTCTATTAGATATCGTGGTGCTTTATTGTTTAGATATTTATGGATAAGGGATGCTGTTTTAGTTTTATTTTCTCATGTGTATATATCCACTTGTGCTTCTTTCTAGTATCAGAGATATGTTCTTTCCTGGAGATATTGAGTGCGGCTCTAAGGGCGTTATTTTAGAGTATCTGTAGTTTGTTAATAATGTATTTGTTAGCTCCAATGT
The DNA here is from genome assembly GCF_040938575.1 of Ambystoma mexicanum. Classification (NCBI taxonomy): domain Eukaryota; kingdom Metazoa; phylum Chordata; class Amphibia; order Caudata; family Ambystomatidae; genus Ambystoma; species Ambystoma mexicanum. The sequence continues at coordinate 837,489,601 of NC_090929.1, forward strand.
ATAGGGCGTTACAGTAGTCTATTTTGGATATAATGAGGGCTCTGGCTAGGATCATACAGCTCTTAGATGAGAGGAATTGTTTACTGGCTCTAATTAATTTGCATGTATATGCTCTAGAGGAGGCTAGAGTGTTGACCTGTTTAGAGAATGTTAGGGTGGAATCTAAGTGAAAACCTAATGTTTTAGTTCCTTGGCAACCTTAATTAGGTTCCCATCGATGATGAAGGATGAGTATTCCACGCCAAGTCTAGTGAGAAGAGATGCGGATCCCAGGATGAGAAGTTCAGTTTTGTCATCGTTCAGACAGAGGCCATGCATGGCCATCCATGCCTGAACGATTCTGTAAATTCTATTCACCAAAGCTAAATCTGTGCTATAGTCCCCAGTAAGTGGTAGGAGGATCTGGTATCATCTGCATAATGAGTGTAGGTGATACCTAGATGTTCCAAATCATCAAACAGGGGCTTGGTGAAAATATTATACAAGGTTGGAGAGACACAACAACCCTGGGCTACCCCGCAAGTGATGGGGATAGGGTCCGCAGCTGCAGATGGTGAGAAAACCCTCATGGTTCGGTCGCTAAGGAATGATTGTATCCACGCTATTGCCTCGCTTGAAAAGTGGGCAGTTGAGTCCAAGTGGCTACATAAAACATTATGATCCACTAAGTCGAAAGCCGCCGACAGGTCATGGAGGAGGAGTAATGCAGGTTTGCCGTTGTCTCTTAGTTTGTCTGTTTGGGCTTTAAGATCTATGAGTGCTGTTTCTGTGCCATGTAATGGCCGGACACCAGATTGACGGGAGCCTAATAGATGGTTGAGTTCTAGGAAATTCTGGATTTGGATGTATGCAACTTTGTCTAAAATTATCAACAGGAATGGCACAATGGTGATGGGCCTGTAGTTAGTCAGAAAGGACGGGTCTAACATTTGCTTATTAAGGAGTGGGAGTACCCAGGATTCCTTAAGGTTGCTAGGTATTGTGCCGGATGCAAAGGAGGCCTTGATAAGCTTGGTAATGAAGGGTGCTAGATCTCTAGCGGCATCCTTAATAAGTTGTGCAGGGCATTGGTCACCCTTACAGTTGGATAGTTTAAGACCCAGTATGACTTTCTCGACCTCTATAATAGAGACTTTGGAGAAGTGAAATTGGGAGGCATGTTTGTTTTTGGGTGGTGCCGTTTTGTTGGATGGTGACGCTTTCTTTAGAGGCATGGTGGAATTTAGTGATGCTTTCTTTAGTGTTATTTTCTTTTGAAGGTTAGAAACTTTGTTGGCTAGTTCATGCTGTAGATCAGCGCACCATGTTTTATCTTTGACGCAGTTGTCTTGGGATATGATTGAAGTTTCTAATTCTTTTAGAATAGTAAAGAGTTCTTTCATACGAGAATTAGCTTGCGTAATTCTAGTGTTGTACGTTTCTTGTTCAGCCATGTAACCCTGTGCAGCCGTATCGCCCGCCATGTAACACATCATGCACAACTAAGCACACATACTTGCAATTGTAACTAAGTCAATTTCATGCAACAGTGCCACAATACCTCTGGGCGGTTTTGTGCGCTTTATAAATGCAAATAAATAAATAAGTACATATAGCTGTGAACTGAATTTTGAGGACTGAGACCTTATGTTTCCTTCCTTAGATTTGGTATCATCTCATTTTAGCTTGTTTTATATATTTTTGAATTCATAACTTTGTTACCTGATGTATTGATCAATGATTTTAGATTTGAATCTAATTGTGTCAATTATTTTAGTTTACTAGTCACCTGGCATCAAATGGCAAAGCGTACAGCTGCAAGTACCTTGATACCTATAAAAGCCCTTCAAACCTTCAAAGATCGGCATAATTGGCAAACCCATTGACGAGGCTAACCTCTTAATCACTGAGATAGAGTCTCTCTTGCATTCCATCGATAGCTTACTAAATAACACAAGCTCTGCCTTCTCCAACTGCACAGCAGAGTGCAATTTGAGCCACATCTCAAAGGAAAATGTGGTATCTAGTCCAAACAAAACTCACTGTATAAGCTGTCCCTGCATATGCAGTGAGTTTTCTCTTCGAGGATTCAGTGCTCTGTATCCTCGGAAGGAGCCTCTACACACAAGATATGGGGGAGTGGGGGACCCAAATCACAGAAAGATGATTCACTTGCGGAATTTGAACTTCCCAGGGTCTTAGACCAAGTAGGAGGTAGAGCCCTCACTCAAGATAACATTAGATTTGCATCTAGACCCAGGGAAGAACAGGGAAATAACTTCTACAATCACAGACTCTGAGGACCTAGCCGAGGCACCACAGATTTAAGGTCTTGTCACAAAACATTGACAACATTACTGGAGAACCTGCAGTGACTGAAAATATAAATAACAATCCTCCCAACACAGAGGCTGGAAATGGTGTCTGTATCCAGTCTCCTCTTGCAACTCCAGATGAGCCATACATGAAAGAAGCCATTTGTACAATGTATGTGAGGGTTCCTGCGGATGCTTCCAGGCCACCTTTTATTATGAATGCAAATGAGTTGTGGTCTCGTGCAGAAGGGATGAGACCAAGCAGTTCGAGCTGGACTGTCCCTTTTGGGGTTGGACCAGGCCTGATTTGCATATGCTCTTTACCTTTTTGTAATGGCTTGGCAAGCGAAGATGGTCCAGAGGATTGACCAGACCAATGTCCGAGGTTCAGATTAATTCTAAAACCTCCAGCCATCACCTCTTTTGTTTTACTATATGGACCTGAGGAACCAGGGAAATATGTTAAAAATAATGGCCTCCAACAAAATGAGTTTATTGTCATTTACATGGTGAATGTTTCAAGATCGGCATCATGTTGCAACAAGCATCTGTGGGAATCTGTAGGGCTAGTGGGTTTATGTAGAGACAGGGCAACAGAAACATCATAAATGGCCAGCGCATGCAGCAGATGGAAATGCACACATCATTTCAGTGAGCACGTGTTAAAGTTAGTTCATTTCAGAGAAATGTTCCATTTGACTGAATTTGCACCACATTTAATAACTAATATACATTAACCCATTAACTTAACCTCCAATTTAACAAACTGAATTCCCTATCCTTAACATGGAGTAAAAAATGGGCTCAGATGAAATAAAATGGAAATGATTTTGAAATGCTTTTCTGTAATGGAATTAAACGTGCAAGAAGATCAGATGTGTGGCTTCATTCAGAATAACAGCAGTTTGTGTGGCGAGCTAAGAAATATGAAATGTGCACTGTTAAAAAGACCATTTTGTTTTTCGCAGGAAGCAAAAGGAAGAGAGATGATACATTTATAGTTTAGCAGGCGCTGTAAAAATACTGAGCAGGTTGGATGATGTGGGCATGTTCAGGAAGAAAGGCAGGTCCTTTTGAGTGACAGCAGGAGCCTTTAAATGTAGCTGAGAGAGGGTGTGAGTTGAGACTGGCAGGCAGACTGGCAGGCTGACTGGCAAGGTGGCGTGCAGCAATCACTGGAGAAACAGAGATTCACTGGCATCCAAGTCGTGTCCTTCTTGTGGGCTGCCCTGGTGCTGAGGTGTGACGAGCAAGCTGAGACGCTTTCGCCAACTGAGGCAGTGCTGACGAATTGCTGAGGTTGTAACATCCCTTATAAGTGGTGTGCAGAAAAAGCGGTTTTCCACAGCCATCAGCGCAGGAACCCCGCCAATTTCTAGGTGAATATGGGTCAGAATTGAGGTTTGGCTGCATGGATACGTGTTTAGTAGTTAGTCAGGGTTAACAGATTGCTTTCGTTTCTGATGTTCATTAATGTTTAAAACAAACACAAGTTTGAAAGTTCATTAAAAAAGGATTGCTTTGGTGTTGTCTTTTTTTTCTCTCTCAAGCTGCATCTTCTGCCAAGTTTATTCCTGCACATGGACATTGGTAAGATAAGACCGAGGGGGCCTCTTGATGAGAGCGAATTGTGCAATGTAACATCATTTTCATGTTTTCTTTTGTACACAGGACTTATACCGCATGAAAAGGTTTTATCTGAATAACTCTAAATATCATTGCATATAATCATGAATCTAAAACATATTGAGTCGGATATTCATTGCATGACTGTGCTCACTGGCACAGGGGTTTTGAATTCACAGGTACTAGCCCCATTTTACAATAGGCGGTAATTCATTTTACCACAGGTGGTAAAATCTGAAGTGAACTTTTGGTTTTCATAGTAAATGAGTTTAGAAGAGTGTGATGTAATTGTATCTAATGAAAAAAGGGATACTGTCACATATAAGTGTAATAAATCCTGTAGCTATTCCTTTGAAGGACCTTAGGATATAGAACAGGTCTAGGGTATATTCTGAGTGGAGCATTACCACTATAAATAGGGAAGCCACCAATGCATTACAACAAAACAATACACCACAATTTACCACAATAACAAAATGTCACCAGCCTAGGTGTATCTCCTCCATAAAATATGCCCAACACACCCGGACTCATCGGCTATCAAATTTATACATTGAATTAGACATACAAGAGGATGTCATGCAGTGATTAGAGACGATCTGCTGAGGTGCATTAGGCATTATGTAGGTGGTTCCAATAATAAAGACATTATTTGCTGGAGCTGGCTAATAATCAGCTAGCGGGAACGGCTTTTAACAACTGAATATAGGACTTTTTCGTCTGAGGGAGTAGAGATTGAACTAAGAACGAAAGCCACCCCTATATGTAGGCAAAGGCATTAGCATAGGCATAGGAACAACCCACAAGCAGGCGTCAATGCTCACACAAAAGAATACCATCCTCATCTGTGACCTCAGTGTAGCGACTGGTAATGCCATTTCTTGTGGAGCAGACAATGTTGACAAGGGGCTAGATGAGGTGGACTGACAATTGAGGGTGGATGGGTTGGGTAGACCAATCCCAGTATCGACACCCACAACTGCTCCCCCACCAACTGAATTCCGCATCCTGGCTCGGAATATTGCAGGCTTGACAAAGAGCCTTGAACATGATACTTGGTGCCAGTATATTAGGCAATTTCACGTAATCTTTTTTCCAGGAAACTTGATTGACACCTGAGTTTACAATGCAAGGGTTTGCCTGCTATTCTACACATTCAGTTAAAGGAAGGAGAGGGAGACCAAGTGGCGGACTGTTGTTATGCGGTGACCCTTTCATTATTGCCACAATAACTAGACATACCCTATGCTCCACTCATGTACAAGAGGTTAAACTGCATTTAGAGAATGGCAATAGGTTTTTGCTGCTTGATGCCTACCATAGAATTTCTAGGGGTGAGGTCGATGCTATCTTAAAACAAATATTTTTCTGTATTTAAGAATGAAAAAAGGTTTGGAGAAATGATGCTCATATTATACTTGTGGGTGACCTGAGCATTCAGTTCGAGCCACTCCTGCAAACCATGGGAGTAGCAGATGAAGAGAACGAGGCTTGGGATATTCCGTATCTCGTAGCCTCTTGTCAACCCACAAGGCCTTCCCAATGGCAGCATGGCTTTCTCTAGGTTTGAGGGCCTGCAACGGCAGGCTATCTGGGGATCGCCCTGCAGGTCATACCTTTGAAAGTAGTAATAGGACACGCCTTTCATTCTTCTTAACCTGGCTGCATGACCCCGATTCAAGATTTCTCAGATCTGCCGACCTGAATATGACAACCGGCCACTTTGTTTAAAGTTAATAGCTCTAAAGAACATTAAAATGAAAAACACACATAATCAGAGAGCACACAACTGCCCGAGTTTAATTAATAACCTTTCTAAAGTAACAATAAGATATGAAACCATTGAGAAGAGGAACATACTGAGGCAAATGTATAGGTTTGCCCTCCTATTTCTGGAAAGAACTTTTGCAGACTGGTTCTGGCAACAATATTTAAAAAAAATGATGATGGAAAAAAAAACTCTTGTAACGTTAACTAAGAATGCATTAATGAGTAATGCTATAAAAACTCCCTAATGGTTCAACAAGGAATGTAGAGTCGCTAAAAGCCAACTCCTATGCAATCTTAAAAAATGGGGGAATGTACCATTAATAAATGAATGAGATAGCTGGACAAGCGTACAAGAAATGACTAGCTGATAAAAAAGAAGAGCCGTGCCTAAGGAAACTGGGATGTACTAGTGGATGTAGTAAAAGAAGTGGACAATGTTAGATTCTGATAACTGGTTACAGTTGGAGCAAAGAAGGAAAGCCGAAAGCTCAAGGGTAACATCACAGAGACTGAGTGGCTGGATCATTTTAAGTAGGGCTGTACCAAATAGTGAATTTACTATTTGGCCAAATACTGAATAGTTGGATCAAGTATTCGTCCGGAGCTGAATGCTGAGCCGAAGAGTCATTTTTTTTAAACCCCTGTTGCACAGAGTTAAAATACAAAACAATACAGGTTCCCTGAAGGCAAGGTCCAGTGTGACCACAGCCCCCCCCAATTGCTGTAGGGTGGTTAGTGGGCCTTGCCCTGGTGGCCCCCATATTATTTTGTATTTTAAAACTCCATGCAACTGGGGTGGCCAAGCTTTACCCCTCATGCTGCATTGTGTTTCCAAATTACCTCGGGGGACTCCAGGGAAAGTCCTGGTGACCTCCCAGCAAGAATTACGTGCGTAGCCATCTTGCCCTTGTGACCCCTGCTGCTTTATTGTTTTAAATGACATGGGGGGAGCTGCTATGGCAAGCCACAGTGCCCCTGCCCCATAAATAACTCTAGGGGACCCCATTATTGCCCTGGAGTGCCGCGCTGCTTAATTTCTCTTTAAAATGTCTTGGGGGCTACCAGGGAAAGGCCCAGTGACAGTTTGGTTATAGTTTGTCTCCCTATGTGAGAGAGGGTATGCCCACCCATGGGTCCCTTGCTCGCTGCACAATAGGCAACCAAGCTGCACCTCACTGATGAGGTCCAACAAGGCCGAAACATGTCTGGGGTTGCTTGTTTTTTCAAGCAGAGGGGACCTGGCCTGGCAGTTTGGGCTGAGTGGCTCTGCTTCCATTGGTGGCAGTACCTGACTGATTTGCAAATGGCGGGATCCCTTTTGTAATGGCGCAGATGGGCTAAATACAGTGTTGTGGAAGATTGCCCAGAGCAGTGCCAGCGGTTCAGATTAATTGGAAACCTTATACCCAGCACTTTTTTGGTTATCGATTGTCTCCCTATGTGAGAGAGGGTATGCCCAGACATGGGTCCCTTGCTCGCTGCACCTTAGGGAACCAACCTGCACCAGACTGATGAAGATCAACAAGGCCGAAATATGTCTAAAGTTGCTTATGGTACCGTGCAGAGGGAACCTGGCCTAGCAGTTTAGGAAGGGCTGCTCTCATTGGTGGCAGTACCGGACTGATTTTCATATGGCTTGACCCTGTTTGCAATGGCACAGATGGGCAAATAAAATGGTGGTGTGGAAGGTTGCTCAGAGCAGTGACAGTGGTTCAAATTTATTCAAAGCTGTCCACCCAGCACTTTTTTGGTTATAACCAGTGACCCCCCAAAAAAATTGCAGAGGTCCCCAGGCCTTGCTTTTTTTAAAAAAAAAAGCAGCATCGGGCCGCTGGGGCAAGGCCCGGCGACCTCCCCTAGCTTCAATTGTGGGGGTTGCTCGATCTTGCCCTGGCAGCTTCCATTACTGCATTAAAAAAAGAAACTAACTTGGGGGCTCCAGGGCAAAGCCTAATGACCGCCCAGCAACAATTTTGGGAGTCGTCAAATCTTGAGCCGGCATCCCCTGCTGCTGTATTTTTATTAAATGAGCGGGGTAGCTGCTATGGCAAGATCTGGTGATCCCCCAGCAACAATTAGTGGCCAATGATGCTTCTTTGTTGTTTTAAAAAAATGCTGCATCTGATCTGCCGGGGAAAGGCTCGACCCATCAATTGCAGGGTCACCGGGCATTGCCCTGCTTGCTGACATGCTGTATTTTATTTTTAAATGCAGCAATGGAATGGTCTACCATACGGGTCCAGAGGTGGGGGACAGACTGCGCAGCCAATATGGAAATGTCTTATTTGGCTTCTGCAGATTGTCCCTGCTTTCTATGATTGGCTACCTCTCTCAAACACAGAGAGATAGCTAATCGGCTAGCTCTCTCAAACACAGAGAGAGAGAGATCTAACCATGGAAAGCGAACAAGACTTCCGCTTCAAGTGAGTATTCTATGAGGTTTTTGGCCAAAGCCACGTAGCTGGATTTTGGTTGAATGTCAGCCAAATAGTCAACCGAAGCCAACATTTAGCACAGCCTTAATTTGAAGGTACTCTAGCATGAATGTAAAATGCCCTTTATCCAAGATTCCATTAATCCTTGTACTAACTGTGATCCTACAGATGCTATTTCCTTTTTTACTGAAAAGAAAAACAGAACTATATTAGCCCGAAAAAATATTAAAATGTCTCCGGGTCCAGGCAAGTTGCCAGCAGAACTTTTCAAAACTGAACCCGTTTTATGTGCACCCTTTTCCCAAAAGTTGTTTAATACAGTGACATCTCTTTCCACTGCACCAAAATCTTGGTAATGTAAACATTGTCCCCATTTATAAAAGGGTGCAAGTAAAGACCCAAGTAACTTTCATTAATTTTCATTAGTGGATGTTGCTGGAAAAATCTATCCAAGGCAAACTATTATCAGCTACTTGCAAACGGGTTTATTTTAGAAGATGAGTACTATTGGTTAGTGCTTAAAGCTGTACATGTTTATTCTGAAATATGTTTCCTACGAAACATGAGGCTCTATGCTGTGTTTATTGACCGAAAGACAGATTTTGACACAGTCCGGAGAGTCAAATTATCAGAAACCCAGAAGAAGTTTTATTTACCCCCACCTTTCGTCTTCACTGTCAGGGGAGTATACCCAAATAATGAGGCAGTACCCAGAAGGTGTACCAATGGCAAAGAAACAATTCCTTTTGATGTCTAAAAGGGTATAACCCAATGGATGCATCTTAGCCCCATTGTGTTTCTTTATATACATGAATGAGGTGGTGGACCTTTGTAACCTGTGGGATAAATGGAAATCTGATTGTTGCTGCTTCTGCTCTAGCTTCAAAGAGGCACTCTGCCGATATGTCCCTTATATGATAGATTCAGTTTTTCTTAATTATAATATTTGACAGACAATAGATCAATTTAAACTATGCAAAAGCACTGAAGATCCTTCATTGGTTACTACTATCGCTACATTTGTACACATAGCCTGGATTGCTAGGAAGAATTTTTTAGGCATTCTTTCCTGGATGTATGGCATTTTATGCTTGCACATTTCTGAAATATTTGTTGATTTTTAAAGTTACTATTACTTGTTTCCTGTGCATTATGTTCAATATTAACTATGAAACTATGTGCTTTTGTGATTGTAGATCTAATGACCTTGTATTGAATAAACATTATGAAATTAAATGATTATTATGGTATTTCAGTGTTCTTTAAAAACATTGGTTTCTAACTGGATCACAATTTTACACAGGTTAGTGAGATAATGGAAAATGTATTGCCCAACTAAGATAACTCCATGTTCCCTTCCCGCAGGCTTCACTTCCATTCTGTTGCCACTGGAACTCTTGAAACCCCAAAGGTAGTGTATGGGTCCCCCTTTCACACACATTGGCAGGTGGCAACATCCCCTTTGTCGTCTTAGTCCCATCCTTTTTTGATAGGGATTTCATATGAAGTGAATATACAGTTGATATAACAATTATATCAACAACGTTTGATATTGATATAATATAAAATGTATATTTGATATAAAGTGGGTATACAGCGGTTATCAAAATGTTTTGATATTATGTTGAGATGATTTGATACAAAGTGAATATACATTTTATATAAAATGTGTATAAGCTTTGGAGCAGCCATTGGTGGTACTACCTGAATGACTATTGAGGGCGGAGTGAGCTGTGAAGACAGGCAATGTGAATTTATGGTTTTTCAGAGTGACGCAGCGATGATGCCAGAGAGGCGTTCCACTATTAATGTTATATGAAGCGTATATACATTTTATATGTAGTATAGATGACATCATCATTTTATCATTTCAATGACTTAGGCTAGAGAGTTAGTTTCATCTGCTAGTAACATTAAACTCGGATATAGCTTTGATATAGAGTGCAAATAAAGGCTGGCATGGCAGCCCTGTGTGAATTCACTTCATAGGCAAGGTGTGGTTTATAGTGTTAATACAAAAAAAACACTAATGGCTCTGGACAATATGTGTTGCTTTCAAACAATGGAAACAATTTTTTTTTACAATTAAAGTGTGGTTTCTAGAGGCTATACAAAAGTCCAAGCTATGGTCTTTGAAAATGTGTTTAAAAAAAAAATAATAAAAGCAAATTATGTCATAAGCAAAGTGTGTTTCACAGAGCCTATATAAAAGTCCAAACTATTGCCTTTGACAATGCATGTTTTTTTTTAAATAATTAAAGCAATCAGCTGTATAAGCAAATTATGTTTCACAGACACTATACAAAAGTCCAAACTATTGCCTTTGACAATTGTTTTTTTCTTTTGAATAATGAGCGCAGTTCTCTTTATAAGCAAAGCGTCTTCACCAGAGTTAGACAAAAGACCCAAACAGTTTCCATGGCAAAAATACAAATGACAGAGCACAAAGTGTCTTCACTAGAGTTACACAAAAGGGCAAAACTATTGCCACAGCAAAAATATAAATGACAGAGAGCAACGTGTCTTCACCAGAGTTACACAAAAGACCTGTGGTCTTGACAATGAGTGTTTTAAAAATAAATATTGAGAACATTTTATCTGTATATGTAAAGTGTGGTTTATAGCACAAATAAAAAAAGATCACTGCATGGGCAGTGCAGGCGAATCTTTGCCAGATAAAAAATATCTGGCAGAACCTGTCATATTAGCCAGCGAGAAGTGTTTGCCTTTTAAACAGAGGCTGTTGGAGAGCAATCTTAGGATGGGATAATGTAATGCAGTAACTCATGGTATTTTGGAATGACAGATGGTTTGCAATGGCATTTTTGCAGACAATAGCAAAATAAATGCTAGTGTGTGTGTGTGTGTGTGTGTGTGTGTGTGTGTGTGTGTTTCTACTGATAAGAGAGGGTTTGCACAGCTCATGAATGCATGATGTAATGCATCCACTCATGGTATTTTGGAACTCCAGATGCTTTGTACTGACACTTTTGTATCTTGAAAACCTTAGCAAAAAAAAGGCCTGCGGTTATTCATAAGATGTGTTTGAATTTCGCTGTGTAAGCACCAGCGCAGGAAGATATGCACGGGTTGTCTATCTACAGGCATCAAGGATAGTATGAACCAAACAGAAAACAGTTGTATCATATCGGGGGTGCTGATATAATGTGCATTTCTGTTGTGTCATAGAGAACAGATGGCACTGCCCATGTCTGTTGAGTGTTTATATTTGTACAAACCGCTTTCCACAGTGTTAACTGGTTGACAACAGACCACATTCAGGAAAAAGGACTGAGTGTCCAATAAAATGGGCCTCATTACAAATTTACGGTAAGCAACCGGCGCCATTGTTTCCGGACCTGCAAACTACGAGGTCTGCAAGCGAATGGTAGGTGGAATGGCACCCGCTCGCACACCTTGACGGATGCACCGGCACCATTCATGAATGGTGCCGGTGCATCCATCCTCCCCATTCCCATTGAGTCCAATGGGACTCCAATGGGAATGGGGAGTCATTTTTACCAGCACTTGGCAATATTGAATTACCGGGAATGCAGGGGCTGTAAGGCCCAATGCCTTTTAACATGTCACCTGTTCTCTTCTATAGAATCAGGTTACAGACGAACAGCAATGTGTTGGTCTGAGCAGACCCACGGGGTGTCAAAGCAAGTCTCTATTCGGAGTGCATATATACATGAAAGGCCTAAAACAGGTCCTCCCCATTTGTTATTGTTAAATCACATGAGGCCTAAATAATTGGACAAGACCACACACTCTGGGCAAACATCAAGTTCTGGCTTTTTGACACTGGCTAACTAGCATTTCTTTTATGTTCAGTTTTTCATATTTGCTTCTACAAAACAAATAATATAAATGTTACCACTTTTCCCTCACTGACCAAATACTGTAAATTGTAACACATACTTGAAATATAAGATATAAACTTTCAGGAACAAATCAGCTAACAACTTTTTCTCTCCCAAAACACACTTTACATTAAGTCAGAAATGCACCCTAGATCACGATAGACCCCCTCACATCTCCCCTGCTAGCCCCACCTCTACTTGCTACTGCCATATGACAGAAGCACAAGGCCCGTAAAAAAATCAACAGTCAGCAGACATGGGCCGTGCCATGTGTTCTCTATGACACAACAAAATGCACATTAAATCGAATATGATACACCTGTTTTGTTTGCTTCATACTGTCCTTGATGCCGGTAGATAGACAACTCAATTATATCTTCCTGCGCTGATGCTTACACATTGAATTACAAACATTTTATATCAAATTGACATAATTTTATATAATTTTGAGATCACATTTATATTCACTTTATGGACTAAGAACACAAAGGGGCGTTCCCACCTGTCAAAAATTGGATGTGTATGAAAGGGGGCTGCATACACTACTTCCACCGAAGTTGGATAATAATGCTGTGTGCATGGTTTTACCTGAATTCCTTTAGAAGGTGCACAGTTTTGCAGACAGACTTATTACAGGCCTCAGGAGCAGAGAACCTGTTACATGATTCCTGACAAAAATCTGGGCTGCTATAAGAGCTAGAATTAAACTGAAAGTAAGGTTATTTTCCCTACTTGCAAATGCTTGTTTTAACGATGTCCAGAAAATGTGCCCTTCGAAGGTATTCAGAAACGATTACCACGCCAACATCGTCCCTATATCCACACATCTAGATGTGTGAGACAGATGCTTCACTCTCCAGAGGTCATATATGTAAACTGGCAAGACATTCCTAGAAAGTTGCGAAGTGTGTTGCAAAATTGTAAATTTTGTAATGCATGCAAGAGTCAAACATGGCATGCACAAAGGTGCACAATGTTCCCATAGACTAGTAAACAACTTGTAAAAATGCAAAAGGCGTGCATGGCAACCCAAGAATTTGCAATGCAAAGGAGCACAACCTGATTGTTGATTCACATAACACATTTGAAAAAAATTTGAAAAAAATGCAGACTTTTACGAAGAGGGATGAGGAAGAGAGAAAATCTTCACACAGGGTGTGACACTGTTTGTTCAGAGAACATGATCAGACCATCAAACAATACTGTTTAACTAGGAATTCCTTAAGATGCCCATTCAGTGAATCAGAGCCCATCATGGTACATGATACAGAGTGGAGCTATGCACAACCCACTCATGTCCAGGTATTGTGTTCTTCACACCTCCTGGCTTCGGGTTGTAGCAATGGCAAAGTGGTGTGTCAGATGGTGCAGTATTGCACTATTTGCACTAGTTCTTCAGGGCCTTTTGACACGCATCAACACATACACATGTTTCCTACACATGCCAGCTGATTTGTAATGCATAAAATAGACATTATTTACAGTTGTTAAATGCCTGTGGCATATCCTGATGTGTCCATGTACTGTGACTTAACACATTTATTTGACTTAAAAAGAGCAACACTTATTCAATGTGCAAATTGTGCTAGAAACAAAACACATGACTACAGCTACTGAAGAAAGTTAATAGTCATGTATACTTTTTTTTATACAATTTTTCTTTATTTTCATTTAACAACAAACAAACACAAACAAATAAACAACAACTCACAACATTTGCTCTGGCACTTTCGGGTTTGAGTTCATATTGTGCATTATCCGTTCAGGTCACGGCTAGGCTCCCTCCTCTATCATGGTGTCCTCGTTCTGGTCTGTGTGCTGCACAAGGGTTGCGGATGGGACAGTTCTTCTCTCCTCCCGGCTCGCTCAAATCAGTTGAGCTGTTTCCATTGTCGTTTCCAAATAGGTCCTGTACCAGAGTGTTCCACGCTAGTATTCTGGCCCCACTGTTATTTTCTCCCCTTTGCTAGGCCATGGTCCAGACCGTTGTTTCTGCTACTGCCCATTTTTGTAGGTCTGCCCACCAGCCTTCTATCGAGGGTCCAGCACTTGCTTTCCATGCCATTGCAATGCGGTGTTAAGCCAGTATTGTCACCAAGTCTTTCATCTTTGCCACGTGGACCCTCTGCTTATCGCCCCTCGGGAACAGGCCCAGTATGTAGGATGCTGGCGACCAGGCTCACATATGGATTCCTGCCTTCGACGCTCTTTCCTGTATGGTATTCCAAAACGCTGTCACTCCTGAGCATGTCCAAAACATGTGCACCATATCTGCCTGTTCTTCCTGGCAACGTGGGCAACTCCGTATTTGTCTGTCCCCCATGTTCAACATTCTTTTAGGCGTTAAGTATGCCCTGTGCACTATGTAGAGCTGCAGCTGCCTGAACCTTGCGTTTCTGGAGACTTTCTTTGCATATCTGTTCCATTCTTTGTCCTTGAGGGGTCGCTGGAGTTCCTCCTCCCATTTTGTTCGACTGTTCAGTGTCCTAGAGTTGATGGTGCCCAACAGTTGCTCGTAGAGTCTGGACACAGTGTGTCCCCCCTCGGATGTATCGTACCAGGCGTCCAGTGGCCCTCTCATATCTTCCTCTTCCGGCAAGGTCTCCCACCTCTTTCTTATTCCTTGGACCATGCTATTATACAGTATAAATTGTCCACTGTGTATGTCTTGCTCCTCTGACAGGGTCTGAAAGTCTACCCAATGTCCTTCTTGCACAGGTCACCAATTTGGGCCACTCCTTTGTCTTCCCACTGTGTTCTGAACATTGCCAGGCTTGCTATACGGGTGTCCACCAGTCCCGCCAGGGGGATGTGCCTTGAACAGGGATCTCTCATGTCCTGCGCTTTCCACGCTCTTTTCCACAATGCTCAGACTAGTTGGGCTATTCTGGGAAGGGTTTTTGCCTGGGTCTCGTTTATCCACAGGAGTTCTTTTAGATAGTATCGCTAGAGCGATGGTCGAAACAGTATTGCGTCTATGGAGTTGTCCTCCCTCAGCCACCTGACCACGAATTGAAGTTGTGGAGCCAAATAGTATTGCTCAAAGTCCGGGAGCTTAATCCCTCCCCATTCGTAGCCCCTTTGTAATGTGCTTAGTGCTACCCTGTTTCTCCCTCCTCCCCACAGGAAGGCCCTTGTCATGGAGTGCAGTCATCTGAAAAAGGACCCGGGGATGTTGTAGGGGATGTTGGTAAAATAATATAGGAGTCGGGGTAAAACTATCATCTTCATTAGGGCCGCCCGGCCTATCATCCCCAGTGGTAGTGTTTTCCAGAACTGCATGGCATTCTCTATTTTGTCCAAGGCTGCCTGTGTGTTGGCCATGTGTGTTTCCGTAGTGTTGTGGTATATGTCCACCCCGAGGTAGCTGAAGGTGATTGGGGTCCATGTCAGGCCCAGTTGTGGCAGCTGGTCTGATGTCGTTGCCCTCAGGCGCGCCAGGGGAGACAGTGAGGATTTTCCCTTGTTGATGGTGATTCCCGATAACCTGCCAAACGCTCACAGTGCTTCTAGTAGGTCCGGCAGGTGAGTACGTGGGTCTTGGACGTAGAGCAGTATGTCTTCTGCGTATATCGAAATCTGGTGCGTTTCCCCATCTATCACTATGCCGGTGTCCCCGTACTCCACCCTTAGGAAGGCCACGAACGGTTCCAAAGCCAATATATATACCATCAGGGAAAGTGGGCACCCCTGCTTCGTACTCCGCCCTATGCTCCACTCCCCTGAGACATGCCTGCCCATCTTAACTCTGGCCCTCGGGTCCCTGTACAACAGCTGTATCCAACGTAGGAACCCCCTGCCTATCCCGAAGTGGGCGAGCGCCCCCAGAAGCCAGTCCCAGTTCACCAAATCGAATGCTTTAATTGCATCTACTGACGCCACTGCGTATTCCACCTCTTCTTGGTTCGTCTTGTCAATGACGTGATGGAGACTCTGGAGATTCCATGCTGTGTTCTGTTCCGGCACATGCCCCGTCTGGTCTGGGTGTACCAGTGTGGTTATCACCCTTTTTATCCGGTTGGCCAATGCTGCTGTCAGTATCTTGGAATCTTGATTTATCAGAGAGATTGGTCTGTAAGACCCACACTCGAGGGGCGGTTTCCCTGCTTTAAGTATCGGGACTATTACAGATTCTGACATACTGCTCTGGAGATGCCCACTCTCGTATGCCCCCTCTAGCGTCTCTAGTTTCGGGGCTAAGCTATCTTTGTATCTTTTATAGAATTGCCCTGGTAACCCGTCAGGCCTGGGGACTTTCCTGTTGGTAACTGGGTGATGACCTCTGTCAGTTCCTCCACAGGAAGGTGGGCGTCCAACATTTGGGCCTGCTCCTCTGACAGTCGTGGGAGTTTGATTTCCGCAAATCCGTCCTCGAGGTCTCCCTCTTATGCTTCCTGTACTTTGGTATATAGTTTCTCATAGAATTGTGAGAACACCGTATTAATACCCTCCTGGGACCTTTCAACCTCCCCCTGACTGTTGCGAATTGCGTTTATCGGTTCTCGCTTGGTCTCCTGTTTGGTCAGCCAGGCGAGAAGTCTACTAGGTTTATCCCCTTCTGGATGCAACCTCTGTATATACTTCCCGTAATCTAACCGCCCTAGTCTCTCCCAGGCCGCCGTACACTGTTGTCTCAGATAGGTGAGGTTGCCCATTTCTCCCCCCTCCTGCCCCGCCCGTGCTTCCGCCCTCTCTATCTTCTTTTCTATCTCATCCAATTCAGCCAGGGTTTCCCTTCTAAGGCCTCCCGTTTTCCCAATCGCCGCCCCTCTGATCACCACCTTAAAAGGCCTCCCAAATTGTTCCCGTGCTGTCCACGCTACCTATGTTGTGCTCAAAATAGTCGTCTATTGTAGTTTGGATATGATCTTGGAAATCCCCTTCTAGGAGTGCTTCCGCCCTAAGTCTCCACGTGGGTATGGGGGCTTTCCTGTATGTATGTGCCCATGTTGCCCCCAGTGGGGCGTGATCAGACAGGGTTTGTGCGTGAATGTGTGCCCCAGTGAATTCACCTGATGTCTCTTTGCCCGTGAATAAATAGTCAATTCGGGTGAATGTCCCGTGTGGGGCGCTATAGTGCGTGTACCCCCTTTCGCCCCCATGTACCTTTTTCCAGATGTCTTCTAGCTCAAGCTGGTCCAGTATCTTCTGCAGCACCAGCGCTGGTGGTGCGGCTCTTTTGTGTTTGTCGTCCGACCGGTCCAGCCTGGGATCCAATGTGCAATTAAGATCTCCGGCCCAGATGGTTGTGGCGTTCCTGTACGGGGCCAGCTAGGGTGTGAGTGATTTAAAGAACTCTGTTGCATCGTGGTTTGGGGCGTAGGTATTCACCAGACACACTTCCCGGTTCTCCAGCATTCCGTGAACGATCAGGACCCTGCCTTCGGCGTCCCTCTCCTGTTTAATGAGTCGGAATGGGATGCCTTGGGCAATCCAGGTCGCTAGCCCTCTCGCATAGTTAGAGTATGTAGAGCTGTATATCTGGCCGCCCCACTGCTTGGCCACTTGGGCTTGTTTTTCAGCCATCAGGTGGGTCTCCTGCAGCATTGCGATGTGGACTTTCGCTTTGTTTAGCCAAGCGTAGGCCCTCAGTCTCTTACGTAGGTGTTTAGTCCTCTGACATTCCATGTCACCACGTATAGTTCATCTCGGTTCCTGTGTCTTGCAGATTCCAGCGGCCCACTCGTTCCCATCGGCCTGTTTGGTTTTCCCCTGCCTGGTATACTGGCTTGGAAGGTCCATTCATCGTCTTTCCCTTGTTATTCTCCTGGTAGCTTGCGGGACCTCTTTCTCTCTTGTCTCCCCCTGACCTGGTGGGCCGCCCTGCTGCCAGTGTCCGTTTCTCACTATTTCTTCTCTTTGGTGTTCCTCGCCGGGTTCCCACATTTGAGAGTAGCCTCACTTGCACCCTTTTGTTGCCTTTGCCGTGCCCTCCTTGCTCATTATGTTTGCCTCCACTTGTGCCTTCTCTTAACAAACTTAACCACACAAATACAACTACTATAAACCAACACCCAGCCTCCCTCCCCCTGCTCGGGCCTGCCGCATTCCAGGTGCTGCCCTCTTTCCGCGGGTGCACTCATCACGGCGTAGTGCCTTAAAACTGACACTGCTAACTTATTGCTGCCCGGGGTCCCCTCTGTGGGTCTTGGCGGTCCAGTTCCGGAAGCCTCGAGCTCCCGGGTCAAACCGTTAATTTAAGCTTTCGGTTCTCATTCTGATTGTCCTGCTTCATCTCGATTCGGCAGAGTATCCTTAGTGTCTTGGTCTAGAGGTGTTTTGGTGTCCGGTGGCCCACTGGGGTGTCTTTTGGGCCCCTCTTCACCCAACCATTAATTTATGTCATTGGGATGTGTGTTTTGTCCTCACCCTCATTCCCTGCTTTGCCGGGGTGCCTGTCAGTTCCTCTCGACCCCCTCTCTTAGTTGTGGGATCCCCTGCTGGTCCATCCACTCCTGGGCATCTACCGTGGTCTCAAAGATCTGTGTCCTCCAATGTGCAGGACTTTGAGCTTGGACGGGTAGAGTAACATGAATTTCACCCCTGCTGCCCGAAAGCGCTCTTTGGTCAGCCAGAACTGGGCTCTCTGTCTTTGCACAAGTGCTGTATAGTCAGGGTAGATGGTTATCCTGGCTCCGTTGCGTGTTATCTCCCCGCCTTCTCTTGAGAATGTCAGGATTTTCTCCCTGTCTTTAAAGTTCAAGATCTTCGCGATCATGGGTCTCGGTGGCGCGCCCGGGCGGGGTTTCTTGATTAGTGCTCTGTGTGTCCTTTCCACCACAAAGCCCTGGGACAGGGTCCCTGCGCCTACTTCCTGGAGCAATAAATTCTCTATGTATTCTGTGGGGTCTCTGCCTTTCTCTCCCTCTGGAAGCCCTACGATGTGCACATTGTTGCATCTGGCCCGGCCTTCCACATCTTTGGCCCTTCGTTCTAGTGTTCTGATCTGTTTCTGCGCTTCTGACATTTGTGACTGAGAGGTGGTAATGTTTTCTGTGTTGCTCTGCACTTGCTGTTCCACCGTTGTCACTCTCTCGGCCAGGTTCCTCGTGTCCTGCCTGAGGAGCCCCACATCTACAATCACTGCATCCAGCTTGCCCTCTATTGAGGCCTTTAGCACCTCTATGGCCTCTAGGATGCTGCCTTCCACTTGTTTGAGCTCCCCTTGCGTGGTGTATGATGTAGCTGTGTCCGCCGCCGTCGTCCCAGGTTGTGGGTCCTCACTCTTGCGGGCGAATGTCTCCATGCTTGTTTGCCTCCCTCTGCTAACTTTCTGTTTGTCGGGCATGCTGATGTTTGTGGCCTTGTGACTCTGTGCTTGGGTAGAAGCAGTGCGCCCCTGGGCGGCCTCCACTCCGTGGTCAGTGCTCTCCCTTCCCTGCGGGTTATCTCAGATTTGGCCCTGTCCCTCTCAGGCCCTCATCGGCTCCACCACTCCCCAGCACCTCCTTGGGCCCTGTTCTATACCGTCTTAGAAGGTGCGGCCTTACCGGCACACGTCGGCTGAAGTCTCTTTGTGGTCACTCTGCCCAGCTATTTGATCTGCCCCGGCATATTGGGTGGGGGTCTGCCGCCTCGTATGATGGCTGTATGATGTGGGTTGGGGTCTCTGTGCACCTCCCAAGTGCTGTTTCAGGTGGGCCGTGTTCTCCCACATACGTCTCGTGAGTCGTGGGCTAATCACCGGGCCCCGGGCCTGGCTTTCCTGCTGTTCCACCTCAACCTCGTGGGATGCCTTACCGGATGCTCCGGTTGCATCTCTGCCAGTTGCCGTGGTCTTGGGCCGGTGGCCGCCTGCTTGCCTTTCGCTATTGGGGGCTGGGACAGAATCTCCCCCACCGGGCTCCGCGGGGCTCTCCTGTCACTGCGTGGGCATGCTCCAGCAGAACTTCTGTGTGCTGGTGGGCACCCTGTCGGTGCCTCGGGCTGCAGGTGCCGTCGCCTTCCTGTGTCTTGGTCACTGTCCTCAATTGCCTGCTCCTGCTCTGCCCGTCTTCATGCGGCGCACCTCGTTCCTTGCCCTTGTTGGGGTGGGCGGTCGGGTTTGGCACCTCTCTCGGTCCTCCGCTGGGTGATGTGTGGGTGTCTGCTGGGCAGCAGTCCGCGCCCCTGCGCCTAGCCATCTCACGTGTTCAGCTTCCACTGCCCCTCGGAGCGCAGGTGGATCCTCAGTGGGCCGTGGCCGCCATTTTGCATGTGGTGGTCCCGCGCCTCTTCCTTGCCTCGTTTCAGGTATTCCCGACCTCCAATTTTGTTCAGGCTTTTGCCCGTGTGTGCCCTGGATCCTCTGGGTCCCGTCCCTTCGATTTGTTCAGGTTCTCCTGCTGTTTTTCAGCCGTTCGCAAGGATCATGTAGCGGATCACCCGGGAGCTCTCGGTGACTCGGTGACTCGCTCACTCTTGCATGGCCGCCAAGCCACGCCCCCCTGGTCATGTATACTTCACATAAGAAACACTTAGACTGTCCGTAGTGGGAAGAACACCCTGGCCCTGTTGGGTTGAAGCTCTCCCTAGGAGGCTGGTGGTGTGCCACCTATCTAATAGGGATAGCAAGGAGACTTTCCCTCATCAACAAACATACACATGTAGGAATTACATTTACTAAAAAATCAAAAACAAGTGTGGCTAGAGAGTGTAAACCTAGTACGTTGTCTCTACTGTGTGTATTGAAAGGCTCATTCTAGCAGGATTTTCAACAGTTTTAGTCACCAACTAAGTAAAAGCCTTTTCACATCAAACCTTGTTTTGGAATATTAAAACATAGAAAAAACCAATCTCAGAAAAGCAACCTAGTGGCATTTAGCCTCTCTAACACAAAAACTTTTTTCGACGTGTACAGCCTATTTTTCTAACAACATCATGATCATGTGAAACCTCATGATCCTATGGTCGACTGGTTTCAATAACCAAACCAAATGAGGTGAAAAGCTGTGAGTCGTTAGTACTGTGCAGTCGTGTGGGTATTTTGGGAACCCAAATTGGTAGTGTCTGGTTAGTAGGACATGCTGTATGTCCTTGGGGTGACACCAAAGTGAAAAGGGGGAGGGGCATTGGTTTTCCTGGCCAGTATCCCGCAACAACACCCGATGGAGTGAACCACCTGTGAGGCGTCTAGTGGGCCATGGAGCATAGGCATATATATTTGCATGCTACCTCCCTGATCCGGAGTGGCTTGTGTTGCTCTGGTAGGAGGAGGTAGTGGACTGTGCAAGCCGGTAGGAGTAGGTAGTGGACTGTGCAAGCCGGGATAGACTCTCTGCTCGCGGCGTGTTCCTCAATCTGCTCACTGAAAGCAGTACTTGTCGGTTAATTCTGTGACTGCAATGGATCATGAGTTATGCATACGGCTGAGCACTATATCTACTTACCTGTCAAAAGACGTGGTGGTTTTTAGATGTTTACTTTTCAACCTTTGGGTCAAACCTATCACTCTGTTTGCACAGTGTCCCTTGTTCTCTAGGGGAGAGCAAGTCAAAAAACAGCTTTTTATTATTAAAAAGCCCTTCCCTTTTGGCAGCATCACGTCTGTAGAAGCACTTACCAATCCTAGGTCCCTTAGCGGATCACTCGCCACTGATACTGTATACTCACCATTCAGTCTACAGCCAGATGTATGTGGATTAACAGTCCAGTTCTCTATCTGTCATTTGGGGGTGTAGTTGCATATGCTGCAATGTCGATGTTACCATCTTTAAACTATTTTCTCTTACTGTTGTTGAATCACGGAACATCTGCAATACCATTAGTATTGCAGCGTCTCCTATTGTGGCTTAGATGTAATGGCTGTATTAGTATGTCTTAGTTGATGGATGCTAGACGTGACTGTTTTTTAGCCCACTTCTGATTACAGGTATTTTACCCACCAGAATTATTAGGGTATCCATAACCATACTGAGTCATTCAGTTTAAACCAGTGCAATCTGCAGCTTGATGGTCACTCTACAATGTTTAATTGCGTAAGCACCAATACTTAGCTGATGTGTATGGGCTATCCATAGAGCATCAGCTGTCCATATTCCACAGTTGACAATGTGTCGATATGACTTGCAGAGTGTACATCTGTATCCCCATCTATATCTGTATCCCCATATATACCTGTATCGACCCCTGTCGCTATATATCTGTATCCCACTTTATATGTGTATGTCGCTATGTACATCCCCACCGTCCTGGTCATGTGCCTTGTCTCAGGCGTTTTGCAGATAACCACCATATCACACCACTCTGCTTACTCTCCACTATACATCATCATTCAACTAGAACACAGCTATACCCCTGATTATTTGGCCTAGCTGTTCACATACCGATACGACCCCATGAACACCTCATCACCCTAATAAAACATAGCAAGCTGAGCACATTCTGGCCTAGCAGCTCACATAGGCGTACATCAGGCCTAACACAGCCAGAACCCAGTCTGGGTGTCCACCCACCAGACTGCAAACATCCAACTGAAATCTTCAACACCACACCTATAGCTAGGAAGCAGCTATCATCAGACAACCACACCAGCTGCACACATATCCGGTGTACCCACGCACCATACGACGCTATCTCTCTCTACTGACCTGAACTACGGTTCCCGAGGGCGTTCTACCTACAAGCACTTTGAGGTCATACCAATGATATATAAAGCACTATATAAATGCCAAGTAACATAACATAACAGAGTGGTTCATGAGTAAACCATCTTACATACTGGATGAAGTGCAGTTGTAACATGACTGGGCTCTTTCTGGGAGCCCTACATGCATGTTCTACTGGAACACAGAGTGCCAGTGTATAATGGTCAAGTGCAGGGATCTTAATGGGAGCCCTGCATGTAGTCAAGGCAGTCACGGCTGATATTGCCAACTCATGCCACTGAATTTCTTCATTAAGGCCCCTGTTCTGTGTATCGAGCCTAAAAATCCAGTTCTGTTCTCTCCTAAGTAACAGGTTATGAAAATTGCCACCCCTTCTTGGTGCGTGGATTTATTCTACAATCGTCCAGTAAAACTTGTCTGGAGTATGTCCTTCTGTTACAAAGTTAGTTACTAATGGAGCTGTCATTTTCTTAGTCCTTAGACATGACTTGTGTTCTGTCATCCGTTTTCTAACGGCCCTGGTTGTCATTTTAACGTATTTCAAATTGCAGAGACAAGTGATGAGATAAATGACTCCTGTGCTTTTGCAATTTGTAAAAGTCCTTTGTATCCACAGAGTCTTCCACCCAATGTCAATTTGTGTACTCCGTCTAGTTTGCGCACACATGGAATATTTTCTGCACAGGGCATCTCCCATCGGTGGCTCGCTGGTCCAAAGTGTGCTTTGGGTGTTGTGTCGCGCTTGACTCTGGTCATGCAATGTTTTGGCCGGTTTGTCCCTCAGGTTTTGTCTCCATTTCAGGGCAAAAGATGGCTCAACCAGTGGGTATTCACCTGTGTTTAAGATCGGCCATAGTCTCTTAATCTCATTTTTGATTTTGTTAACCAATGGGGAGTAGCTGAAGACTGCAATGATGTTTTCTCTCATTGGGGCTTTTTGATGTTGCTGTAACGTGAGGAAAATCTGGGGTAAGTGAATCTTGATCCAGTTGGAAATATGGATGATGGAAGCAAGGCGCTATCTTCTGAAAGGGTCAGGCAACAGCGGACCAAGCATTCATATTATCTTAGATATAAAACAAATATGCAAAGAGCAAAGGCAAGTAGATCTGTGGCTGCTTCTTAGACTGCAAGCAAGCATTTGACACTATGACTAGAGCATGCCTGTGGGAAAAGCCAGGGGAACTGGATCTCCCAGAAGGTCTGGCCTAAATCATATCAAATTTGTATAAGGTTTGGATCAAAAGACACACTGAAGAAGGTTTTCCTGAGCAAGAGAAAGAATTTGAAGAGTTGTATCAATAAACATCTGCTATTCCTCCTTTTACTTTCTGACATAGACCAGATACACCTGCAGGGAAACACCTTTTCCCTCAAGGAGAGTGGACATGGAAATCAAAGCACTGCTGTATGCCATTGAAACAGTGATTTCAGATTGGGCACATGTTGGCCTAATTAAAATACCAAAGGCGACCAAAGAAAATTTGCAGAGAAATTACCTAGAGTCCAATCTTGGGAAAACCAAGGAAGAAATATGAGACCCAGGTTCATTGATGCGGGAACATATCATCTCAAGCAAAGCTACAAGTATCTTGGTATTAACTTGGCAGAAAGCAGGTCTTTTGAAGAACATCGAAACATCAGGGCAAACAAAACGGATGCTGGAGCGAGTATGTTTCACTTTGCAAAGATGTACTGAGCAATGTCTCTTGCTTGCATTTTCAGGGAATATGGTGCAAAAATAGCAGATGTAGCTTTGTTCGGAACATCTCTATGGGGTACAAAAAATGCAGAGCCCTAGCCACTGCAGAGCTGGCCATTCTAAGATTAGCAACTAACTTATCAGCATCTTGACCTAAGATAGTGATATACTGTGAACTACATAGCACCCAATATCTAATGACCCTGACAATTTCTGTGCTGTTTTGCACAAAGGAATTAGTGCACCCGCCAGATAATATTATTGAAAAGGTGATTAGGGAAGAATTGTTATCAGGTTATGGAAAGGGACATCTTTGGTTGGTTTAAGCATGTTACCAGACTGCTTGATACACTGGACTTGCTATGCCAGTTGCTTCACCTATATCTAAGAACTAGCTGTCTGGAAAAGAAGCTGGAGATCCATTCCTGGGAGGAAGTTTTTGGAGACTTATAGTTCTTTAAACGGAAACGTGTCCCTGAAACCTGCTTGGGGTCGGGACATTTATTTAACTAATATGCACAACTCTGAACACAGAAACCTGTTGATGAAAGGCCACTTAAACAATTTAAGTATGGAAGATAGATGCTGTGAGTGGAAGATCATGCAGTATAAAGAATTAGTGTCTACTGCAATGTAGGCACGAGTCACCTTCCAGTCTTGCTGCATCATCTATAAGGCAGTCGCCTTCAAGTCACCCAGCTCCTTCATGGAGAAATTCAGCATCTCTGGCAGACTGTGCACCACCAGAATCCAGGACACATGCTTACATGAAATCTGTCACTGCAAAAAGAAATAGACCGGAAATCGAACGTTCTTGTCCTATGCCCTAGGACTATGGAACCTGCTCCCAATCAGCATCAGACTTGTCACCATGTTCCTACAATTCCGAAAAGAACTCAAGACCCACCTCTTCAAGGACTCTCTCCACCTCAACACCTAGGCCATCACATCGCCCCTCACGCCTGCCATCCGGTACAGCTGTACCCCTCCTCTGTGCCCCTCTGTATCCTACCCCTGTTGTATATCTGTTCTGTTGTTGCTTCTGAAACGTGTTCCGTTATGCATCTGTACTGTTGTATACCTCTGTAAAGTGCTCTGTGGTGTATCTGTATTGTTGCATACTTCTCTGTTGCTTCTCGAAGGTAGGTCTGCACTCTATAAATATCATAATAATAATAATAATAATAATAATAATAATAATAATAATAATAATAATAATAATAGTAATAATAATAATAATAATAAATGTAGCCTTTAGCAAAGGGACCGCATGGCTTGCTTCCTCCTGGTATGCAGATACGTCAGGAAGCAGGAGTCCTGGCTGACACAGCTCTTACAAAATAGTGAGGTAAGGACAGCAGATGTGGCAGTGCTCTTCCTCTTTGGAGGAGATGTCTTTGAAGTAAATGATTATGTAGCAAACTTTAATATTAAGTCAATGCTGAAAGTGACGCTGTTCCAAGACATGGGTCCATTTTGGGTGGGGGGTGTGTGTGTATGTGTGTGTGTGTGTGTGTGTGTGTGTGTGTGTGTGGGGGGGTGCCTTACCTTAGACAGCAATATGAGAATGTATCAGTTGAGGATAGGAGAAACTGGAAAGGAAAGGACATGATGCAGATAAACAGGAGGCTGTGTGGAAATGTAGAGCGGGATAAAAGAAAGTGTGTTTAAACACAATAAATAACCTCTATTCCCTGTTTATTTACAGGTGACGTTCATTCAGCATAGAAACGGCCACATTCGACCTGTACACAGATTGCAATCTAATCCTACTCTTAATGCAGCCACGCCACTTCCCCTGCCAGCCTCATTCTATTCTGATCTTCCTATACTGTCTTGATAATATTGTAACTTCTCTTTCACCTCCTCCCTTTTGAACTGTGTGAGGCGTTCCAAGACCCTCTGTGTAAGGCTAGCACTAAAAACATATTCAAATTGTAAGTGATTTCAATCCGGCATACACCCAAGTCACGCCCAGCAATTGAAACCCTTATTAATTTTTATCTATAAATTAAATATTCTGAAAGATATACCACTCATATCACACCTTTCTCCTGAGACCCCCCACCCCCGGTCACACTGAACCAGGAATCAGGCTAGTTTGCAAAGGTAAATATTTATTTATGTATTTAGAATTTAATCACAATATATTTTAATTGGTAAACAACAATCACCAATGAGGTGACAGAACACTGAATAATATCTTTAATACACTAGGAATCAAATAATGAGCACAAAAGCAAATTCAGCACAGAAAAGAATATTTTTTGAATTTGTATAGAACAGATAGCACTATGGTTAGAGGTTCCCTCTTGCAACACCCAAATAGGCAATGTAAAGAGATGGGAGGAGAGAGCAGGTATTCAGGAATAGCACAAATCAAACAGAATATCAGTCCCACCTTCCCCCTCAAGCACAAGAGAAAAACGGAATTGACTTTGCAGCTGTCAGGATGGCTTTGAAATTGTCTTTGGAAATGACTGAGCAAAAACACCAAATGTGGTCAAAAATACTTAAATTATTATAAATTCATGTGGGAGCCGCTTTGAACAGTTACAAACAAGCACCAGCAATGATTTAGTCAGCAGAAAACTTTTAAAATCTCAAAGTCCAAGTGGGAAATTCATTAAAGCTATTTCACACGTGTAAAATGTCTCAGAATGTAAAATCGCGGCAAACTTTTCCTTACGCGATATTCTCCATAAGGGCAGAAGCGCAATGTTTTGCAATGCGGTTTTGGGTTCTATGGATAGCTAAGGATGTTAGGTACACGTACATAAACACTGCGGGAGTTATAGAGGTTTTAGTAAAGGTCATTTTTGTAAAATAGGCGTGAGAATGGAAAACAGAAATGCACTTTTGAAATTGACAGATGGGTTGATTACAATAGATTTTGACTATGAAAAAGCGAATGCCACAGATGAATCTTACAGTCATGTCATCAGCGTAACCCGCCTGTTGTGGATACTCTACTTCTTCAGGTGAGGAAAGAGTCAGCGCAAAGATAGTTTAAGCAATACAATGGTTCTGAATGAACGATAGGATGGGCTTGAGATAGGGATCAGACAAAGCAGATATATTAGGGTAACTTTTCTTTCTATTAATACTCACAGGATACGTTATTAAATTGGACCATCAGTTATGGTCATGGATTGGATCTGGTCTAGGAAGAACAGCACATCAGGCACGGTACTGGATAAGCTATGCAAGTCACCAGATTTGCACGGAATCTGCCCTCCTTGTTTGTGGATATTTCAATCAGCTGGATAGCGGGTTCCTCAGGCAAGTCTTGTGGAAGCAAGCCAGAGAATTTTAGGATACTAGTTCAAAAGGCCTTCTCACCCCACAAAGCGTCACTGGGTGGTGAGAATAAATTTGAGGATTTGGACCTTGCTGAAATCAATAGTTCTCTACTGCTGGCAAGAGTCTTGGAATCTGGATCTGGAAAGATGTTAAAGCATGATGTAGAATTTCTGGATCAGAGTGCTTCGCCGGAATCAGGAAAGTCAGTGGATCAGTGAGTTCCTATGTGTTGTCAGCTGTCTCTATTTATCCTTTAAAATGACATCACCAAATGGGTGTATGGGCCGGCTTAACTAAGCTTGCCCTTGTGAGCTGGGATTGGATCAAAATCTCATCTCCTCCTTGCATTTGAGTGATTGGATCAAGGCCGGATGATGTCACATTTTATGGTTTGCTTTACAATCCTCAGAGACCTCCCTTGAGCCACTGGTCTCAAAATCAGATTTCATCCTAAATACATATTTCTACATTGGTCACCTTTACACAAATCACACACAAAGATGCCATATTTTATATAGTTGCTGTTCCTCAAAATCCCACAGCTTTGGGGTCTTGTTCCACCTTTCTACAGAATTTTGTCCTTTTCGCTATGAACACAATTTCCGAAATGTTTGCAAATTTCCACATGTGTGTGTTTAACATAGGAATGTTTGTGTACATTTTCACAATTCTAGGATTAATACATTTCACATAAAATCACGTATATTGCCATTCCTGTCCAGAACATGTTACATGGTTCTGCCGCCCCTTAAAACGTGCAGCCAAACATTAGACTAACAGATATGTTAGTATGTCTGGGTGTATGTCTGGATAGACATTTAAATATGAAGGCACAGGTGAATAGCCTCGTCTCGTCAGCCTCCTATTTCCTTAAACTTTTCCGCCATCTTCGCCCATTCATTTCTGCAAAAAAATCAAAAACACTGGCTAGAGCCATTATTGGCTCAAAACTAGACTATGGATGCAGTCTTTTGGTGGGTATCCCCCAGACTGAGATCCATCGCCTCCAGGTAATTCAAAATGGGGCAGTGAGAGTAGTGAGGGGCCTAAGTAAAAGTGATCACGTCATTGGTTACCGGTTGGAGAAAGAATTCAGTTTAGGCTTCTTCTCATCACTCAAAAATGCATTGTAGGTCCAATGCCATCTTATTTGAAGGAGGCCATAATTGTGAAAGATAAGGGAAGATCACTTAGATCAGATAACTCAAATATACTCATTGTACCACGGCATAGGACCAACAAAACAAGGCAGGGGTCCTTTGAAGTAGCGGCCCCTACCGCTTGGAATGCACTCCCAATTTTATTAAGAATGTTGGTTTCAACAGAACTTTTTAAAAAGAAGTTGAAAACATTGCTCTTCGTCTAGAGTCTTGCTAGTCGCTACAATGGACAGTTCTTAGTTGGGCTGCATGTGTTGTTTTGTTTTGTGTTTGTCAGTCTGTGCCCATCAGCCTTCGGGTATCAGGTGCGCATTACAAATCATATAACATGACATAACATAACATACCATGTCCTTGGTATATTTTTCACCATTTTGAATCACAAGTTATGAGTCTTTAAAAATTGTTCTTTGTTCATGCTTAACAGCAAATGGTATGCCCCTTTTTCGCTCCCTGGAGTCCAGGAGCATCCCCTTCCCTGTCTGTTCATTCCAGGAGCCATTTACGACCCGCTCACACCTTCGTCTCCTGGGCTGAAGGGCCTGCTATTGTTCATTATCTTTCTGTAGACAAGAGTCTGGGTTACCCCACAATTATCATCTCCCTGTGAGTTTCAGCTGAGAGGATATCTGTCAGGCTGAGATCCTGGTGTCTGCAGAAGCTGCTGAGCCCCCGACAATCCACCCAAAATGTGGCACTCTGAGCTGATACTATTAACTGCTCAGTTTACCTCACTTCCAGGGGAAAGGGGGAAGGGACAAATTAACAAACACCAGGCTGGAAGCTAAGACTAGCTGGTTCTTCACCTGTGGTAAAACATAAACATATAATACACCTTGTTATTCATGAGGCACTATACTAACCTTAAGTATCAATATCCTTTACCAAATAAAGTAAAAACCATACCTGGAACTTCTCTACAATATGCCCAGAGAAGTGATAAGCTGACTAGACTTCCTTACTAGTTGACTTGAATCTCAACGATCATTCAGCCTTCTTAGTAGGTCCATGAATGGGAAATTAACCTTGCAGGTAATCTTCTTTAAACTCAAGAAGCTTGAACAAAGTCTTAAGTTCATTAAAAGTAAATGGAAGTTCTAGTGTTTCTGGAAAGTATTTATATTTCTTCTTATAAATTTCTTTTTAGAGTGTTTTTACTTAAATTAACAGTTCTTGAAACTTGCGTCAAAAATCTCACGTAGAAATCTCTTGAACTCGCACAGGGATCCAAACTGAGTGAAGATCGTTGAAGCGCTGTAGATTAAACCACAGAAAAAATCCACACGCGATTAAACGAAAGCACGCACACGCGCTGAAGTTCAACCGCGGGTAAAAATCCACACGCGCTTAGTCCAGGATGCGAACACACGCGCTGACGACAAACCGCGGGTAAAAATCCACACGCGCTTAGTCCAATATGCGAGCACACGCGCTGACGACAAACCGCGGGTAAAAATCCACACGCGCTTAATCCAATATGCGAGCACACGCGCTGACGACAAACCGCGGGTAAAAATCCACACGCGCTTAGTCCAATATGCGAGCACACGCGCTGACGACAAACCGCGGGTAAAAATCCACACGCGCTTAATCCAATATGCGAGCACACGCGCTGACGACAAACCGCGGGTAAAAATCACACGCACAAGAGTATCACGCGACACCAAAGAGCTCGCGCTAGATACTCAAGCGAAGTCTCTCACGCGCAGGCTTCTGTTAACGGAAAAACCACACGCTTGATAGAAAACGTAGCGTAACAAAGCCAAACATGCGACAGCAATAAAGTTCTTAGTAAATATTTTTCATATGAACTTGAAAATCAGATTAAATCTTCTACAATGACATTATAGAAAGAGTCTTGAGTTTTAAAAGGACTTATCTTGTGGAGAGTCTTTGAAACCTTTCTTTTTTCTTGGATAACTCGAAATCTTCTTACTCCTGTTCAGTGCCAAAATGAATCTCCGCAAGATTCCTGTTTGCTTTTCCAAATAAGCCGCTCGACCGCTTGAAACTTGAAACCCCTGAACAAGTTAAGCAGGAGCAGCTTAATACGCGACCTCTCAGCTGGGCAAAGACGATGAAAGGCAGTTTAGAATGTTCATTGTCTTCCCTATAAACAATCACCAGCCAATCAGAACTTAGACTGAGGACCTCCATCTTGGCTTGGGGCATTCTCCATAGACTGCAATGAATGTTAAGGGCAAAATTGGCTGTTTTAAAATTAAACTCATAATAACTTCCAAAAACCTTTCTATACTAATTTTCCCCAGACCTAATGTCTCAGATTATGTCACTGTATCCTAACAGTACCTGACAGTACCCCCCTTCTAACGCCCAGTCCCTGGGCCTTTTTTCAATGGAAATTTCTTATGGAATTTTTTAACCAAATGAGGAGCATGTACATCACTTGCTTTCTCCCAAGTGCGTTCTTCAGGACCAAAACCCTCCCAATCAAGGAGATACTGTAGCTTTCCTCTCACTATTCTAGAGTCCAGAATTTTCTTAACTACAAATTCTTCTGAATCATCTTCCTCAAATACAACTGGTGAAGGAGTAGGTGTCAATCTAGTTCCTTTAACCACTGGTTTCAACAAACTAACATGAAAAGTTGGATGAGTTTTCATATGTCTTGGTAATCTAAGGCGAACAGCCACTGGATTTATCACCCTTTCAACCACAAACGGCCCTACAAAACGAGGGCAAAACTTATTTCTTCCCTTAATTCTCAAAAATTTGGTTGATAACCATACCAAATCTCCCTCCCTATACTGGGGACTAGTCTTTCTTTTAAGGTCCGCAAATCTTTTATATTTCTGTTTACTCTCCACCAACACCCCTTTTGCCTTCTCCAAATTTCTTTTCATGATCTCTAGTCTCTTTTCCACTTCCGGGTTTTCAGCATCATAATCGATCTCTATACTAAGAAAACGAGGATGAAAACCTCGTCCCAAATAAAATGGAGACATTGAGGTGGCATCCTTACTACAGTTGTTATATGCAAATTCTGCCACCCACAACATATCTACCCACTCTTCCCCTGTCTGTAGATAACATCTCAAATATTTCTCCAACTCCTGATTTATCCTTTCCACTTGCCCATTGGTTTCGGGATGGTAACCGGATGATAGGCATACCTCAACTCCCAATCTCTTACAGAAAGCCCTCCAAAATTTAGAAATAAATTGAGACCCTCTGTCTGAGATGACCTGACTGGGAATTCCATGCAGTTTAACTACTTCTTGTAAGAAACTGTGAGCTAAACTATCAGCGGTAACCTCTCCCTTCATTGGAATGAAATGTGCTTCTTTAGTGAGTAAATCCACCACAACCAATACTGATGTACACCCCTTATCTAGTGGTAGATCCGTGATGAAATCTAAAGACACTGAATACCAAGGCCGCGGTGGAACGGGCAACGGTTCCAATAACCCAGAAGGCTTTCCGATGAGGTTCTTAGATCTAGCACAAACTTCACAGGTCTTAACAAAATTAAGAGTATCTTGTCGAATTTTCTCCCACCAAAAATGTCTTCTGACCAACTCAAGTGTTTTTCGATATCCTGGATGTCCTGCCAGAACTGAATCGTGACATTCCTTCAAAATCTTTTCTCTAAGTTCAATAGATGGTAAATAGAGTCTGTCGTCCAGATAAGGTAAACCATCTTTAATCTTGCGAGCTGGATCCAAACGAACCCAATGTTCAAGTTGTCTCTCAGATATGGATTCTCGTACTTGTTTAAAGATTTCGTTTTCTTTCTCAATTCCAGCAAGAACAAAACGTTCTGGAGCGATCAGAGGAAGTGATTCACAAACCGACTTAACTTCACTTTCTGGAAATTGTCGTGACAGAGCATCTGCTTTTTTATTTTGATTTCCTGACTTAAAAGTAACTATAAAATCATAATCTGCAAAAAATAAAGACCACCTTAGTTGTCGAGGTGTCAGAGTTCTTGCTGTCTTCAAAAAGAGTAAGTTTCGGTGATCGGTTAATACTGTCACAGTGTGACGTGCTCCTTTTAAAAAATGTCGCCATTCTTCAAATGCTGCTTTGATAGCAAGAAGCTCGCGATCTGAAATGGTATAATTTTCTTTCGCTGGTGAGAACCTCTGAGAAAAGTAGGCCACAGGATGCAATTGTCCAGTAACATTATGCCTCTGCGACAACACTGCTCCCATTGCCACATTGGAAGCATCAGCCTCTACAAAAAATGGCTTGGAAGT
Source organism: Ambystoma mexicanum (assembly GCF_040938575.1). NCBI lineage: Eukaryota > Metazoa > Chordata > Amphibia > Caudata > Ambystomatidae > Ambystoma > Ambystoma mexicanum. Next base: position 837,522,563 of record NC_090929.1, read on the forward strand.
ATCAGGATGAATTAAGATAGGAGTAGTTATGAATTTCTCCTTCAATACTTTAAAAGCCTCATTAGCCTTAACGTCCCAAACAAAAGGAACTCCTTTCTTCAAAAGTCGAGTAATTGGAGTCACCAAACTGGAGAAGCCTTCAATGAATCTTCGGTAAAAGTTGGCAAATCCCAAAAAACTCTGGATCTCTTTCACCTTCGTTGGAATAGGCCAATCACGAACCGCTTCCACCTTTTTCGGATTCATTTCCAGACCACTAGTAGTGATCACAAAACCTAAAAATTCCACCGAATTCGTATGGAACTGACTCTTCTCCAATTTAGCGTAAAGATTATTCTCTCTCAATTTTCTCAAGACCTGTCGAACGTGAATTTTGTGTTTCTCCAAACTTTGGGAAAAAATCAAAATATCGTCAATATAAACAATAACAAAAATATCAAGAAATTCCCGAAGAACCTCATCGATAAAAAATTGAAAAGCCGCTGGGGCATTGCAAAGACCGAATGGCATCACTTGGTACTCGTACAGGCCAAATCTGGTCTTAAATGCCGTCTTCCACTCATCCCCCTCTTGAACTCGTACCAGATGATAAGCCCCCCTTAAATCCAATTTAGAAAAAATGGTGGCACCTTGAATTTGATTTAACATCTCAGAGATGAGAGGGAGCGGATACCTATTTTTTACTGTCATTCTATTTATCGCCCTATAATCTATACAAGTTCTGAGGGAACCGTCAGATTTTGGTACAAAAAACAATGGTGAGGCAGCCGGCGATTTAGAGTGCCGAATAAAACCCTTAGCCAAATTTTCCTTTAAGTATTCTTTCAAATAGTCATTCTCTTTTTCTGTCAGGGCATAAACCCTACTGCTAGGTAAAATAGCTCCAGGCTCCAAATCTATCCTGCAGTCAAACAGTCTATGAGGAGGCAACTCTCCAGCTTCCTTTTCATCAAATACATCCCAAAAATCTTGATAACAAGTAGGAAGTTCACCCACTACTGCTCCAACATCAAAACCTATTGCCCCTCTTTCTGCAAGTGAAAACGAAACGGAATTCACAAATCTTTCTTCCTCTCCATGACTTTTCCCTAAGAAACAATGTTCCTTACAAAAATTTGATTCTAGGGATACAATTCTTGCACTCCAATCAATTCTAGGATTATGCAGAGTAAGCCAGGGCATACCCAAGATTATTTTCAAGATTGGAGCATCAATTAATTCAAAAGAGATAGTTTCCTTATGACCTCCAGTTAACTCCATCTCAAGTACCTCTGTATTATGAGTGATTGGACCTGAAGAAAGAGATGTACATCAACTGCCCTTACCTGCTCAACTTCTTTCTTAGCCACTAAAGGAACACCTAAACTCTTTGCCAATCCTCTGTCCATAAAATTTCCTGTAGCCCCTGAATCAATAATAATTGGCCCAGAACCTAAGATTTTCTTTTCAAACATTAAGGATACGTTCACAGTTATATGAGGAACAGCTGTCTGTATCGTGTTAGCAACTTGTTGTACTCTGCCTGAAGAGTTGAAGATCTTCTTGGAGGTAAAAGGACAGTTTTCAAGGAAATGACCACTCCTACTGCAGTATAGGCACAAATTATTCTCCCTTCTTCTTGTCTTCTCTTCCTTTGACAACGGACCTCTCACCCGACTCTGCAGCTCATTTCCCTTTGACTTAACTTCCCTGTTCACCACCTCAACCTTAGATCTCTCTACTCTTCCCGGAAACCTAACTTCCCCCTGAGAACGTCTACGCTCTAAACGTCTTTCGGTTAAACGAAAATCTAACCGAACCACCAAATCAATTAGAGCATCTAAAGTAGTTGGTCGTTCCAAAACACCAGCCAAAGCATCTTTCAATTCATCTTTTAAGCCCCAATAAAATAAGGAAGCCCTCTTCTCCTCTGGCCATCTACTCTCTAAAATTAAAGTTCTAAATTGAGTGATATAAGAAATCAACTCCTTTCCTCCCTGACGCAACTCCAGTAGTTCTCCATCTACCTCTAGAGATACCTGTCTCTTATCAAACATCTTTTTAAAATCGGCCTGGAACAGGGAATAATTATTCAAAGCCAAACTCTTTTGACTCACCAAGAGACTTCCCCACGCAGATGCTTCTCCTGATAAATAAGATAATGTAAATGTGACCTTGGAAGCATCCGTTGAAAATAACTCGGGACGACTTAAGAAATGCAATTCACACTGAGTCTGAAAAATTTGAAACTTTCTCGGATCTCCCAAAAAACGCTCAGGAGCAGCCAAAGGAACAGGCATAACTAAAGTTCCTAAACCACCCACCACTTCCCTTGAAAGTCTAGGTTCTTGTTCTTCCCCTACTCTCACTAGCTCAGGTGGGTTTCCTGCACCTTCCGAAACTTCCTTTTCTTGTATTTGTGTTACCTTTAAATTTAACTCATCTATTCTTTTATTAAGATTTGAGTATTCTCGATGAGCCACCCGTAACTCTTCTCTAATTTCCCTAACCATTTCTCCCAACGCCTCCATGGCTGTCTCGTCGGGGTTCATACAGCTTGGGCAGACTTTTTCTTTTTTATGGGCCTTTCATTCTGTCAGGCTGAGATCCTGGTGTCTGCAGAAGCTGCTGAGCCCCCGACAATCCACCCAAAATGTGGCACTCTGAGCTGATACTATAAACTGCTCAGTTTACCTCACTTCCAGGGGAAAGGGGGAAGGGACAAATTAACAAACACCAGGCTGGAAGCTAAGACTAGCTGGTTCTTCACCTGTGGTAAAACATAAACATATAATACACCTTGTTATTCATGAGGCACTATACTAACCTTAAGTATCAATATCCTTTACCAAATAAAGTAAAAACCATACCTGGAACTTCTCTACAATATGCCCAGAGAAGTGATAAGCTGACTAGACTTCCTTACTAGTTGACTTGAATCTCAACGATCATTCAGCCTTCTTAGTAGGTCCATGAATGGGAAATTAACCTTGCAGGTAATCTTCTTTAAACTCAAGAAGCTTGAACAAAGTCTTAAGTTCATTAAAAGTAAATGGAAGTTCTAGTGTTTCTGGAAAGTATTTATATTTCTTCTTATAAATTTCTTTTTAGAGTGTTTTTACTTAAATTAACAGTTCTTGAAACTTGCGTCAAAAATCTCACCTAGAAATCTCTTGAACTCGCATAGGGATCCAAACTGAGTGAAGATCGTTGAAGCGCTGTAGATTAAACCACAGAAAAAATCCACACACGATTAAACGAAAGCACGCACACGCGCTGAAGTTCAACCGCGGGTAAAAATCCACACACGCTTAGTCCAGGATGCGAACACACGCGCTGACGACAAACCGCGGGTAAAAATCCACACACGCTTAGTCCAATATGCGAGCACACGCGCTGACGACAAACCGCGAGTAAAAATCCACACGCGCCTAATCCAATATGCGAGCACACGCGCTGACGACAAACCGCGGGTAAAAATCCACACGCGCTTAATCCAATATGCGAGCACACGCGCTGACGACAAACCGCGGGTAAAAATCCACACGCGCTTAATCCAATATGCGAGCACACGCGCTGACGACAAACCGCGGGTAAAAATCACACGCACAAGAGTATCACGCGACACCAAAGAGCTCGCGCTAGATACTCAAGCGAAGTCTCTCACGCGCAGGCTTCTGTTAACGGAAAAACCACGCGCTTGATAGAAAACGTAGCGTAACAAAGCCAAACATGCGACAGCAATAAAGTTCTTAGTAAATATTTTTCATATGAACTTGAAAATCAGATTAAATCTTCTACAATGACATTATAGAAAGAGTCTTGAGTTTTAAAAGGACTTATCTTGTGGAGAGTCTTTGAAACCTTTCTTTTTTCTTGGATAACTCGAAATCTTCTTACTCCTGTTCAGTGCCAAAATGAATCTCCGCAAGATTCCTGTTTGCTTTTCCAAATAAGCCGCTCGACCGCTTGAAACTTGAAACCCCTGAACAAGTTAAGCAGGAGCAGCTTAATACGCGACCTCTCAGCTGGGCAAAGACGATGAAAGGCAGTTTAGAATGTTCATTGTCTTCCCTATAAACAATCATCAGCCAATCAGAACTTAGACTGAGGACCTCCATCTTGGCTTGGGGCATTCTCCATAGACTGCAATGAATGTTAAGGGCAAAATTGGCTGTTTTAAAATTAAACTCATAATAACTTCCAAAAACCTTTCTATACTAATTTTCCCCAGACCTAATGTCTCAGATTATGTCACTGTATCCTAACAGTACCTGACAATATCCCTCCCCCTGGGAGATACCTGTTAGTCCACTTCCAAAGGGTTGCAGCCCAGCCAAGCTAATTTATTCTTAATTAAAGATCCAGGAAAAACCAGACTTGTTGCATCAAACATAAATACATTACTTTCTTAGCTTTAACTCTGTGGGAAAAAAAGCAACTGAGATCTGTATTCTTTTTAGCCACAATCCTTTTTATGTTTGCTAATCCGGCACACTTTTTAGTTTAGATCACTTTGAAGTTTCATCAGTAACTCATCTGACAGCGGTCATTCAGGTAGCCCAGGGTACTGAACCCAGATTCTGACAGGGGCTGTCAGTTTACAGACAATCCAGTTTTTTTGATGAATGTTTTGCTCTTCACATTAGGACTTTGTATGTTCGCAATGCTTTCTTAGATTACATGAATTTTAGCACCAAGCAAGATTTTGAATGTTGAGAAATGTTGTGTTATAGGCATTTTGGAGTTTTTAGCACAAAGCAAATGTAATTTATAGGCACCTTTTGAAGTTTCATTTGCAAAGCGCTGCTTCTTTCTCTGCCCTCTGTTGGCTGGTTATGGAGCCAACTGACACATTTTCTGCAGTGTTTGCTCTATTCCCCCACACATGCACCATGGGGGGCAGGTTGTGCATCCATCTTTTTGTGTGCTTGAGAATGCGGTTTTTGTAGGTTTCTTGTAGGTTTTTGGCGCGCACAAGAATTTTGCTGCCATTGTTGCAGTTCCTTGCAACATACTATCAGGGTGATGCCGCATAGCATAGTGGATCAATACATTCCACAAAATGAAATGCAGTCCATGATAGCACACACACATTGTATATGCAAATTATGTATACAACTGGCATGGCTTCAACTGAAAATCCATTTAAAGATGTACTAATGCCTCTTTCTCTTCAGCAGGAGGGGTCTTGACACATCGGCCTGATGTCCCTGGCGCGGGCCCATGGCTGACTTCTGGTGTATTTCTACTAACCATGGACAAGTCACTCTCAGGTGTAGCAGCATTTCCAGGGTCTTCCACATGCAGTGACAGTGTTCTATTCTGATGGTGAGATTGCAAAGGTGCAACAATGTTAGATGGTCTGTTGGCCATCCTCAATATGCAGTCTGTAATATTGATATTGCCCTGGGATATTTGCAGCAATGTGTCCTGCCCACCAGCCATTGATGCAAGTACACCTGTGCCCATATCACGTGCCCTTCAGTCAATGATAGCCTAAGCCTGCACTTATCGCTGCTGCACACTCAACATGTTTGTCCTTAGAGTGCACATCTGTGCAAAGGTTGGCATACTTTGACCTGTTTTAGGAGTGATGGTCCACTTCGTTGTGCCCTTGTTGCTGTTGTGATAGTTTGCTACATATTTGGATAGAATGTTTACATAATCTGGAGTGTTTCCCATTGCATTTTCAAAATGATCCTCCAGCTGTATTTCATTTATTTTAAAGGAGCAAACAACAATAGAAATGTATTTTAAAAATGAAGACATGACTGCAGATGTTTGTTAGCACAAAGACACACATGCAGAAATACACACATTCTCACACACACTAAAACCTTTTCAGTGCACGGATGTAAATACAGTAAACACGTTTACATCACACAGGTCCACTGACAGTACAAACAAATGTAAAGATGCATATACCTTTTTATCAGACATGTCAGTGAAGACATGTATACATCACAAGCTACCAGTGTATGTGTCACGATGTGCAAACAAAACCAACAAGTGCTATACACATACATAGAAATCATTCGTTTGGAAGACGTCACCTACATACAGATCATCCCATATAGGAGTACAGCCGAACAGCAACCATGTTACATCTCACCTTTAAGTAAATGTGTGTGGGCAAGAGCAGCAAATGTTCCAGCACACACACATATACAGAAACATGACAAGCATATATACCCACGCAGATGAAATAATCCGGCCCTGTCCACATTAATACATGACCGCAAGTATGAAACACGCCATATAAACGAGACCTCAGATGCTTAGAAATATACCTGCGGCTAGAGGCATGCAGGAGGCTTGTGCCAGAACTGAGACACAGCAAACCAGTCCATGAGCTGGCAAGCAAACACACAAGAAATCATGATGCGTTATTTACATTTACCTAATGTGTGACAGTATGTCACAGTACACAAATAAACACACACAATAGGAGCTATCACCCGAACATGCATTGCATACATGAATTATATTCTGCATCAGAAATATACATACATAAAGTACATTCTACTTCACAAGTACAAATAACATATGCAGTTGCATGTCAAGATTCAGTTCCAAAGAGAAAACCATTCACCCAGCTCAAATGTACTAATGCATAGGTACACATCGATTTAATTGCTTGCATGCCATCAAATCAAACATGGCAGCACTAAAAAACACACACTTACAGAAACTGTGTAAAAACATGTTTATCTATGAAAATTGCCACTGTAAAGACCACCAAAACACCCGATACACCAGGAATGTGGTTAAACCTTTTGATGTAGAGATGTATATGGGGGTTTGGATGAAAGGCTACTGGATCAAAGGGTAGCTAAATTTCAGGAGAGGATTGCATTGCGAACTAGGTCAAAGGTGTCAGGATGAAGGTCTAACCAATATGTTCAAAGGCCTACTCTAAAATGACATATTGTGAAAAGGCATGTCATGTTCCATAATTTATGATATTCCAGGGATATAGCCTCATGTTGGCTGGTTCAGAAGCACTCACAGCCACAGGGTGGTTATAACAACCCAAAACATTTTCTTGGAGGCTTGGCAGTATTTTCTTGATCCAACAATAAGCTAAGGTGCTTCTTTCCTGTTCTCCTTGAGTGCAGACAGAGCACACCTACGAGGCAAGAGCTTGGAATTCCGCCATGACCTCAGCCAGTGCACAAAACGATCACTAACAGCATTTTATCCACTTCTTTCAGGGTATTTTTCAGATTGAATTTATTCTCACCCACCAGCCAAGGGTTGCCTTCTCAGGGCTGAGCCCACAACAGACTCAGGTTGTGCTCTTTGACCTGTTTCTTCGGGGCTCCAGCATGGTCCTGGGTATTACCTGCAGTAGGCTCTGCATGTCACTCCTCTCTCCTTTGATATTCATGGGCTAGCCATGCACTGGGCTATATTACCCAGCAGGCTTTTGGAAATAACTCAGCTACCATATGTAGCAAACCAATTTTCTCTTCTTTTTAGTTTTGGCTATTAGTAGCACTGAACGCCCTACCTTTAAGCCAAAATGATTGCCGTTAAAATAAGAGCTTTAACATAGGAGTTTCAAATAGGGGCTTTGAATGAGGGTCTCTAATGCTTTTCAATGTGGATGGCATATGGTGATGGATTTTTGTTGTTTGGCTATGTACCCACCCATGTAATGCCAATCTCTAAGTCATATCTATATGATTTTCCACCCATTCCGACCCATAAGCACACTCCTTTTGCACTCTTTCCCTGCATTTGTATTGTTTGCTGAATTTGTCAGCCACTTTTACTTCAAAAATGGTGGCTGCCACATGTTAATGTTAATAAAAGGTTAATGACTTGTTTGATGCTTTAGAAATATTTACTACAGCTTTTAAGTTTAATGTACTTTGTATTAAAAATAAACACCTTACTGATATAAATACATTTTGTTGTAAAATGTCTCTGAAAATGTCTATACTGATTTGTGCGTGTTGCTCCAGTGTTTTGTGATGTCGGCAGCACATTATTGGATGTGCAGTTAGTGGTGTCAGTATGATATGATTGGGTCTCAAGCCTGTGTTTGTTTCCCAAAAGCAGTCATTTTCTTTCAGCATTGAAAGAGCGAGGTAAGGATGTTTATGTAGTATTTATTTGTAAAATGAGCACTGCTAATGTGCTCCGTCATGCCTTAGCAGTTATAAAGTATGTGTGTTTGTAACTGAGCTGTTTAAAACACGAGGTGTCTGTGGTGAGCCCCCATCGCTGTTGCTTTCCTGCCCCTTAGTTTCACTTCACTAAAAGGGAGAGGGGGGGAGGCCACTATTGGAGTCCAAGACATCCCAAGTTTGGAAAACTTGCTTTAGGGAGCTGTTGGAGAGAGATAGGTACCTATTATCATGCAGCCCAGGGGAGCTGAAACTGCAACCACGGGAGGAAACTGCATCTAGGTCAGCCAACACATCCCCCAAGTACTGAGGGGGTGGGAATGTACCACATAGTTACCGCTCCTGTGAGCATAGAAGGCACTTTGTACACCTATTATATATTCAAGTCTTCAGTGCTCACAGCAGCAGAGCAGAACTCTAAGCAGCGCACCTGCTGAACTCACGAGCACCGAGTAATGAATAGAGAACATGCCAGGCACAGGGCTGCATATTCGCATCCATATATTGACCTCAGTGGTGCCTCATCAAGGAACTCGCAGCAGCCTCTGTGCTACGGGTGGGGGGGTCTAGCAACACCTTCTCCGGTAGAGCGCTGTCATTGATGTACTACCTCTAAAGCCATGTGTATCACCCACTGTGCCATCCACAACACTGGCTCGGAATTCCTCCAAGACAAACTCACTCGGTACTACCCCTCAAGCACACTCAGATTTGGCACAGCATCTCTCTTAGTTTTCCCACACTACAACTGCACCAGACTGAGTGGATTCTCCTTCTCTATCCAAGCTCCAATTATCTGGAACTCCCTGCCCCTCCACATCTGCAACATTGATAATCACTTTTCATTCAGAAAGGCCCTCAAAACCTGGCTGTTTTATTCCTCTGCTTGCAGCCATCTCGCTCACTATACTGTTGATATACGCACAGAAGCACTGGCCCAAATCGGACAACACATTTATAGACCCAAACCTCCATGGATGCCGGCAGAATTCGCAGAGGTGCACCATGATAAACTCGGGACCACCCAGGACCCCCAAACGATCATACATCACTCCCCTGTCCCTACGAGCCTCTCTCCCACTGCTCAGGCTCTCAATATAGGGAGACCACAGCTGGGGAGACCAGGCAATCGCGTTGGGCCCAGGAAAATGACATTGAGGATGAACTCTGTCTGAGTTTAAGGTACGTATACCTTGCACCACGTCTCTGGACACAGGCCACAAGCACAGCCCCCCACCCATGCACTATATAATTCAGCTATGGCTATGCAAATCTGGTCTAGCAGCTCGCAAAGCCGTCCACACTGAAACCCCTGACGTACCTCAACACCTCTGCCATTAGTATACAGCGACAACCTATGAAAAATGTAAGTCTAGCTGGGCACACATCGAGTGTTGTCACTAGCACTCTATCCTAAACCACCAACAGCACCCACCCATGTGCCTGACCTCCGGGCTGCTTAATGGATCCTAGCTAGCCCACCTAAATCCTAACCTTGTGAAATGCGCACACATATCTCAAAGTTAACTCTTAGAATCTCCAACCCATGGACTTCGGTCCCCGAGGGCATTCCTAACCACAAAGATCATTGAGGCCATACACATAGGGAAAGGGCGCTATATAAGTGACAAAATACAATACAATTATTTTACCCGGCACCTGTTCCTTGGTTACAGTGAGGACCAAAACACTTGCCTTAGATTTGATGTCCACGTTGGAAGAACACAGCAAAGTAGTTTTGTTCTGCCTTATAAGTAGTGTTTCATTTCTATGGCCATGAGGTATCCGACTTTGTGTTCATGGGGCAAATCTGCAATGTATGTTTTTGTGAAGTCTCCAATTTTCTACTAGCTAAAATGCATGAGAGTGACTTTAGGAAGTACTGTTGCGTCAAGTCAGCACACTTGTGCCTTAAGGAGTACTCCCCCATGCGCTTCTCTTGTTCCCTTTGGGTTATCCGGGCAGGCTTGGGCCTGTGTGACCACTCTGCTGGTGGTTGGCGCAGTCTAACATCATTTCAACCTAACATTTAGTGATGTTTTTTTCCCTGAAATTGTCCAGTCTGTGTTCTTTTTCCTACTCCCAATTTTTCTCCTTGACATTCATCATGAATAGTGTGTGTTTTTCTCACCCCTTATTAAAAGTGCAGTGAATCAGCATAAATTGCAAGGTTTGAATTTAATCCAATTTGAATTAAACGTTGGGGAACAAACGTATTGCTTAGGATTGACCATGGAACACACATTGGGCCTCATTCCGAGTATGGCGTTAAGGGATAGCGGCCACCGGTAACGAGACCGGTGGCGGTGATCCCTTACCGCCATACTCCGAGTTCCCTTTGCGCCCTCGCCCTTAACGCCTGCTTTGAGCAGGTGTTAAAGTCGAGGGCGCAAAGGGGCCTCCAAGCCAATAACGGTGACCGTAATGAACGGTCACCGTTATTTGCATCTTCCCCATTCCCATTGAGCCCTATGGGGGCTCATTTGGGAATGGGGAAGAGCCTTGGTGAATGGGGAATTACCGCCCCGCCAACCTTGGAATGGGGCGGTAATTCCGCCATCCACCAAGGCGCTGCCGGTCCGGGTACGGCGTCAACCAAGGCGTTAATAGCGCCATTGGTTAGCGCCGTACTCGGAATGAGGCCCATTGTATATTTTGGACAGAAGGCACAATGGCCCTCATTAGGACCCAGGCGTTAAGGGGTTTAGGGCGCCGTAAACGGCGCCGACCCTTAACGCCTGATTCCAAGGTCCCTTTGCGGGATGGTGATTTTAACGCCTGCTTTTTGCAGGCGTTAAAACCCATGCCGCAAAGGGACCTTGGTGCTAATTACGCCACCGTAATTTACGGTGGCGTAATTAGCGCCTTTTCCCATTCCCATTATGCCCTATGGGGCAAAAATGGGAATGGGGAGGGGTAAAATGGGAAATGGGGATTTACCGCCCCACTCACCTTGGAATGGGGAGGTAAATCCGCCAACCACCATGGCGTAAACTATGTTTACGCCATGGTGGTAAGGGTACGACCAGGGCTTTAAGTGGGGTAAGAAATCGAGAGGGGGCCCTCATTTGGGGGCGTGGCTTCTGGGAGGGGCGTGGCCTAAAAAGTACGCAAATCGTAAGGTCTGCACACAAATATATATACATGTTATATATCTGTGTGCGTACCTTACTATGGTTTGTGTACTTTGCAGGCCATCTTTTCTAAACATAGAAATATGCTACATATGTTACATATTTCTATGTTTAGAAAAGATGGCCTGCAAAGTACACAAACCATAGTAAGGTACGCACACAGATATATAACATGTATATATATTTGTGTGCGTACCTTACGGTTTGCCTAGTTTTCAGGCCATGTTTTCGGGTTTATAAAAGATGGCTTTGAAAGTACACAATTCAAGCCATCTTTTATAAAGCTTTGACTACGGACAAAATTGTCCGTCGGCAAAGCTTTATAAAAGATGGCTTGAAATGTGTACTTTCAAAGCCATCTTTTATAAACCTCGAAATATGTCGAGGAAACCCCAGGTTCGCCGAGGGTTAAAGAAGCCTCGGCGACCTGGGGAAACAAAGGAACAGTAACTGCCTCTGATGACCCCCTCGCGCGAGGGGTCACCAGAGGCAGTTACTATGACTGACAGAAGTGGCAGCCAGGCACAGCATCGCTGTGGTTGGCTGCCACTTCTGTCAGCTAGCCTGACTTCATGGCAGGCGCATCTCCCGTCGCGGCTGCGGCCGCGACGGGATAATGCATCCCGCCAATGTTGCGTGCGGTGGGACTGGGGGCCCCGGCAGGGCCCCGGCTCAGCCCCACTTTTTGGAGACTGCCGGGGCCCGGCCCCGGCAGGCCCCGGCCCACTTAAAGCACTGGGTACGACCCAGGCGGTAACTTACCGCCTGGGTCGTAATGAGGGCCAATGTAATTTAAACGATCCACCGTCGGGCTCTGCCCACCCACCACCAAACATTGGATCTTATTGCATTCTTGCTTTCTAATAACCGTTTTTTTGTTTTGCTTATTAGAAGGTGCTGCACGTGCTACCTTTAAGCAAAACTATTGTCATTAAAATAAGAGCTTTAACATAAGAGCTTCAAATAGGGGGTTTGAATGAGGGTCTTTAATGCCTTTCAATTCAGATTATATATGAGGATGGATTTTTGTTATTTAGCTTTGTGTCCACTCATGTAACGTCCATCTCTAAGTCAAATCTATATGAACTCTACAGTTAGCTGCCTGATGCGGTGCCTGGGCTGTAGCTTCTCCTGCACAATGGTGCCTATGAATGAAAAAGGCAAAGAAAATCAGTAAACGCCAAAACTATTGGCTTTGCCAATGCTTGTTTACTCTGACCTTTGCTCCTGCATTAGCTCTCCAACTCTCCTTCTGAGCTCTCACATCAACTGACTACAGTTGGTTCCTTTTCTACCGTTCTCTTTGTCATAATTGTCATAGCAAGTTCTGGCATTGGGTGGCTCATTTCCATATTCCCTTCAGATCCTATGAATGGCAATGGTTTCCTGATCCCACCTTCTGTTCAACTGTCACTTGTTCCTCCTCGTCTTCAGGAGGAGCAACTCTCTGCTCTATTGTGTTAATTTCTCTGCTTGTAAGATGCGTATATAGTCCAGAGAAATGGTCTAGCCAGTGTATGGTGCGGTCCTCCTACAGAGAGAGTCACGATTTTGAGGTGTAAGTAATAGCTTCACTGGATACCATCTGAAGCACCAAATTACAGGATGTAGTAAATAAAACATCAAAACATTATCTTATCATTGTTCACAAATGCAAAAAAGTAGATTTGAAAGATGTACGCTTGCAGACCCGCGATCTCCACAAATTCTGCGATACTGGAACGACCTATTGTGGAAAATTCAACAGAAATGGCATGCAATCAAAACAATAAAGATCTACTTCCATTGTATGTAAACCAGGAAACAATAAATGCTGCCTTATGAATTTATAATAAAGACAGCAAAACATGAAATACATTATTGCCTGTGACTCACAGGAGCAAAGTTGCTCTCTCTGGTTTATCCTCGTCCATCTGTCAAGAAACGATAAAATCAACTTACAATTGGTAACCAGAAATGTAAATATGAGATGCATAAGCAGTGCAAAGACATGAGTTGCTAATACATTTGAAAGCCAAAGTCATTTTAGCATTTAAATATTGCAAAGATACTCTTGATAGCAATAGTGTATCTATTGTAGCACCATAAAGCATATTGCGCTAGACTGTCTGTACAATATATATAACTGAGAGTTGCAGCTCTTCTGGGTTGTGCAGAAATTTTGGAGATCAATTCGACATAAGATCATTTTAAGAAGATGAAACCACAGTTAATGATGGGTCTGTCATGGCTCTTGCCTCTTGCAATAATAGCTATTAATTCTCCCTTTGAGAACAACACCATGTACAGATCCATTACAAGGCTGGTTTCAAAACAGTTTTAACTGCCGCACCCCAGAAACCCAGTTCTAGGTCCCGGTTATAACTCGTCTTGAGGTAGAAGCTTGTAATAGAGCACTTAATAATTATTTTTCTCCTCACATCAAAGCTTGTTTGTTACCGAAATCTCAAAGATCAGCAAATTAAGAGGCAACTGATATTGCCTTCCCAGAGTAGAGCTTTACTGCTGACAGATTTGATCAGTTCCATAGTAGTCTGTACATTTTTTGGAGAACATTCAAATTAGCTCTTTCAATTTCCGTTGCCCAAGAAACTTTTTAAGAAAAGGATATTCCTAATTGATCATAGTTCTTAACACTCTCTGAGGAAGAACCTCCTATAAACAATGTATTACGAGCAATAGAGGACAATTTTTATTATTTGAGTTTTTCAACTAGCGAACAGTACCTCCTGATGCTGACAAAAAAAGATATTGAAGGCATCACAAATCAGTTTCTCTAGGGAGCGTTTCGTCCTAGCGAATGCCACACATATCCTTAGAAATCCTTTGTGCACCTGCCTCCATGGCTTTTAGCTCATCATACCCCATAAAGAGAGTCTGAACAGAGTGGCTGCTAGCACAAAGCCATGGCACAATGCTATATTTAAATTGAAACTCGAAGTGTCTTCAACTCATGTAGCAGATTTAACAGAAGGAGCATTGTTAGGGTATAACAATTGGATGGCTATAATAAGGGCTACAGGAACTCCTTTATTCTTCAAGGTGACTTTCAATGTTGACCCATTTGCCATGCCAAACGTTGCTCGAAGGTTTATAAGGGCTAAGTAAAAGGACCTTTCTTGAGAGCCGCACACATTTCTATGCACAGGGTCCATCAATGAGACTGATCACTAGTGCTCTGGCTTTTTCTGAAACTGTACATAATGGCATATTTACCTCTCTTTCTACTCAAGGAACCACATCAACTTTACCAACAGGGAACGCCAGACCCTTAAAGGGCTGCTGGACAATCAGGACATTATTTTCAAACCAGCTGACAAAGGGGGAGCTTTAGTTCTAATGAACAAAAGTGACTACTTAGAAGAAGTGGAGAAACAACTTATCGACCATGAAACTTACAAGGAGATTCAATTTGATCCCCAGATATGGTGCAATTATTTATCAAAGAGGTCCTCGACGAAGCAGAAAGCAGGGAAGCTATATCTGAACGTACCACGAGAATTCCTAGAAACACCACACCCAAGTATGCCAGTTATGTATTTTCTGCCTAAGATCCACGAGAGGCTTGTGAAACCACCAGGACGATAAATCATCGCAGCCACAGGCAACCTATTGGAACCCTTGGCTAAGTATTTGGACAATGTGATACAGCCATTAATACAAGAGAGCATTACAAATATAAGGGACACCATGAATTTCCAATCCATGCTGAATCAGATGCGATTTATTAAGGGATGAGACATGCTGTTCACGATTCAGAAAAGTGACCCTTAAACAAAATTGTGCGAAGGCAGAAAGAGAGGGACTCAAACAACTGTTGGAAAATCAAGCCAGCAAACAAAGGGGGTAAAATTGTAATTATGTCCACTGACCAGTACAAGACCATGGTCATGTCTTTACAAGCCGATAGGGAGAGCTACCGCCCCCTCAAGAAAGACCCCACTAAGGAGATGCAACTTGACATTTCTGAAATTGTCTCTTTTGCACTAGAGAGAGGTTAGATAACTGAAAAATTGTCAGATTTTCTCACTACCTTACCAGGCAGAACACTGCCTATATGCAAAATACACAAGGACACTGTTAACCCAACAGGCAGACCTATCGTGTCGGGCTGCAGCTCCATCCTAGAGCCTTTATGCAAATTCATAGATGCCGTTCTCAAACCTATGAGTACCACTAGGGACTCCCACCTGAGGGACACGACCCATACCATTCAGGTCTTTGAAAACGTAGATTTCGACCCCGCAACCCAATTTCTGGTAACAATGGAGATTAAGTCCATGGGCCTCATCACAACCCAGGCGGTAAGTTCCCAACTTTACCACCATGGTGTAAACTCCGTTTTTAAGGGTTGAGACCATGAATCCCTTGAATGAGATCATAAATTCCGTTTACACCATGGTGGATGGCGGATTTACCGCCCCATTCCAAGGTGAGTGGGGCGGTAAATCCCCATCCCCCATTTACCCTTCCCCATTCCCATTTTTGCCCCATAGGGCATAATGGGAGTGGGGAAGGCGCTAATTACGGCACCGTAAATTACGGTGCCGTAATTAGTACCAAGGCGGGTTAGCGCCTTGCATTTTAACGTCTGCCAAAAGCAGGCGTTAAAATGGTAATCAGGCGACGGCGCCGTTAAACCCTTAATGCCTGGGTTGTAATGAGGCCCCATGTATACTAGTATTCCTCATCTGGCAGCCATTGATTGCATGTATGATTACCTCACAGAGACCAATCTGCAGTCTCGAGTCCCATCTGCGTTTATCATTGAGTTAATGACACTGGCCCTCTGCAAGAACTTTTTTGTATTTAATAATCAATACTACTTGCAGACGAAAGGGACCGCTATGGGTGCAACATCCGCCCCTAGCATGGTGATCCTTTACATGGCTGCATTCGAGAAGAAATATATTTCTAATGTGCAGAACCCTTAGCTGACCCATGTCAAGTGGTGGCGTTGATACATCGATGACATCATTTGCATATGGGAGGGCAGCAAAGAAGATCTCGCAAATTTCTTCTCCTGGCTCAACAGCTGTGATGCCGACATCCAGTTTACCATGAAGTACAACAGTCAAACCACACACTTTTTAGATTTAAAGATCAGTCACACCAATGGCAAACTCGCATGCAATCTATTCCAGAAACCCAACGATCGCAACACCTTCCTACATTTCATCAGTAATCATCCAATGCACATCAAGGAGAATTTGCCCTACAGGCAATTTCTTTGTTTATGGAGAAACTGCACGTCAATTGACGACTATTACATTAATGTATCAGCTCTGGGTGAGAGACTGAAACACACAGGATATCCTAACAAACTCATATCTCAATCAAAAAAGCATGCACGCTTAACCTGTTGTGAGACCATTCTTAACCCACAAGAACCTTGACACAAGGATAAGGAAGTTAGACTAACCTGTGTGATTACACATGGTCCGCACACGTTTGATTTTCAAAATAGCATTCGCAAATACTGGCCACTAGCCAGATTGAACATACCAGAGGAACCATTACCAAGGTTTGCCTTTACAAGGAGCAATAGCTGCCCGCTACCCATGCGGCTCATGCGCGGCCTATAAATATACCAGAAAAATGCGGAATTTCCAGATTGGCAATAGGACCTGGACCGTAAAACATTTCACCAATTGCAAATTTAAACAGGTGGTCTATTGTATATAATTCCCTTGCAGGCTCCGCTACGTGGGCCAGACTATGCGCAACATTAACACTCCCATCTCTGAACACCGGTCTAGAATCCATTGTTAGAACACTTATTCACCCCTAGTGGAGCACTAACTGACTGCTGGTCACTCACCTGATGATCTGTCCTGGTGGGTTTTGGAGAGAGTTAAGACTGGCCCTAGTACACAGCGACATTTATTAGACCTAGAGTGTAGGTGGATCCCCAGATTGGACAGTGTGTGTAAGGGCCTCAATGATCAATATTTGCCCCCATCACTCTAATTTGCTACCACTAGGGTGGTACCTATTCCGCTATACTCTGGCAGTAGTTTCTTACTCGCCAGCAACATGCGATGGTCGCCCCCCAACCTGAGATATTCACCATGATGACCTTCTAGCAGCGCTCGCCTGCTTGCCTACTCTACACACATGGGGCCGTCTGCCCTTTCTTTCACTGTTGAGCTTAACAGGATTTACTGTTCTGCACCCTCTGCCAGAACCCGCACAGTGCTGCAAGGCACAGGTATTTAACGTGCCTCCTCTGCGCTTATGTTTTCATGCACAGGGCTGCCACCAGCAACAACGGGAGGTGTAGCAGGAGCCTGTGGATTGGCTCCCACACACACGCCCACCACCTGTGAACCCTATCAGGCTCTGAAAGTCTCATCGGTGGCACACCTATTAACACAGGCAGACGTCTCCTTCTGTAACCTAGCAACGCCCGGCTCGGTACGGATCTCTATGGCAACTTAAACGCTTACTCCATTTGCAGCAATCATACCCACATTTGGAGCTTATAGCATCGCGCCCTCGAAGCGCAGTCTCACCATCATGGACCTGACATTGCCGGCTGGAACACACAGTGCAGTAGAATTGAAATCTGCACCATTCGATCAGTGGGTAAGGTAAGGAAAGCCTGTGACTCAACAGTGCTTTCTCTTGCTAAATCAGCCAGGGATAGCGTACCCTCATCAATGCAGAACAGTAGACATTCCAGTTTAATGTCTCTAATCCCGGTCATTGTTTGTTCGCCCTCCTCCCGTTTTTATCTTACAAACACACTGCATACCATCCCTGCCCTGACTACAGGTTGGGTGAACCACTCTGCATGGCCCCAAGGACTCTTCTGCCTCCTGGGACATGCCGTCCTCCACCCTGAGAAGGCTCCCCACCTTCCAAATGGACTCGGCACATGTGTACTTTGGGTAAGAGCCTCATGGCCATTTCTCCTAAATGGCCTTCCCACTTTAAACGTCTTTCTCTATGCAACCATAGGTACATAGATTTTACTCCAACACAGTGTTGTGTGTTCTCTCTTCCTGCCTGCCACCTGATCTGGTGTCTATAGCTGAATGAATATAAATGCACCGCAATCTGCATTACCAGCCGGTTATCCACAACGGTGACCCTACTGACTTCGTCACCCCAGTCTCTTACGCCCCAGTATGGACCGACATTTAATCCAAGGGTCTCTTTACCCCTGACGGTAAGAATTGTTCACCGCCTATGGGGGGTCCTTTGATTGCCCGCAACCAATGTGTTTAAGCTTTGTTCCCTTTCCATTTGACTCATCCTCCTCTCTTTTTTATATTTTGCCACCACATATACACAGCCCACTAATGTACCCTTAATTGTGCCCCCCCTTTCTCAATAGGGCCCTCAAATTACGCCCTGAAGAAGGTGGCTTTACCTGTTCAACCTGCCACCAAAATGCAACACTGCAAGGAGACACTGGTGGTACCTCAGACACGACCACCCTTACCTAATATGGACTTTCACTCCATTTTTTTCTAACTTTTTGTCTCCCCAGACTGCATTGGCAGACCCAATGGGGGTTCACTTCCAAGTAATTGTTGCATTGACATTGGAATGCTACATAAAGGGAAGTTGAATGGCCTCCAGCTGTATATAAGGAAATTCATTTTTTTCAAGCTGTCTCTAATTTAAGAGAGAGACAGTTGGATGAAGAACTTGTACTTAAAATGTCCAAAGTGTAAGTTAGCCTCATAACTGGCGAATTGTTTTGATTTAATTGAAATAGTTGCTTTATTTTTTTATGGTTCTTGCATTCTGTCTTATCTTCTGTACACTATATGACCATTCTTCAGGTCACCCAAACCATTTGAACACTGGGTCTTGTCTATTCACCAATCTATACTGCTTTTCCATTTTAGTGTGGTCTGTTCATACTTATGATATAGATTAACATTTCCAAAGTATGACACATGGATTTATAGTTGTTTCTACTCTGTATTGATCAAGATCTACATCATTGAATGAATGACTTTACATTATGTGCATTTGTCCACATGTATCATTTTTATTTGGAACAATACTAATTCCCATTTTTTAAATGACCTTTGTCTTTGTGTTATTTGACATATAACACATGTACATATTGGGATTTGTCTCTGTTCAAACCCACTGGTCGATATCTTATAACTTTGCAACGTATCAGCACTGTAGGTATCAGCGCATAGCAGTAGCTCTCTCCTTTTGATATATGATCACGATGGATGTGACATCCCTCTACACAAACATAGTGCATGAAGCGCTTATTAACATCTGAGACCTGTATGGGTGACAGAGTGTTTGTACTTACACTACTCAAATTGGTACTCATGAATAATTTCTTCAAGTTTGATGACAGATTCTTGTGACAGTTGTCTGGCACTAGCATGGGGGCTCCTATGGCACCAAGCTATACTAACACATATATGTTACATTTAGAAACAGAGCATGTTCTAAACTCACCAAGGTGGATGCAACACCTCTCTGTCTTTGTGACATACATCGATGATATCTTTGGAGTATGGACAAGGCCAGTAGATGAGTTACATTAATTCTTCAGGATGATGAATGGGATGCACACACGCATAAAGTTTACAACTCAAACAAGTAACGCATCGATCCATTTTTACCAGAGGGTGATGGCCTCAACACCAGAATACTCACCAAACCTACACATAGAAATAGTCTGCTATATGCAACAAGCTTTCATCCAAAACGCACGATTGATAGTGTGCCATTAAGCCAGTTTCTGAGGTATAGGAGGAATGTCTCAGAAACAGTACAGAAAACAAGCTGAGTCACTACAAAACAAGTTCTGTGAGAAGGGTTACAACACCATTGCTATTAAGGACATAGCCAAGAAAGTAGAGGGAATAAATGTAACGTGGTGTTTCCATGTTAACTGTATTTCAGAGGCACGTGACATAACTATGTGCAACAACCGTGTCGACGAAAAGGTCTCCCCACATATGTGAAAATGTCAGAAGCTGAGTGAGTAGGTTATTTTAATAACAGGGCATTACAGTACAATATCCAAATGACATGGACCCATGGATATCATGTTTATTTTGCAATTCTGTTTTACTACACAGGTTGTAAACATTGCAAAGCTGCACCATATGGGTTTTGAGGTTAGTGTTTTACAGAACTTGATGCGAACAATGATACTGTTTGAAGTATACGGATTGTATGGTATTAGTGTGACGTCTTCTTGATCACTGAATTTAAGATACTCTACCTGTTATATTATAAGTTTACAGATGAACTTGATATTATTTCCTCATTGAATTGAAATGAACATAAAGCTCCAAGTCCTGATGATGGATATTGAATCATTAACACGTTGGCAAACTTATCATTTAAACTGGAGTTGATTGGTTGTGAAAAAATAGAATTTTGAGGAAAAATAGCTAATCATTGTCATCTCTGTTTAATGGTGAGGAGAATTGTTTTTTACCTTCAATGGATTTGCAAAAAGGTCTAAATCTACAAATGAACACAGGGTTGTAACAATTTGTATTTTTATTTCTGATTTGTATGTTGATGAAGGGTGTTTCAACCCAGTCAATAATACATTTCGGTTCACTTTGACAAAAAGTAATATGTATCTATGTTTCTATGTCTGAGAAATATGGAAGTAGAATTCTGTTAAACTACAGAATTTTATAGTAGGACATCCGTCCACACAGAGTGCAACTGGGTTAACTGTTGGAGACAACAGGTTTGGTGGAATTTGTGTTGCATTGAGTCTCTATAGGCCTGGAGACTATACCCAGCTGCACTAGGGATTACACTTAATATTGGAACTTATAACCCTATAGGAATGGTGTAAGAAATATGAATATGAGTCACATCAGTAGTGCCCCTCTCCCTTGTGAATCTCTCGTCCTATATTTACCTCTATCATAAACTCCATTTCCAGCACCAATTTCCCAAATATTTTACCCATATAGCCCAAGAGGGATAATGTGGCGGTAATTGCTCAGGTTGGATCTGTCGCCCTTCTTGAATACTGATAATATTGTTGCTGTGCCCCAAGGAATGAAGAACTAAGCCACAAGCTAAAATGGCTTTGATAATTCTATGTATATGGACTGCCCAGATGTCTGTGTCAGTTCTGAAAAGATCACCAGCAATTTAATCAGGTCTGGCACCTTTACTACATTTCTGAGATGAAGAGGCAACAGGTGTGGTGGGCTCGCAAAGCCCCATCTGCTTCCTTGTTCTGCTGTCAGTTGTTCTGACACTTCCCTGCTCTGTGCCATCTGCCTATGTGTAAGTCTGAAGCTATGGTGTGTACTGCAGTTCCCTTGCATATGAGGATAGTGATGGGAGGGAGGCTATGGGCTTCCCAAATACTTCTTCCAGGTGACCTTTCACCAAGCGGTGGCCGCCCTCACCCCGAGGGCCCTCTGGTATCTCCTTTACTGCACCTCACAAGTGACTTTGTCACAAAACCTTGTTTTAGAACACACACACAAACCCACAGTTAATATGTTATTTTCAAACACAGGCAGGGCCAGCATGTGCAAACATGCACCCAATATGCATCAGCATGCACACCACTGAAAAGCAAACATGACTTAACAGAGACGCAACACATTCACAAACAGAACACAGACAGACACAAATATTTTTAGCAAAATGTTAACGGCAAATAAACAAATTAACAAGTCAGTATTTAGCGCTGTTGAAGATAGTGTTCCTACTGTCAGCGAGAAAAATATTTACCTGAATATTAAATGTTCTGGGCTGGTGGGGTTACTAAAGCAAACTGGAATAAGCACCCTCGCTCAGGTGAAATGTGTGCAGGAGCAGCAACTAAGGCTCATTTGGTCCTGCTGCATGAGGTCATGCTGCAGCTTCTTGCAATTCATGATAAAGTAACACCAACAACAATATGATGATGATAACAATAATACTCATACAAAGAAGAAGGATTCTATACGGAATGTAAACCTCTCCGCATTCAAACACTGTAATTGTAGATGCCACTCCAACTTTACTCCCTGCTGCCTTAGTGCCATCTCTTATTACCTGGGTGGCTTTTCATTGCCCCACCACATTATTTAGAGTTTCCTAAGCCATGAATTGTTAGATCTTAAGTGACTATAGAAAAGAGATGCGTGGAGGGTTTTGACCATAGAGACCAATTTGGAATGACTATTGATATGATATTTTATTTATATCTTGCTCGTACACAAGTGTTTCAGAGTGCGACCAGGCAAAGGGAGGGGAACAAGGGAGAACAAAAACAACTATCCTACTAGGCCCAGTGACATAGAGAACGTGCAAGTACATGGAAAAGGTAAAAGGAGAAAAGTCCATGGAATGGGGAGAAGTGGAAAGTACGGAACAGAGGAGAGAGAAGAATACATAATAAGCAAAATAAATAAAGGTGATAAACAATGATAGTGCAGCCAGCAAGTGGCAAGTGCTAGATTAGTCAGATAAGGTATATCTGGTAAGTGCAGAAGAAAAGAGGAAGGGGGCTCTGTATGGGTACAGATACAGACCCCAGTGCAAAGGGATAGCCCGGAGGCAGTGCAGGGAAGGAAAGTGGCAGGGTGAGCAGGTACCTGTGCCCGAAGCACAGAGGGAGGTCAGGTGCCCGGTGCCGAGAGAGAAAACAGATTAGCTCGGGTGAAGAGGGGCAAAGGGAGAAGCTAAGAGGAAGGTCTTGTGGTGCTTCCGGAACCGAAGATGGTTGACCTTGACCTTTTCCACTCACGTCACTGGAGATTTACCAATTTAGACCTTGGTGTTTGTTTTAGAAGTTAATGGATAATGCAGGAGACCCACAATGTCACAGCTGCTTCTACTACATCTTATGTCAGTGGTCTGTGGAAGCAGGTGAGACGATGTTGTTCTACAGAGTTATACTGAATTACATGTCACTATGTATGGTAAGTCAGGGCAGAGTCAAAGTATGTCTAATTCACTGCCTAAATTGGCAATTAAATGCATTTGATTATTCCAGTCTGCACTTGCTTCACCTACCCGGGTCATGGCTTGGCTTTAATGCCCTGATTGTATACCAATACATTTCATTACTCTAGGTCATCTCCTCCTTGTCACAGTCATTACTAAGTTAGGTGCATCTGCAGCCCAGACAGGTTTATAGCTAGCTATTTAAACCTTTTTCTTTGCGCCATCCCTCTCCATGGCATAAAGGTGTGGCTTTCTTCGAGGTTCTCCAATGACATCCCAAGCCAAAACCACATGGATCTGTCAAATCTCAGAGCTCTTGAGAGGGTATTTAGGGTGTCTTATCTCGGATTGTGATGAGGAGATGATTCAGAATAATGAAGATTACTGGTAAATTATCAGGGCGCTACCTTCTTCCTCTCCACAGTGATTCTTCATATGTTGATATATCATGCTAAACCAGTTTTGATGTGACGAAAATACAAAGACCACATGAGCTGCACAGCTTGGGTAGCATTAATGTAGGCAGGTTTGTCAAAGTCATTGTAACAGCATCGAGGAAGGACTGGTCAGAGTACAAGTTTGGACCTTAAACTGTAGGGTATATGAATGGAAAGATGTTGTATCCTGCTTCCCTTCCCTGTATGCTTGTATGTGTGAGTGGAGTTATGACATAATGCAATGTCCTGCAGGTGCTGAGAATGTTATGGTTTGCCTGTGGAGTTCCACCCAGAGCAGTCGGAGACATGTAGCCTGGGCGGTGGGAGCCAGTTGGCTCTCCTGAGATACTTAAGATCCTGCTCCCAATGTCTGCTGCCTGTCATCTTGAATGTAGCCTGACAACTGTGCATCTTAATAAAGTGCCTAAGGGCTCACTTACCTGCTGCATCTAAGTTGACTACCTTACACTGGTGACACGCTTGTCTTGATGCCGACTCCCGGAGAAGATCGGGTACCCGTGAAGAGAGATGAGATGGAGATGTGAGATGTGTTTGCTGTGGGGGGTTGCAGAGTGCACGATCAAAGAACAGAAGCGAGGGAGACCCACTGCTCCCCCCAACGAGATAATCTCACCACCCACGTCACCCCCATGAGGAGAAGCTGCCTGGGGAAGGAGATAGTGAGATGGGAGATGGAGGATCCCTCTCTGTAAGTGGCGCAGACATAGGGAGAGGGAGAATGCCTCCCTGGCATGAGGTATATCTCAGTGGGTGTCAAAAGAAGAGGAAGGAGTAAAGCAAAGTTCAGGGAGAAAAATGTCAAAGAGGAAAAAATGAGTCATAGCCCCTTTTAGTTGTGACCCTGGGGGCTCTGCTGTCATCACTCTGGGTGCTGAAAAAGAAATATGTATTGCGAAGCACAGGAAGAGAGAGAGATCTTCTCCCTCTACATGGCGTGTCCCCTGTGTACCTCTGCTTGGAGAGTCTCTTTGTATACCCATACGTATAGTGGCACAGTCAGGAGCCTGGCAGCGGTTGGTACTGTGGAGCTCTGCTCTTCCTGACAGCTAAGCCCTGAGTGGTGATGTAATAGCTAATGGTGTGGAGGATGGGGAAAGGCTGGAATATGGAAACTTTGTCCACCGTTCCTGCTGTCACCGGCGTAGTAGTGTGTAAGGAAGAGCAGCAGGGAGGAAAGTATTCTCTAACGTGCGGCCCACGTGATCACGTCATTCAGATATGTTTGCTGAAATCCAGGAAGAGCGCAAGCAAAGGACGTGGGCACTCTCTTTGGCTGGCACAGAGAAAGTGCATGAACATGGATTTTCATTACAAATTATCTTGGTATTCACGTTCTACATGGTAGGAGGGGCAGCGCCAATGGAAGAAAATACTGATTTTCCATACTATCATTATAGAAAGTCAAGATCCTATTAAAGACACGAGGCAAAGGATTATGCTTTCTCTCTTTACTTAAAACTCGAGCAGCATATAACAATTACAACTCATATAAAAAATGACACATTCAAAAACTAAATTTCCCAGAGATAGGGCCTCATTAGGAGTTTGGAGGTAACCATGGCGCTATTAGCGCCATTGCTGCCTCCAAATCCTTACCGACTCCGCCCTGGTGAATGGAGCTATTACCGCCCCATTCCGAGGTTGGCGGGGCGGTAATTCCCCATTCACCAGGGCCCTTCCCCATTCCCATTTGAGCCCCCATAGGGCTCAATGGGAATGGGGAAGGCGCTAATAACGGTACCGCAAATTGCGGTACCGTTATTAGCACCAAAGTCCCTTTGCGGGTCCCGTCCTTAACGCCTGGTAAAACCAGGCGTTAAGGGAGGACCCGCAAAGGGAACTTGTAATGCGGCGGCAAGGGATTACTGGTTCCGGTGCCCTTACCGGTACCGGTAATCCCTTACCGCCCACCTTGTAATGAGGCCCATAGTCTTTTATGTATAGTCCAATTTTTGATATGTCCATGGAAACCATGCGACACTTCTGACCAATCACGTCCCACTCTGTTCCTTATCTTCCTCAACATTCTTGTGTCCTTCCTCTTTCTTTGTCTGTCTCCAACTTTAACTTTTGCGTCCCAACAGGTAAACACTGTCTTTCTCCTCAACCTTCTGTTCCTACTCATGTTCCTGTATTCTTCATCTGTTGTCCTGCAAAGTAATCAAACAACGAGTCTAGATGTACCAGGGTGGATAATTGTTAGTCACCATGACACTGTACCACTTTACTATTCCTTAGGTCATATGTGTCATAGGTTTACCACAAATTCCCGACAACAATATCAAAATACATTACAATTCCATGTCGCGATTCCTCGGGTGGGATAATCCTTTGCCTCTGTGTCTTTAATAGAATCTTGAAATTCTTTAACGATATCATTGAAAATCAGTAATCTATGTCAACACTGCATGGTCAGATTATGCTCGTTTAATGCTTACCTACCACCAACGCAGACATCCCCTCTATAGTTTTAAAATAAAACTGCTTAAATGTCGACTCCTTAGATCAGTCTGCTACCCTAATGATGTCCTCCATCCTAGCTCCTGGGTTGTAGGCCTTAAACACCATAGCTCCCCTAATGGAATGTGCCCCGTATGTACCAAAATCAAGGCCTGTCTGTAGCATACACCATCTAACCCATCCAGCTAGGGTACTCCTTGTGGACCTAAGCATACTCGTCATCTCCTCGTATTTGTTTTTGGGCACAGGAATGGGCATAGCTTAAGTTGGTCTGGAAAAGCTAAGTATGACATTGTTTTGATAATCGGTCTTGGTTCTCCTGCTAATGTGGAACATGACCCCTGAAGGGTTGAATGACTTCTTGTCCACTTCAAGTGCTCTTACATCTGATACTCTTTTGCAAGATATGAGGCAGAGCAGTGTGGTGAGCTTTGCCGATATTGCCGATATTGCTTTCCTTGTCAAATGATTGTTGTCTGACCAGTCGATAAACATATTCAGGACAGTGTTCATGTCCCATGTCTGAGTGTATTTTGGTAACCGTGGTCTTAAAAGTCTCACTCCTCTAAGGAGTCTACATACGAGTGGGTTTTCTCCCACCGCCACGTTCTCTATATTCGGGTGGCCGGCAGATATGGCTGATCTACATGTGTTTACCATTCTATACGCCTTCCCTTGAGCTGCCAAAGCAGCTAAGAAATGTACTATCTGCATGAAATCTGCTCTATTGGGATGTATATGCCATTCAACACAGCAGCTAGTCCATCTTGCCCAGGCCAATCTGTAGGCCTTTCTGGTACCCGGTGCCCACGCTTCCTCAATGAACTTTGCAGCATCTCCTGAAAGTCCTGGCTTCTGCCAGGCTGTCCGGAAATCAACCACGCGATCAGTCTCAATTCTCCTTCCTGGTTCAGTGGGTGATACTCCGCCACCGGATTCTGAATCAGTTTCCTGAACTGTGGTAACACCAACGGCTTGTCGATTGACAGTTCGAGAAGGTCTGGGAACCATACCTGACTCCTCCCGCCTGGTGTGACTAAAATTACAGTCACCTGCTGTCTCCTGACCTGTGCTATTGTCCTCGGAATAATTGCAAATGAGGGAAACATGTATTTCCTGTCTGGTCCCCACACTTGTAGGAATGTGTCTGTTCACTCTGCTGCTGGATTGAGTCTCCAGCTGAAAAATCACTTCATCTGAGTGTTCAGCCTGGATGCAAACAGGTCTGTTCTGCATTGAGTTCTCATTTCCATTAAGGACGCAAATACTTTCCTGTCCAGTTGCCAATCGCTGGCATCTCTCAGGTGTTTTGAGTTTCAGTCTGCCACTACGTTCTGCAGACCTGGGAGATATTCTGCCATGATGCTGATCTTGTTCTACAGGCACATGTGCCAAAAATCTTTTGCCAGTTCCGCTAACGTCCTGGACCTTGTCCTGCCTAGCCTGTTTATTTATAGCCTATTTATGTATCGTACAGCTGAGACATTGTCCATCTTTAGTAGTATGCAACAGTTCACACTGTCCTTTGTCCAGCAACTCACCGCAAATGACCCCACCAGTAGCTCCAGACAATTGATGTGGAGCTCCAGTTCCTTTCCTGAGCACCTGCCTCCCGTTTTCATCTCTCCTAAATGGGCTCCCCAGACCCACTGGCTAGCATCTGATTCTATGATGAGGTGCAGGGATGAGTCAAATATCGGTCTCCCATTCTAGGCCTCCATGTATCTGAACCACCATCATAGCTCCGTCATCACCTCGGCGGCGATCAGCACCCTTTGTTCGCTTGATAACACTTTATTCAGGTGTTGGATCTTCAGACGTTGAAGAGCCCTGTAATGCAACGGCCCCAGAAAGATCGCCTGAATGGATGATGCTAGTCTTCCCACTAGTCTGGCTAACTCCGTGAGCGCAAACTCTTCTTTTGTTATTATTGAGCTGATCTCTTTCTTGATCGCATTCACTTTGTTCATCAGTAGACTGATTGTGGCCGTCTTGGTGTCTACTACAAAGCCTAGGAACTCTATTACTTGTACTGGTTCCAACACAGATTCTTCCCAATGTATTAAGAAGCCCAGCTCTTGTAATAATTGGATTGTCATCTCTGCATGTTCTGCCAGTCTCGTCCTTTCTCTTCCCATCAAACAAAAGTCGTCTAAATATATAATTAGTCTGATGCCTTGTTCCCTGAGGTGCCCCACTACTGTCCGCATTAACTTTGTAAAGGCCCAAGGAGGTGATGCTACACCAAATGGAAGGCATGTGAATTCCCACTTTTGGCCTCCCCACCAAAACTGTAGGAATCTCCGATCCCCCTTCGATACTGGGATTGTCAGATATGCATCTTTGAGGTCTATCCTGACTAACCCATCTTCACTCTGTAACACATCCCTTGGAAGATGTATGCCCTCCATCTTGAAATGCCTGTATACTATGAATTCGTTCAAACTTCTCAAGTGTATCACTGGTCTCTGTTTCTTTTTGCCCATGACTAAGAAGATGTTGCTCACAAACCCGTTCGAGGAGTCGGACACCCAAGCAATGGCATCTTTCTTTTCTAGCTCCACGATTTCTTTTCCTAATAACTCTTCGTCTTCTCGGGTGAACCTCATGGGCCTCAGGCTTTCTGTTTGACCTTGTTCTTGCCAGAACTCTAGGTGGAAACTGTCTATTGTTTCTGCGACCCATGCTTCTCCTGATAACTCTCTCCACTGTTCTATGAACTGTGCTGTTCTCCGCCCTACTGCCGGGGTCCCTGCTATCACCAGGTGTTTGTTTAAGTGTGTTTTCAGTCTCACCTGTGTTTGTCTGCTGGTCCCTGTTGCTGCCTCTCCAGCCACTGCCTCTACTCTTTGCCCTTGACTGGAAGAAGGGGTTGGGATGGCGTTCTTCTTGATTTCTCCTGTCGTTTCTGGAATTGAAGTTGAGCCTGTAAGAGGAGAACCGGC
This sequence comes from Ambystoma mexicanum, assembly GCF_040938575.1. Classification (NCBI taxonomy): domain Eukaryota; kingdom Metazoa; phylum Chordata; class Amphibia; order Caudata; family Ambystomatidae; genus Ambystoma; species Ambystoma mexicanum. Next base: position 837,551,587 of record NC_090929.1, read on the forward strand.
TGGCCGAACGGCCCCTTCTTCTGCCAGCCCAACCGAAAACCTAATGGCCAAATACTCTCTTCGGTGATGCCTACGGCTTATCTATCACGGCGTAAGTATTTGCAAACTTCGCCATTTCTTTGATAAACGCATTTCCGAACAGTTTTCCTCTACTGCTGGAAGTTGATTCCACAGTACCAAGTTCGCTCATCTTGGGGTCTATCTTGATGAGGATGGACCTCCGTTGCTCAGTTGTTAGAGTGTTGTTAGCATTGCTGAGCAGGCATATTGCTCTCTGCGCCCGGCCCGCTAAGATTTACGGGTCTACTTTTTGTTCCGGCTGTCTTGCTTCCTCAGCCATCTGCCAAATTGTTGTCAATGGGCCCAGGACATCTAGGAGTTTTTCCTGGCACGAGCTATAGGATCTATCTATCCCCTTCTTGATGTCCCTGCCATAGCGCCCCTTCTCATCAATTTCCGGCGTTTCTGCCATGTTCCCCAGCACCTGGGGCCTGGGGCATTTGTCCCATAGTTTAATCATGGCTTCTTTAGACAGGGTACTACGGATCCTCTTTTTTATATAATTAGCAATCTTGGCAGGGGGCTCCCACTTCACTGACCTGGGATATATTACAGAGTCTGGATCGAATACCTCGCCCATTTCATCTTCCTCTCTCTGTCTTTTTCTTTTCTTGGCAGCCTTACGCTTGTCTGGAGTGCTTGGGGAGGAAGTATTACGCTCTTCTGAGCTTTCCTCAGACGTCTCATCCCATTCTTCCTCTTCTACGTCCTCCGAGTAAGGCTCATCATTGCCCATGACCTCACTCTCTTTTCACCACCTTTCTTCTTGCACGGTGTGCCCTGGGGGTGGGAGGGCTGGTTCGGTTGCTGCAGACTTTTCATGCTTTTTTCCATCCTCCCTGCCCCTGTCGGTATCTCTCTGGGGCTTCTCCCCTCAGGTCTCCCATCCCTTGGGAAAAGGTACTAAGGTCCTCTATCAAGCTCCTACCTTGTGATGAACCCCCCATACCTGCACCCAGTAAACATTTTAATGCTGGAGGGTTCTCTGCAGGGTTCTTGGGCCTGCTCCTGTTTCACAAATGCGACTAAGTGTGTCTAGGTTAATCAATATACCAGTTTAACCTGGGAGTGTGCCTGTATAACTGTGCTTAGCACTCTCTAGCATGACAGCTGCTGGCTCTTTAGGATGATAGTAGGAGAATTCTCCTCCAACTACTTGTTCTTTGCTGTTATTTTTATTGGCCACCAGGTGGTGCTCATGTAACTATGCCTGCTGACTGTTTGTGTGAGCTTAAAGCAGATTCTGCTTAGTTGCGCTGCCACGCATTCTCGCATGTCGCTCAGACTTTGGTATCAGGTCAATATTGTATCAGGTCAATTTCGTTTCCCTCTCTGGAGCGTTGCTACCTTGCTCTTTTGCTATATGCAGTATGACCACTGAGCGCTAGAACTTCCAACGGTCCCGTCGCATTCAGTGTAGTTTCTGTGCTGCAGTGCCCCCTCACAGAAGAGGAGGACATTGCACTCGCCAGAGCCTTCGGCTCCGTTGTGAGTCAGAATTCCTTTAACTTACATTCTTCTAATGACTGGCGATATGCTCTGCCAAATCAGTTCTACACAGGGCTTTAAGTGGGCCGGGGCCTGCCGGGGCTGGACCCCGGCAGGCTCCGAAATTTCGTTTTGAGGCGGGGCCCTGCCGGGGCCCACTAATCTCCCCGGGCAGCCCCGGCCACTACACGAAAAGGAATTTTTTTCTACAGCCTGAAGCTCTCGCTCATGTGCGAGAGCTTCAGGCTTCAGAAAAAAATGCCTTTCAGCTATAATGGTGGCGCCGCACCTGCGAGGCATCCCTTTAATCAAGGGATGCACGTGGGCCGGCGCCACCATTATGGAGAAACGTGAGGCCGCTGGAAGCAGAGGCCTTGCTTTCTAAATACTGAAGCTCCCGCGGATTCGCGGGAGTTTCAGTCTTTAGGAAAAAGGCCTCTGCTTCCAGTGGCCTCACCCTTTCAGCCTTAATGGTGACGCTGCCCCTCCCCAGCTGGCGAGGGGCAGCACCACCATTAAGGCTGAATAGGCGAGGCGCTGTCCCCTGCCAGGCAAGCCTATACAAAATAAATGCAGAGATCAGCACCCTCTCCCCCATAGGGGAGAAGGTGCTAATCTCTACAAAAGGCTGCCTGGCAGGGGTGCCAGTAGCCCATTGAGCCGGGGCTCGTCAAGGGGGCGTGGCCTAACGGCCTATCAAGACCCCGTTGTTAGGCCACGCCCCCTCGATGGGCCCCGGCTCGATTTGTAGTGCCACTTAAGGCACTGGTTCTACACCTCGCGGGCGCTTTCCTAACACATAATTCACTTTAAAAATAATTGTATCGTTCCTTGCAGTCAAGCTCGTATCTATATTGAAAAGTACTTATCTGGCTGCCCGAGCAAAGAAAGAGGAAGGACACAGGAATGTTGAGGAAGATAAGGGACATAGTGGGATGTGATTGGTTAGAACCGTCACATGGTTTTTATGGACATATCAAAAATTGGAATACACCTAAAAGACTATGGGCCTCATTACGACCCCGGCGCTAAACCATGGTGCTATTAGCACCATGGTCCATGCCGGGGTCCGCCATGGTGAATGGCGGAATTACCGCCCCATTCCAAGGTTGGCCGGGCGGTAATTCCCCATTCACCATGGGCCCTTCCCCATTCCCATTTTTGCCCCATAGGGCTCAATGGGAATGGGGAAGGCGCTAAGTACGGTGCCGCAAATTGCGGCACCGTACTTAGCACCAAGGTCCCTTTGCGGCACCCTACTTTAAGGCGTTAAGGTGGGGTCCCACAAAGGGAACTCGTAATGAGGCGTTAAGGGTTTAATGGCGCCGACACCTTTTACGGCGCCGTTAAACCCTTAACGCCAGGGTCGTAATGAGGCCCTATGGGCCTCATTACACGGAAGGCGGTAAGGGTTAACGGTCACCGGTAATGCTACCGGTGACCGTTAACCCTTACAGCCTTACTACGAGGTCCCTTTGCGGGACCCGACCTTAACGGCTGGTGTAGACCAGCCGTTAAAGTAGGGACCCGCAAAGGGACCTTGGTGCTAATTACGGTACCGCAATTTGCGGTACAGTAATTAGCGCCTTCCCCATTCCCATTATGCTCTATGGGGCAAAAATGGGAATGGGGAAGGGCCATGGCGGCATGGGGAATTACCGCCCCGCCAACCTCGGAATGGGGTGGTAATTCCCCATTCCGCCATGGCAGAATTGGTAAATTACCGGCATGAACCATGGTGCTAATAATGGTTTAGCACCTGCCGTGTAATGAAGCCCATAGGATATCTGCGAAATGTAGTTTTTGGATGTGTCATTTTTTCATATGAGTTGTAATTGTTAAATGCTGCTTGAGTTTTAAGTGAAGAGAGAAAGCATAATCCGAACCTCGGTCTTGAGGTAGAATTGGGTGTAATGAGGTACAAGTTGCCATGTGAGGCTATCCTTGTTCTGTTTTGCCTTTCTGTCATGGGGAGGCTCGGCTTATATGGCATAGGTCTTGAGTGAGTGCAGAGGTATATTGTGGTCACTGGTGGCAGAAGAAGTTGAAGTGATGCGTGCATTATACGTAGGTGAAGTTGGAGGTATTTACTGTGATACTTGTGAAATATCGTGCAACGTTCTGATGTGCACTTTATGAATGGTGGAGATGATTAGCCTTGTGAATGGAAAAGTGTAGCCAGTAGTTTCGTGGAGGTAATGCATAGCACACAGCTGAATTTAGAGTGGATGCATGAAATGTGAAGTTGGAGCACAGTAATTGCATCTGGTTATGGGAGAACGTGATACTTTGTGGTACAGTTAGTGTTGTTAGGAAATGCAAATATTTGGAGATGCATTTCGTTTAACCAATTTTGAGAAATGTCAGTTGTATGCTGCAAAAAAAAAAGGTAGCAGCAAGGACTTTTAGATTACACATTTTTTTTCAAATGTCAGAATTTCAATACGAAAGAGTGCAAGAGTGTGTGTATATACATGCATTAATATTAATAACCTGCAGTAGTATAAATCATTTTGAGAAATTTCAGGTTTAGGCTGCATTGCCATGCAGCATGGACTCTTAGGGCCTCATTACACGGATGGCGGAGAACCATGGTGCTATTAGCGCCATGGTTCATGCCGGTAAAATACCGGCACCGCCTTGGCGGAAAGGGGAATTACTGCCCCATTCCAAGGTTGGCGGGCAGTAATTCCCCCTTCCACCATTGCCCTTCCCCATTCCCATTTTTGCACCATAGGGCATAATGGGAATGGGGAAGGCGCTAATTACGGTACCGCAAATTGCGGTATCGTAATTAGCTCCCTGGGTCCCTTTGCGGGTTGGTTTTTAACGCCTGCAAAAAGCAGGCGTTAAATTCCCCAACCCGCAAAGGGACCTCGTAGTAAGGCGGTAAGGATTTACCAGTACCGGTAAAATACCGGTACCGGTAAACCCTTACCGCCATCCGTGTAATGAGGCCCTTAGTCATACAATGGGCCTCATTACGACCCGTGCGGTAACCATGGCGTTAGTAGCGCCATGGTTGCCGCCGGTATTTTACCGATTCCGCCATGGTGAATGGCGGAATTACCACCCCATTCCAAGGTTGTTGGGGCTGTAATTCCCCATTCACCATTGGCCCTTCCCCATTCCCATTTACCGCAAATTGCGGTACTGTAATTACCTCCAAGGTCCCTTTGCGGGTCCAATTCTTAACGGCTGGTAAAACCAGCCGTTAAGGTAGGGACCCGCAAAGGGACCTCGTAATTAGGCGGTAAGGGGTTAACGGCGCCGCCGCCTTTTACGGCGCCATTAACCCCTTACCGCCTGGGTCGTAATGAGGCCCAATGCAATTTACTTGTGTCATCATAATGCGCATTAGGAAATATTTAGGTGCACAGACCAACCCAGGCGTTAAGGGGTTAACGGCGCCGTAAAAGGTGGCGGCGCCGTTAAACCCTTAACGCCTGATTACGAGGTCCTTTTGCGGGCGCCACTTTAATGCCTGCTTTTAGCAGGCGTTAAAAAACCAACCCGCAAAGGGAACTTGGTGCTAAGTACGGTGCCGCAATTTGCGGCACCATACTTAGCGCCTTCCCCATTCCCATTGAGCCCTATGGGGCAAACATGGGAATGGGGAAGGGCCATGGCCGCATGGGGAATTACCGCCCCGCCAACCTCAGAATGGGGCGGTAATTCCCCATTCCGCCATGGCAGAGTCGGTGGGCCTCATTACGACCCAGGCGATAAGTTACCTCCTGGGTCGTACCCTTACCACTACGTACCCTTACCACTACGTTTACACCATGGTGGATGGCGGATTTACCGCCCCATTCCAAGGTGAGTGGGGCGGTAAATCCCCATTTCCCATTTTACCCTTCCCCATTCCCATTTTTGCCCCATAGGTCATAATGGGAGTGGGGAAGGCACTAATTATGCCACCGTAAATTACGGTGGCGTAATTAGCACCATGGTCCCTTAGCGCCATGGATTTTAACGCCTGCAAAAAGCAGGCGTTAAACTCACCATGGCGCAAAGGGACCTCGGAATCAGGCGTTAAGGGTCGGCGCCGTTTACGGCGCCGTTAACCCCTTAACGCCTGATTCGTAATGAGGCTCGGTAAGTTACCGGCATGGACCATGGTGCTATTAGCACCATGGTCCAACGCCTGGGTCGTAATGAGGGCCCAAATGTTTTTGATGTGCATTGGGTAGTATTCAACTGTTTTGAAAGAGAGTGTATCGAGTGTGTGAAGTGTGGTCATTTTTTAGTAGTGAGTGTGGAGTTTGGTTCTTATGAGGAATGAGAGTTATTGCTGCCATTGTCAGGAGAACATCCTTGCAGCGGACATGTGAAGTTGATTCTTGTTGTTAAGACATTACTGTCAGTGTCAGTGGTACCCAGACAGTGAACATGTGGTAGGTACATGTCATGAGGCTAAGTCGGCATGTGTCAGGAGGACACTGGAAAGCCAGAAGGAAATGTGGTATTGTGAGCAGGCGTGTGTCAGGAGGACACTGTAAGGCTGCAAGAGGTGACATGTGCATGCGGGTGTCAGGAGGAAACTGTAAGGCTGCAAGGAGATTGGTATTGTGTGCAGGTGTGTCAGGAGTGAAATATAAGGCTGCAAGGACTTTGGTATTGTGTGCAGGCATGTGAGGACACTGCAAGGCTGCAATGCAAGAGGTGTTGTTGTATGTCTGTAGCTAGAGGACATTTAGACTGTGAACCTGTGTGAGGAATTTCAGGTTGTTTAGGTGATATTGGGTCTCAGACATATAGGCTACGGTCATCTTCTATGGGCATGAAGATGTTTGCTGAGGTGCCCAAAGTGTGATTTTGGTGTTAGGGTCCAGAGGTATTGTCTATGTATTATCTGCTTCTAAGCTTTCCTCAGCAACATCTGCTACATGGAGCTGATAGTGATGAATGAAAGTACCTCAGTGGGGCCTGTTGCTGCCTTTCAAATGTCCAGAATTGAGGGCCCCTACTCTTCCACCCAGGATGATGCATGGACTTGCTAGGCGAGGGCAGAGGTGTTTGAGCTGGTTTTCATGCTACAGAATCAACAGCTTCATGCTGTGATAGAAGGTAAGTGTTCGTCTAGCCATGAACCTGTCTGTGTGGAGAGGATAAGCCCTGGCTGTGAATGGAGCTGGGCTGGCATTTGGGATAATCACTGGAGCTGAATAGGAAGGGGAGTAGACTATGGAGGTAGAGTGTTCTCACATTCTATGGCAAGGAGGCTAGGATCCTGGGAGTCAAGCAGAGGCTGTTAGTGACATTTATTGTGAAAGAGTAACAATATCAAGCAATCTAAAGCCATACCATAGGCTATGTCTCTCACATCTATTTGGTCATACAATTGTCACAAAACAGTCAAAGCCTAAAGTCCATAGAGTGCTCAAAACAGCTACTTAAAGTAGAGGGACTACCTTGTGTACCTTGTATTAACTAGAGATGTGAAAGGGATTCTGATTGGCCAGAACAGACACTTGTTTTGTTGTTGTTTTCTTCAATGGGTTTCTGGGAAAGTTGTTTGTATCAATGTTTCAATGTTGCTGCTGCTATCAGTAATGAAGACAGGAGAATTTGTAGAATGAGCTTCCTGTTTTTTTGTGCGCAAACTAAGTGTATCCATTGCTTAAGAAATGCATATTTTAGTAATTAAATCATTAGTAAATGAAACGTGGATCCTGCTGTGAAGCCCATAGTAATCTCCTTCTTACTGAATAAACAATTATTCACAAAAGAATAGAATTGCCATAGGCGTTTATTTTTCCTTCCTTGGAAGGCTTGCAGACTGCAGGGTCACAACCTGTGTCCACTTGCCCTGAGGTTCACTTCTAACCCAATTGCACTATTCAATCTTGACTTGATAAGCTTTTGTTCTCACTTTCTCAGATCGTTCTGTTTTCCATGAATCATGACTCACATGCTTGTCTGGTTACAATTTAAAAAAGGCGTAGAGTTGCCAAGCTTGAAACACATTCATTTATTGCCGGTATATTCCCAGATGAGTAGAACTTGACTGGCATTACAAAATGCAGGTGGTGCTCAAGAGGTAGATTAGCCTACTGCCGGTTACTTTACGCTACATATGTGTACAGCTACTAGGCATGACAGGGAGTTGTTATCTGACAGCGGGACTTTCATGTTTGCTTCTGTCAAAGGTAAAGATCCGCTCTGTAGCCCTGTTATCATGTAGCTTCGACTTTGTTGCTTTAGTTAAGATGTATCCAAAGCTCTTGGGCAGAAAGACGTACACACACAGGAGGGTTTCAGCTACTGAGGGAAGAACTGGAGCTACTCATTTTTTAAAATGGCTGAGGTGGGGATTGGGCGGGAAATGCTCTAAATAGATTTGTCTGGAGTCCACCCAAATATCCCTTTATACAAATGGCACACTTTCCCCTTCTAAACCACTGAACCCACAGAGTACAGCCTTGGGTTATCAAAACACATGATGCAATAGGAAATTTGATTTTTTTTCAACGTCGTGGCAGTATCTGGAGGAATGAAAATTACATGTGCATGCAAGAGGAATGGAGATTTAGGGAACCATTCAGAATTGACAAATACAACAATGGCACCAGGATGCTCATTCCCCAAGATGACTACATTGATACCTGATGTAGTCTGGCTTCCATCTTCTTCGCAGGGTGCTCCCATGCCATCGCTGAAAGCCCCAGGAAGCATCCTATGCCTGATCTAATTCAAGGGCCCAACCAGGACCCAAGCAAGTGGGGATTATTCTGATCTTATGTGAGTGGGGAACCAGTGCTTAATTTGTAAAAGAAATAAGTGCTGGGGCTCAAATATTTTCTAACACACACGTGACACGTCAGGATGGGCAGCTCCCCACCCACTGTTGCCACCACCCACGCTGCTCCACGTGCTCAGGGGTAGACTGACCTATAGGGAACTCTGGAGATTTCCCGTAGGCCTCTGTACCCTGGGCCTCTTTTGTGTGGTATTTCCACATTTTCTGACAGGAAAAGGGCTGGGCTTTCTGAAAATGTGTAAATGAGGCCACTTTGAACATTATTTCCAGGGTCTCTTTTGGTTGCCAGTCCACCCCTGCACGTGCTGCCAGCATATATGGACTTAAAGCTGTATCTCCCACCGGTTTAGTGTGGTTGATGGATGTACTCATTACGGCAGAAGTGTGATTTATAAATGCCAATCAACCAACACATAAAATGACAGGAGACACGTTTAAGTGTGTCTTTAAACACAACCATCATTTACATTTTGCTCGGATTGTGTAGGTGTTTATTATGTGACTGGCAGTTACAATAATAAAGTTGCCAAACTACCACATCATAATCAAACTGTGTCTGAGACGAGGAGTGCCGGGGGTCAGAAATAAGTTCCAAGGCTGACCCCAGGCAAACACCACCACAAATTAAGTACTCTTGGGGGTCCAGCCCTTTAACTTCCATCCATACTGAACATATAATAGGTTACTAACTCACTACAATTTGCTAGTATTTATTTATTTGCAGAACACATTTAAACACTAATCAGAAAAACAAACATGGTTGTGAGTATGTCAGTATTAAGTCTGGGCTGAATTATTAGTCTGAATCCTGAATCACGTGATCTTCCCAATATTTCAAAGATTCATGTAAATGAGCTTAGGTAGGCGAGTAACTTGGACTCGTTCAGAGGGGAAGAAGGTTGTTGTTTACTGATGTCTTTTGCTGTTTGAGAGTCGGAGTATTTAACTTTCTTTTCTAATTAAGACTTTTTGGGCTTGTGCGTTTAACATATGTATAGAGAGAGGCAAAAAAAGGACCACTTAAAAGGAAAGGAAGCTTTAGGTGTCTCTTGCAGTGATTAAATGACAGTGGCTCTTCAGGGGTGCAGGGATGAGTAGTGGCTAAACCTGATACTCATCCCCACAATGCGATTGAACCAGCCATGATCCCAATCATAAAGGTCAAATACGCACAGTCCAAAAGGTATACCTCCTTTGCCTCATTTGGTAGTGCAGGCAGATGGAGGCTATATCCTCAGTAGGGATGTGAGCTGATACCAGTAGCAACCCAAAAAGCATTAGTACAATGGTTGCAAAATAAAGGAAAGGCCAATCAAGGGTCTTTAAAAACGCGGGAACTTTAATCAAACAATAAAATGCAAACAAACTAATTAAAACAACTAAAGACCCCTTGTAAAAGATCCATAGAGAATGCAGGACTTGATGTGAAAGGGCATTCTGGGTTGATAAGCAAGGGTATTCAGGCAAGGACTTCTGCATTTCTCAATGTTGATATGTTCTTTCCAAAGAAAGTAAAAAAGCATGTGTAAGAAGCCACTATGGTCCCAAAAACGGGACTGTGGGATGGGGCCTCTTTTATTATCTTTAAGTTTTGTCTTTGGTGCTCAAAAGTGTCAAGACAGTTTTCTAGGTGCTTTCACTGCGGTCGAGCGGAGTTATTGCAATGCGGTCCTACTGGCAGTCGGTGTCAAGTCGGGTTGAAGATAAGGTCTCCCATTGGTTTGAGTTGGCAATCAAGATAGGCTATTGCTTCCAATGGTTTGGGGGTGGTGGTGAAGTCAGAAGCGAGATGGTGGCTCATTGGGTTGAGTCAGCTTTTGTGTAATGGTGAGTCGATAGATTCCAGCAGGCATATCAGTGCTTAAGTCAGCTGCTCCCACAATGTTGAGCCCACGATCGGGTTGAGATGAGTCCGTCCGTTTCAATGAGTAGAGCCTGTGTCTGGACAGCTCAAAGTGCAGTCAATTTTCAAAGTCTCATAGAGTACCAAGTGCTATTCCATGAGTCCTGCAGCGGCTTAAAGGGAATTGAGTGCAGTTGCTCCATTATGAAGATTTCTTGACGTTGTGAAACAGGATTCCAACTCCTTTGAGTCACTGTTATGCCCAATCCAGGTTCAATAGGAAAAGATGAGTTCTTCAGTTCTGTGCTTCCACAATAGGAAGTTGGCTGGCAACTACAAAGGGTACTTCATCTCAAGTGACCAGGATACTGATTCCAGGTGAATACCAGAAAGGGCTAGGTCCACAGCAGTTCGCCCCCATTCTTCCCTAGTGAGGGTTATGGGGCAGAGGTGTTCCCTGGCTTGGATGCCTTTTGTCTTTAACTCACTGGAAGAAGGGAACTTTGGGATAGTCTGTATCCCCAACAGAGGTCCAGTAAATCCTTCTTTTTGTCTTAAGAGTCCACAGTTGAACACAAAAATTAGGGGATCCCCCTTACTTATAAAGACAAATTGTTGCAGGGGATTGGTCAAAAGCAAGCCTGCCACTAGATGTCAAATCCACGCTGTTGTAACAAGTGCCCTTAGACTTCAGAGTGCCTTGTCCTGCTGTAAATTGGGGGGGGGTTGATATTGAGACCCCAAGCAGAAACCAAGATAGTGGACCACCTTTCCTAGCCCCCCTCTCTCCTCTTACTACTCTAGCTCTGCCTCCTTCCCATATCTCCTAACTTCAAATGTACTGCAGTGGTCAGCACACTGGTGTGTGTGACTTTTATATGTCAGTTGCTTTTATGCACTGATTTCCAAGAGATCCCCTGGTGAGGGCTCCTGTCCACTGAGAGAAAGGTGTGACCCTTCCTTCAGGTGGATCAAAAGGCGCCAGTCTGTTCATTGTCCCATGTGGCAGTTCTGGAGACACATTATTCGTGTCAAATCTGGACCCTGCTCACAGAGCTTGCACCAGTGTGATATGACATTGCCGTGGCTGTATAATTGTGTTATCATACCAGGTACCATGCCTCCACTTGGCATGGCTGATTTTTACAGTTTTATAAACCACTAGGCTGACTAGGTTACGCGATTTCTGTAATTTAGTGTAGAGGTGCAGAAAGTTAAAAGCCACCACTGCTTGCAGGAGCGTGGTGTTCCATCAGCTTTAAGGAATGCAATGAACTTTCAAGCTGACTTGTGCAACTACAGGACTGTTTCCGAAGCTGCCAGCAGGCTGTCTGAGCAAAGGCACATATGTGCACTATAATGTTGCCATACATCATTTATTAAAGAGGGGTCTGTTTATTAGACCCCCGCTTCAGAACAGAATTACCTTCATCATTTTAGGTAACAAAAGTAAAAAATGTTTGGGTAATACCACCCTCACCAGATGGCATTCCGTCACAGTTGCTGTTTAAGAGATAGAGCGTTTTACTTTTATTTTTAGGTAGGGATTTTTGGGTTTAAAACAAAACATCCTTGCATGTTGTGTATTTAATAGTATGTGAGAGGACTTGGGAAGGGTAATTTTAGGGCACATTCAACAGATTGTGTTTGTTACTTTTGCAAATACCATTTGAAAACAATCTGCATTTCACTGAAGGGCATGTTAGCCTTTCTGATTTTATTTATGCGATTTCACTTTTACTGCCAGGCAATAATTTGCTTTGCATATATGCACTGCGGCTCCTTGATTGAATACATATTCACACACAAAGTTGAATTGAATTTATTTGCAATAACTTTTGGGGAAACAGAAAGAAATAGGTGCTGTAAAAAATGTGATCACTGGCAATGGGCATTAGTGACAGATTGATTGCCTGTGTGTGATTTTTGAGAGTGTACACTTTCTCTGCCAGTTACCTCGACAATTTACTTTGCATGTATCCACAGGGCTGCTTGATTGAGCAAACACTCATACCTAACCATTGCATTGAATTTATTTGCTGCAATGTTGGGGGAATAGGAAAAAATATGTGTTGCCGGAAACATTGTTGGAGGTGTTGGGAATTGGTGGCAGGATGATTGTCTGTCTGCTGCAATACACCGCCAGCTTGAGCACGCTGAGCAGCGTACTGAATAAGGATTTTGTGCTGGGTTAACTTGTTATGAGCGGGAGCACAATATACAACAGTTTCAGCTGGTCCTGGGGAAGATAAATTGTGGGGTGCCAGGAAAAATAGTTGGAGGTGGTAGTGGACAATTAGTGGCAGGTTGATTGATTGTGTGAGGCAACAAACCTCCGGTTTCAGCGTACTGTGAGCAGCATGCCAGAGAAGGTATTTGCAATGAGCCACTTTATTTGAATGGGCTCACTCACAGAAAAACAAGAAGTTGAATTGTTTAAGTGGAAGAGAAAATATTGGAGGTGCTCAATGAATTTTTGGATTTGGTGCTGGGCAATTAGTGGCAGGTTGATTGACCGTGTGACACAACATATTGTAGGATCAAAAGAAATATTAAGGCTTAGTACCACCAAAGATGAAATACGCCAGTCACGAGTTCAGAAGTACATGTACAGTTTCATTGGTCAGATAGCTATCTGGCTCTCAGCGCCTCGCAGTGTGTACCAGCAGACACCATGAGGGGGGAGAGTGCTGGACATTACAAAGACACAGGTTTTTTATACAGTTGGCCAAAATCCCAGTTACATCGTCCAGCCCATCTTCAAGTTACATATTAATTAAGGGTTCATTGCCAGTTCACATAACTAATACAAATTCAAATAACTATACATTGTTCAATGTTTTCCTTAAACATTACACATGTTTTTCCACACATATGATACAATGGTAACATTTGTTTTCAAACTTAAAGTTAATCCAATTTCAAGGAACGTACACACAGATTCCTGCAAAAGTACACGGTTTCAGCTATTCAACATTCTGTTCCACTGTTTGAGCAAGGATGATGCTATTGGTACAGACAACATCTAAATTACTGTTCAGTTCAACTCTAGTTTAGCTCCAAGGTTTGTTAGTGCAGGACAAACAATCCACTCTCAGCAGCCACAACATGTTTATCTGCATTGACACAGTGCAGAGTTCATTTTTCCGTGCTGGAGCTGAAAACACAAAGTTAAACATGAGGCAGAAATAGGAGTTTAACAAAATGGCGGATGATTCTAAAATGGCAGCGTAGTCAGCCTTATTCATGTTCATTGAAATGTGATATTCAGTGTGATGCCAAGAGCATTAAACATTAGCATCATCCGAAGACCATGTTGCATCGTCTGAACATCCTGAATCACTACTTTTGAAGACATTAGTAGCCATTAACTCCTTGATGGCAATATCCTGCATTACTAGGGCATTAGTAATTTTCCCTGGCATATGTGTCTTAGGTTCTAGTCTACCTATTACCTGTGTACAACTTCCTCCTATCATAGAACACATGACAGGCAGACATTGTATGCAACAACAGCAGAACAGTATAATGCCAAGAATTACCATTAAGACTGCAAAGATTTTCCAACCCATAAATTGCAACAAGTCCCAGAACCATGTACTAATATCCCAGTTTCCCTCTGAAACGTGTAGTACTTAAGACATGTACATTCTTAATCGCCTCAAATATGGTGGGGGAGGAATCAGGTATAAAGACGCAACACGCAGATCCCACCATTTTGCATACCCTACCACGCTCAGCTAGAATGATATCTAGCAGCATCCTATTTTGGAGAGCCACTAATCTAATAGCCTTTTTGCTCTAGTGTCATATTATACAGGATGTCAGTGGTCTTGTTGATGGTTTTCTCTAACACCCTTGCCAATTTTTGAATATCTTGGGAACGTATTATTTGTCCCCAGAACGGCACGAAGGATTTGGCAACATCACCCAGAATTTGTGAAGGAGTGTCACCATTCTCATTCCGCCTGGGAAGAGTTTTTGAGACTTCAGCAGTGGTGGCGATAGATACTCCTGGCAACAATATACCCAAATAACAAGTACCCTCCCAATCTCTGGGTAACCACGGATATGCCTCATCACCGCAAATGAAGTAAACAGGATCTCCTACATACAGAGGTATATCCTCAATGGTTAGTACTGCAGTATTCATACATCCCTCAAATGTACCCATTCGTTTGGAACACTCTCTTTGTATGCAGAATGGAACAGACTTTGGACTATGGTTGATGGTATAGGAAGGAGGCATGGCATTCCTATTACCTATGGGAGCCATTTTGAAGGTAATCAACAACTGAAAAGATCTAGAGAGTCTGTCAGAAGGCCTAAAAGAAGCAACATTCAGCTTGCTCCTATTTGCAAAAAAGAACATCCTAAAGGTGTTAAAACTCGCTTTTCAAATTCGTTAAGATTAGTCCCATCAAAATTCCCTGTGACACTATCATTCCATTGGCCAAAGAATAATGCCCTAAGCAAAGTGTAGCAAGCAGTAGTTAAAGGGAGAGGATGTATGTACCAGCCCAGTCCCTTTTCCCCATGTTGTGGCAAATGCGAACACACCCAGCAATTGGTCTTATTTAGAATGACATGGGTTGCATTCAGAATCATTAAAATAGTGTTATTGTGATAACCCCCTCTATGTTGGAAGTCTCGAGGAAGAAGAGTGTGCAAATGCACTTAAGGTGGAGACACAGTGGGGATATTTGAAGTCGTTACCAAGACATCAAGCGGATGTGCATTTTACAGGTACCAAAACCAAACTTCCGTCTAAGCTGTGCGCATGTGCGCTTGCCCAGCTTCCTTTTGGGTGCCGCTCAGAAGATTTTTAGCAGCGCACACAGACAATTTTCACCTATACAAAAAGATTTAATAAGACACAAGCCACAGCAATTACCTGACAGTTTCTTTCTCTTAAAATAAGCAGCTAGTTTTCATATTCTGCTAATTTGAATTATTCTACTATGGCACCTTCAATCCCTAACAGCAAAATACCACACAAGAGGTTAAAAACTAATATGAAAAACTGGCTCCACGAGCAGAAGAATCTAACCAAGATATGCCTGCACACATTAACCGAAGATTTTGCCTCCCCACCTATGACTGTTAAACCTGACTCTACCACACCCTTATGACTCTAACTTCTGCCCCAGAGTACATTAATATACTACTGGACAACCTTGACTCTTCCTCTCTTGGCTCTGCGAATGGTTAGCAGACACATACCTATCTCCACTTGTTTTATGTTTGTTGTAACATGAATAACGTTCACGTGCCAGAATGTCTGGTACTCATTGTGCCTTATGAAAACCGTCACCACCACTACATAATTGAACTACCAGCTTAAATATCGGATACTGGCTGTAAGTAAGCAGGCTACTTGGATGTGTAACCAAATCTCATACTTCCTCTTCTTTGTACATCTGTCACGCAACTGCTTTGAAGTGGCCCCCTTGTAAGTTAACACATTATAAAACTCAAATATTATTTTGCAGTATAAAGATTTTGAAAAGACAATTGTGTTGCTCAGTGTCTCCTACTTCCGCATTACTACCATTACCCTATAAGTAGTGAGCAACATTGCAATATCATTTACTTACCCTACAAGGGATAATGGGTATGGACTATGCCTGGGATTACTCGACCATATTATCAGTGCACCGGATATTCAGACAGAAGAATGCTTTAAAAAATAATCTGCATCATTTCCAGGTGTTCAGAGTTCTTTGGCATAGACCGTAACACATTATATGCTAACGTGCTTCTATACAAAAATAGTTTCACTGAGCCCTTGTGTAATCCTACACAATGATATAAGGGTGGGTTGGGGTATGTTGCAAACAATCTTGTATGCACTGCAAAAGAATTGTGTACATGCAGAGTCATGACATTGTTAAAATTCACATCATATGTTGTAATTTAAATATGCCTTGCTTGCAAAGTATGGTGGGTCTGTAAATATCCCAGTGAGTGTGCACTGCTACAATCCCTTAATTTTTACAGTGCTCTATAATAATAACAATAATAATAATTTATCATTTATATAGCACTACAAACTCTCAGGCATCGGAGCACTGCTTGTTATTACCCACGGTGTGTGGTGCTCATTTATCGACCTCAGAAGGATGAAAGGCTGAGTTTGGCCCTGCCGGGATTCAAACCTGCATCAGCAGGCTCTGCATGGATGGCAAAGTGAGCGCGCTACTCACTGTGCTATCGGACTGACTGGTCTATCAACTAGTATTGGAGGCAAGCACAGGGGCCGGGGAAGGGTATGAGTGGATGCATCACCCCTTGCAGGGGATGAACAAAGCAGCAAATTCCAATGACCAAGTCAGACGTCTCAGCAATACACTGAAGGAAATGTGTTGCATGTTTGCTAAAGGATAGGGAATTCTAGTACCCATCTAGACAACAGCACCTTCTTTTTCTTTCTATGCTCAACTGCTGTGGGCTTTTCAATATAGCCATGCATTCTGTTTTTGCAGTTTCTAGCATATCCCTGCATCTTATCTAACTGATCAAAAAGAATTACAGAAGAGAGATCCATAGTTACAGAAGAAGGCACTCAATCGGTTGTATCTCTGATGAATTGATGCAATTACCTTAAAAAGGCATATATATGTGATTTTCTTCAACCTGGCTCCATAATAAACCTCAGAAAGGCTCTTGTTTAATTTTATCTAGGCTTATGGTGCGGAAGGGTGGGAAAAACTATACGCTTTATTATGTGCCTTGTCATTTCACTCCCTATGTCAGGGTTACAAGCAGGACTCTAATCAGCTTTTGCTCCCTACTTGGAGTCAAATGATTTTTCAGGGAGTAAAAAAGTTATTCGTTTTGCCAATAGGGATACTTTCTGCTTATTAAAAAGATGTTCTTTCCCCATAAAATTACTCTTGAGATCGGGCATTAATATTATTAGAGTTCCTTCCTTGCTATGCCACTGCTCTACTGTTCACTAATTCGAAAAAATATCAGTGGAGCTTTGTGGGTTGAAGCGATGATATGTTCATTGTTTCTCGTTTTTGTTAGGCACATTTTGCTTTTTTAGGGAGTAAACTTGCATGGTGCATATGTCTCTTACCTCTAAGGATGGTGTTATCACTATCTACAAGAGAACGTAATGTGGATAGTAAGCAGAGGCACATGAATTTTGGATCATCATTTTCTAAGGTGCAGTTATTCTGATACAATTATCATCCTTACACAAATTATTAGAATCATGTTCTCCTGGTGCTTTTAACTGCCATTAATCCATCGGCAAATGTATCGGAGTTTCTTGACAGCCACATCAGTTATGACAAGAGATATTTGTGTTTTGTAATACAAATGAGTGATTTTCGGAAGTATGTTTGCAAGGTACTTTGGCAGATATTGAAGGCTTGGACTGGTTGATGAGTTTTCTGTATAATCACATATGATATATTTTATTTTAGCTTATGTGTTTGGAAAAAGTGTTGTAAGATTTTTTAAGAATTGCAGCGGCTGGGAAGAGGAATTCCTTTTGAAACTCTGTTCTGCGACGGTAGCACATAAAGTGGCTTTCCTCATTAGTCAGTTTCGCACATGGAAAATAATGTGCGCACAACAGCCAACCGGTCCGCACATAGAGAAAAATAATTAGAGGGAACATTGACCAAAACCCAAATGTCAGCTGTTATTGTGACCAGTGTCCATTTGGTCCTAGGGGACAATGACTCTCGACAAGCAGATTTATCATCAGAAAAGTGACCAGCACCCATTTTGGATGAGTGGCCTTTAAAATAGGCATAGTTTCTCAGCATCCGTTAAGAACCCTCACTGTTAGATTTGTTTATGTCATCCGTGGGTGGCACCAGGCCACGTGGCCTATGTTGATTGAAGGTAACTTTGACAGTCCGTGCCTCTTATTTGATGCAGCAGGGGAATGACGAGGGACTGGCTCAACAGTGGTTACTTGTGGGTTTCTTGTGGGCACAGTCTAGATGCACTTTCCTATCCTATTTACATTAATGTAATGTCAGCAACTCTAAGAACCTCATTACACGGTAGGCGGTACGGGTTTACCGGTACTGGTAAGGGCACCGGTACCGGTAAACTCCTACCGCCTTACTACGAGTTCCCTTTGCGGGACCCGACTTTAACGGCTGGTTTTACCAGCCGTTAAAGTTGGATGCTGCAAAGGGGACCTCGGAGCTAATTACGGTACTGCAATTTGTGGTACCGTAATTAGCACCTTCCCCATTCCCATTATGCCCTATGGGGGTAAAAATGGGAATGGGGAAGAGCCTTGGTGAATGGGGAATTATCGCCCCCACTCACCTTGGAGTAGGGCGATAATTCCGCCATCCACCAAGGCGGACACGGTAAAATACCGGCGGCAACCATGGCGCTAATAGCGCCATGGTTACCGCCTACCGAGTAATGAGGCCCTAAATCTAAATCCAATTCTGTGGTCGCAGATCGTACCTTGAGACTCCAGGTACGGTATGGTCGGTGAACAAAGCGTCGTCATTTCCTGAAGAAAGTAAAGAAGCAGAAGCAAGATCGATCGACGGTGAAGAAGAATTTGAAGAAGAAGCAAAAATCTCCCCAGGCCCCATGGGCTCAGGAAGGATTTCAGTGACAGCCTTGGTGTCGATCAGAGCAGGCTCATTCTGAGCATCAAGATCACCAATTCCCTTTTCCTCCCCTTTGTCCTAGGGCAGACGAAAAGGAATCCTTTTTACATGTGTTGCATGGATCCAGTGCTTCTTCCCAGTCACTCGTACATCTGGCTGCGTGGCCAAAAGGATTTTATGTGGTCCGCTCCAACGAGGTGCAAGAAAGGAGCCCCTTTCAAAGTTCTTCCATAGGATCCACTAGCCAGGTCGGAGTCGATGACCTGGACCCTTGTATTTTCTTGGGAGGGCTGCTCGCACCTGTTGATGAATCAAATACAAGTTTTGAGTCAACTCGTCAGAATAATCAGACAGAAGCAGATACTCAATTTCTTTTAACTGTTTGGGCTTTGGAACATTCCACACGTGTGCTGGTCTTCCCATTATGATTTCATAGGGGAGAGCCCTGTCTTTGATTGTGCGGTCATCCGCATTGATAAGAAGGCTATTGGCAAAGCGTCAGGCCATTTCAAATTACTATGCGTGCACACTTTTGCTATTTTGTTCTTTAACATTCCATTATGGCGTTCCACAAGACCTGCACTCTGCGGGTGCCTGGCCAAGTGGAACTGTTTATCAATCTGTAATCCTTCACAGACTTGCAGGATGACAGCAGCGTTAAAATGTGGACCATTATCTGACCAAATTACCCTTGCCAAGCCAAACCTAGGAAAATATGGTCTTTGCCGTTGACATTGCTGTGGCATCTTTTAGAATAAAAGCCTCAACCCATTTACTAAATGCACAGATGACGACTAGAACATGTTTGTAGTTTTGACAATGTTCCATCTCTATAAAAATCAAAATGAATCACCTCAACAGGCATGGAGGGGGGACCAGAACTGCCCTTTGGTGTCGGTGTTCCCTTCCCAATGTTATGTTGCAAGCATATCATGCAACTTTGGACAAAACTATCAGCAGTTTTCTGAATATTAGTATTATACCAGACAGGATCTAAGTGTTTGCAAATCTTTTTAGCACATATATCTGTTGGACCATGAGCCATGGTCACCATTGCAGTAACATAAGCATTGGGTAGCATCCATCTTTGTTTTTCACTATCCACCCAACAACCTTCGTCATCTAGACCCGCTGGACCCTTAGCCCACTGTTTGATTTCTTCTGGAGTAGCTTTAGCCTGAATTTCTTTTATACAGCTAACCATTTCATCTATCATACAAGTGTCAGTGACCCTCTTTGTTGGATCTAACACATACATTTTTAAATGCAAATCAGTGGCAGTCTGTTTGGCTATTCTGTCAGCAAAGGCGTTTCCTCTTCATCTTTTATTAGGATTATCCGAATTAGGATTTACCCATCATGTCACCGCGCCTACACACAACAAAGGCCGTACACTCGATTGGATTGCAGACTTGAATTGCAACACACTTATCCTTGCTAACACACCATGCGCATGGACCGACCACCATCTCATCACCTTCACCATTAACAAAGGTAAACAAACTCCAACACTGATGCCCATTGCAATACCCACTTTCACAAGAAACAGCAAAAACATCACAACTGAGAAACTCATCCCTCTACTCCAACCCATTATTGACTTCCCGCTCACCCTCACTAACCCCACTGACCTAGTAGACCTATACAACTCAACTATCACGAAGGCCATCAATACCATAGCTCCCCTTAAATTATGCAAACCCAAACCACAAGCACACCTTAATTCATGGTTCACACCTGAATTGAAAATTCTCCGCAAAAATAAAAGGCTAGCCGAACTAACCTGGAAACAATCTCCCTCCATTAACAACAAAACCTCCTATTCAATAGCCTCCATCACCTACAAGTCATCCATTATACAAACTAAAAAAACATGTATAACGACAGAATTAGTAAAGCCAAATCCAACACCAAAGAGCTCTTTAATATACTCCGAGATCTTGAGTCCCCGTCTCCCATACACGACACCTGTACCAAAGATACTGCCTGGTGCACCAAAATACAAGAAGCTCTCCTGGGCAAATCGCCATGCTACAATCCGAAATTGAGGCTAAAAAAGCAAGCCTCCCCCTCATAAACAACCTCACATCACCTACTAATTCCACTTGTCAAGCCAAGAACAACCTATTCGATTTCTCAACCATCACTATCAAGGAGGTTGATGATATAATAAACTCACTCAAACCATCTAAATGTCAAGGAGACATTTGCCCAGCCCCTATCATTATTAAAGAGGCGGCCAAAAAATCTTGCCCCGTTCATTACCTCGCTTATCAATTCATCCTTTACATCCAGCATAGTTCCCAACAACCTAAAGGACTCTTGGGTACTACCTCTCCTCAAGAAACCTACTCCAGACCCCAACACTCCCACAAATTACAGACCCATCACTACCGTCCCCTTCCTACTAAAAATCCTCGACAGAGCGGCCTACTTGCAGATACAGGACCATCTTGGAAAAAACAACCTATTAGGACTTAGGCAATCAGGTTTCCGACCCAAACATGGCAGAGAGACAGCCCTTATCGACCTCAAGACCCAAATGGACAACCTCAAAGACAAAGGCAAAGTAGCCCTCCTTCTACTTCTCGACCTTTCTGCCGCCTTCCACCTGGTAAATCACAATATACTATGCCAACACCTAAACTCAGCATCCAACTTCTCGGACAAAGCAAACGCATGGATCCAGTCATTCCTGAATAACCGATCCATGAGGGTCTTTGCTCCTATGGCAGCTGCTGAACCAGCCCCTGTCACATGTGGCGTCCCCCAGGGCTCATGTGTCTCCCCCACACTCTACAATGTCTTCACGAAACCCTTATTCAACATACTGGACCAGCTGGGTGTCATATATAACAATTACATTAGACAACACCCAAATACTCATACCACTAACTGGAGACTACTCCACTGACAACGCTGTACTTAATAACATATACTCCATCATACAAGAATGGATGGCTAAACACGGCTTATGCCTCAACGACGACAAAACTGAACTTCTCCTCCTAGGATCTCAAGCCAGACTCAACAACCTCAACAAATCATACCAATCTTTCACTATTGACTGTAACAACATCCTGACCTCTAACAACGTCAAAACTTTAAGAATTTATCTCGATTCCTCCCTCACTCTGACCAGACAAATCAACGCCACTTCATCCGCCACTGCTTATGCTTGTAAGCTTATTAATGCGTGCAGACCCTACCTCTCAACCCCTAACTGCATCACGTTAGCCAGAGCACTTGTACTCTCGAAAGTCAACTACTGCAAAGCCCTATACCTGGGCACAACCATTAAGAACATCAACAAACTTCAAATAATCCAAAACAATGCACTTAGATCAGCTTTGAACCTCCCCAAGCATGACCACATATCAAATATCAGACCCTCCAATCAATGGTTATCCATACCCCAAAGAATCGATTATAAAACACTTTCCCCTCACACACAAGTGTCTACACAACCAAGCACCCAGATACCTATCAGACAACTTTTCAGTCCACATTCCACCCCGCCCAACCAGATCAGCCTTAACACAAACCTTAAACATTCCTAGGTTCAAGCTACAAAAAGCAGGTTGCACCAGCTTCACCGTACTCGCATCTAAGCTCTGGAATTCCCTCCCCTCCACCCTCAGAGCTGAACCCTCCTTTTACCACTTCAGAAGCGGAGTCAAAGCATGGTTTCTTGCCAATGAAAGATAACATCTATACTCAAAAGGCAACTAGGAGTACTCATTTCCCATTCCCTGTACATATTTACCCGCCCTGATAATCTTCTATTCTTTTACTTTACCCGCTGTACATAGATCTCTACGACCTGAACATGCGCTGCTTTGTAATAACCCTATCTGTATTGTATTGCATTGATTACTGCTCTCAACTACGTGTACCTCACTGCATTTAAGATGTAACCTGTCAAGCGCCTGGATGCCCCAGGGCCATGCGGCGCTATACAAATAATAAACTAAACTAAACTTTATCCATCACTTTCTGGTGAGCGGCACACTTCATTATTGCTAACTGTGTAGGAAGTGCAAGCACAAGTGCTGAAAGTAACCAAACTATTAAAGTACCATGCTGAATCTTTGTTCCATGCAAGGTCAAGAAACCTCTCTCAGCCCATAGTTGACCAAAGTTGTGACCCACCCCGAACGCATATTGGCTATCTGTGTATATATTCACACTAAGCCCTTCAGAAAGTTCACAGGCTCTGGTTAACGCATTAATCTCTGTGGCCTATGCAGAATTATGCAGAATTCGTTTGGTTTCCACAATAGTGCTTTATGTGGTGATTGCGTAAGCAGCAGTGGATGTACCATCCAGAAGTTTAAAGCAGGAGCCATCATAAAACAGCTCCCCTTGTGGATTCTTTAAGGGTGTATCACTTAAATCACGACTGCCCTTAGCTTCTTGTTCTGTGGCATAGAGGCAATCATTTGATATCTTGTCACTACAGTCTGTTTCTTGTGGAAAAGGCAATAGTTCAGCCGGATTTAATGAGCAACATCTCTTAATTTGGATATGCAGAGCAAATAGAATCCGCTCGTACCTTGTTAGCCGATGTGAGATGTTGCATTTGCGTTCTGTTTAATAGAACGTCTACGGAGTAGGGTACCATCACGGTTAAAGAATTACCTAAAACCATACCCTCACTTTGTTTCACAGATGCAGCAGCACCAGCTTTGGCTCTCAAACATCTCGGCAAAGCACATGCAACAGGGTCTAACGTGGAGGAAAAATAACCACACAGTCTATTCTTGCCCCATTGTTCCTGTGTCAAAACAGCCAAAGCGCATCCATCACATTCATGCACATACAACACAAAGATCTTTTCGTAATTTGGTGTGCCCAAAACCGGTGCTGAACACAACACAGCCTTGAGCAGATCAAAAGCATTCTGGCAATCCATGTTCCACGGTAAAGGCAACAAAATGCCCTTCTTTGTCACTGCCAACATAGGTTTCATCATTAATGAAAACTTTGGGATCCCCTGTCTACAGTATGAAGCCATGCCTATTAAAGCTCTGACCTCTTTCTGTGTATTTGGGACAGACATACTAGAGATGCTTTGTATCTGTTCAGGTGTCAGTCTTCTTCCCTCCTTTGACAGGAGATAACCTAAATAGACGACCTCCTGTTGACAATACTGAAACTTTTTCAATGAGCCTTATGCCCATGTTCTGCTAAATGAATAAGCAGCAACACAATGCCTTCTTTGCAAGCAACTTCAGAATCAGCAGCCAGAAGTAGATTGTCAACATACTGCAACAAAGTGCAAGTAGAAGGTAACTCAAAAGTACAGGAATACTGAAAAAGGCATTTTTCAAATCCACGACACTAAAATGTATAGCTGTGGCTGTAATCAAAGCTAATATTGTAGTAACATCGGGTACAATCACAAACTGTGAAGCAACAACCTTATTAATGGTGCACAAGTCAATAATGAAACGAAAAGGAATCGCATTATCCCTTTTGTTATAAACTGGCAGAATCGGACTGTTACACACGCTCCCTGAAATTTCCTCAATCACACCTATGTGTAAAAAATCTGAAATAATACTCTTCAAAGCCTGCTCACCTTCAACCAAAGTCTCATACTGTGGAATACGCGGTAATTTGACACCTGGTTTCAACACAATTTTAACTGGTAAAATTTGTAAAATGCCAACGTCATTATCATTTACTGCCCATAGACATGTCGGAACCTTATTCAATTCAGTTGGTAAAGGTCTAGACAAAAACTGTGGGACGGAAGTTTGTTGAGGCAACATTTTTAAATGTACTCCATCCGGAGAACAGTAAATCACAGCATTCAATTTCTTTAAAAAAATGTAATCCCAACAAATTTTTGCCACAATTTGTCGTCAACAGAAATGGACACGAATCAGTAAATGGTCCCATTGAAATCGGTACCAGCCGAGAAACTAGACTAACTACTGGCGTACCAGAGAACCCTACAGAAATGTTGTTCTGCCCTGACAGTGGAATATCTGGAACCCGTGAATGACCAATAGAACACTTATGTGCTCCTGTATCTATCAAGAATAGATACTCCCTATTCCCCACCTTAATTTCAACGTAGGGCCCTTTCTGATCAATGGGAATAGGTACTGGTTCAAGACTCTGCTTCGGGCTGTCCTAACAGAACAGTATATTGTCAAATGCAAGATCCTCAGAAAAATATACATTCGAAGGATTATCGAAAATGTTCCCACTATTAACACTTTGTTTCTGATTATCTTGTGAAGGTGCCTGTTGGTTCTGTGCAAACTGACTTCTACCAGGACCCCCTATCCCAGGACGGCCTCTGGATCGTCTACCCATAGCATCATACGTGCTATTTTATCTCTGCTGAAGAATCGGGCATTGTGCTCGCCAATGAACTTCCTGTCTACAATATGCACATTGGTTCGTGCATACAGGACCAAATTGTGCATTACCCTGTGGTGTAAGTTGGCCTCTAAACTGTGTATTCCCACCTCTGGCTCCTCTAGCTATTTGCTGCAATAATACTCTAGTTTTCAAGTCTCCGTTCTTTTTTTCCGCCTTCTCCTTCTCTGTATTAACCCTATTCTCATAATACTGAGCCATATGTAATACTTCAGATTGTGATTTTGCTTGCCAAGCACTCTCAGAAGTCATAATCTGTGATTGGATTCAGGCAACAATCCACGCACAAACTTGTCTACGAACAACCCCTTTCCTGACTCTGCACTTAAATTTTGACCACTAAACTCTGAGAACAGTTGTTCGAACCTATTTAAATACTCTGATGCACCCTCTGACTTCAATTGTATGCAAGCCGTAAGTTTATCCCATATGATTCTTTTCTCAGGAACCAGAGTTTTCAATTTAGTCACTATTCTGTCTGGCAACCTTAGTATCACTTGTGGCGGTTTCTCACCAGCATTCCTTTCCCCATCTTTTCATACTAAAGCATCCCATGTATCACCCATCCCTGCCTGATCGTCTACAGTTCTAATCTGCTTCCACATATCAGCAGGAAGGATCACGGAAACAACAAATCTATATCACCCAGCGTGAAAACTGACGAATGCAAGACAAATTCAAAATCTTTGTTAAAATCCTGTTGGATTCTTCCTAATATCTGGAATTGTTTGTCTAATAGTATTCACTTCCTGTCTAGAAAATGGGACATGAACAAACTGTGAGACATAATGTGCTTCAATAGTAGTAGCAGATGTCCCTCCTGCAGCATCAGCTGTAATTTCTACTTTCGGAATAAATGTTGGAGGAACCTCCCTCATCGGCAATTGTAAAATAGGCAAATCTGAGCGTCTATTAAGCAACAAGGCTGAATCAAGTGACAAAATAGTCAAAGCAGTATCGGACAAAAAAGGCTATTTTTTAAATGATCATCAAATCTGCGGGACAACAAACCTTTCTCTTCATAAACTCATCTTGTAGATACTCTACCATCACCTGCAACACTTTCCTTTGCATTGACGGAGCATACTGACTAAACATGTACTGCACTTCAACAGGAGAAATTGAAACATCCGAAATCCCTCTAAGATCGTCTCTTATGCGAATGCGCATTTCTTCACTCATTGATTTCAATGGAGGAAGAAATTGCTTCTGCACATATGAAGCTTCCCGTCCGTTACCATCCATTTCATCTTTCTGTAACCGATCTAGCTCCCTCTTAAACTCAAATACCTTCTCTACATGCTCATATACTTTCTCCACAGTGTCCCTTGTGCGGGCTAGGACATTCAAATCACTCAACCCCCGTGGGACATTCATGTCCGTCAAATCACTCCATATGTCAGCTAAATGCATTCCCATCTGTTCTATCAAAATAGTCTGTTCAGGAATACCTCTTTGGAAAGAAATCGCAACTAAAAGAGCCGATTCATCGCCCTCTTCTATGTACTTTTTAGCCCACGTATACAATTCTCTTTTTCTGTCTTTAGACACTGTTCCACAAGTCACTATTCTTGAATCAGCTCGCGCCCCTTCAACCACTACAGGTGAATCAGAACCACCTGGTAAAGAGTCAATAGGTAGCAGAGGCAATACCGCTGGTGGTGCAGACGGAATCAAGGTAACAGCAACTGTCGGTAAGGGTGGATGTGCAGGAAGAGGAACAACAACAGGAAGATGAGGAACTACAAACGGAAGAGGTACATAAGGAGGCGGTGCAGTAGAAACAGTTCTACGTTCATTCAACAATTTATTAATGAATTCATCTGATGTATGAAAATCCTGAGACGGATCTATCTTTTGCACGTCAAGTTGGAAAGCCCTATCCATACCTCTAATAGATTCTGACTGTTTCTGCTGATCATGCAATAGTGCTTTCTCAGCATTTGTCATGTGTCTACGTGCATGCTTTTCTTTACTTCTGAGTTGCTGAATAGCTTCCTTTCTCCAATCTTTAACTGCATCAAATGCTGCAAGCCTAGCTTTTTTCCTCAACAATACAGATTCTAAATGCTCTAGGTGGGCAATTTCAAAACTGCCATAAACTGGCCACTGAAGTACGGAAACATATCTAGTCTGTCTGTGCCCAATATCATTGAATACAATAACTCCTAAGCCATACTTACAATACATATAATAAGCCGGCGACCCATCGGGTGGTGCCATTTGGCCTTGTCCCAAAGATTGTCTATCTCTGCGGAATAATACCCTGAAACAGGATGACAATTTCTCAGGAATATCAGATTACTGGTGTTACCTGGCGTCATTTGTATTTGCAAATCCAAAACTGCAATCAATATCAGGATTCTTAGGAATCGGGGCACAACTTACCTGATTTCAAAATACAATCAGATTTGAAAGGATCATCGTGGCTGGCGTCATCGATAAACTGGCCTCGATATGGTGACCCTCGTCAAGATGTTCTCCTAAACGATGCTCACTGTCCAGGGATCGGGTTGTGCAGTACTGCGGAGGAATCGTGTCTCACTTTGCAGGGGCCCCTGTCACTCACCGATCCCAGTCCGGTAGCCTCGTCTTCGTCTAGCGATGTGACATCAATCTTGAGGGTCCCTATTCACGCACCATCTGTAGGATCAAAAGAAATATCGAGGCTTAATACCACCAAATATGAAATACGCCAGTCACAAGTTCAGAAGTACATGTACAGTTTTATTGGTCAGATAGCTATCTGGCTCTCAGCGCCTCGCAGTGTGTACCAGCAGACACCGCGAGACGGGAGAGTGCTGGACATTACAAAGACACAGGTTTTTACACAGTTGGCCACAATCCCGGTTACATCGTCCAGCCCATCTTCGAGTTACATATTAATTAAGGGTTTGTTGCCAGTTCACATAACTAATACAAATTCAAATAACTATGCATTGTTCAATATTTTCCTCAAACACTAGACATGTTTTTCTGCACATATGATACAATGGTAACATTTGTTTTCAAGATTAAAGTCAATCGAATTTCAAGGAACGTACACACAGATTCCTGCAAAGGCACACGGTTTCAGCTATTCAACATTCTGTCCCACTGTTTGAACGAGGATGATGCTATTGGTACAGACAACATCTAAATTACTGTTCAGTTCAACTCTAGTTTATTTCCAAGGTTTCTTAGTGCAGGAAAAATAATCCACTTTCAGCAGCAACAACATGTTTATCTGCGTTGAAACAGTGCAAAGTAAATTTTTCCCTGCTGGAGCCGAAAACATGAAGTTTAACATGAGGCAGAAACAGGAGTTAAACAAAATGGCAGATGATTCTAAAATGACGGTGTAGTCAGCCTTATTCAGGTTCATTCAAATGTGATTTTCAGTGCGATGCGAATGTGCTTAGGCCAATGTTTGTTTATCAAGCGGTATTATGTGAAAGATACTTTAACTACATCACCTGCTTGGGCTCACTGTCAGCAGTAGGGAAAGGAGGATTTTGTGCTGAACCAGCATGTTTCAGCGGGTGCACTCAAACACAAATCAAGGAGTTGAATGGTTTTGGGGGAAGAGAACATTTTGGGGCACACTAAAAATTGTAAGAGGTGGTGGTAGTGAGTGATCACAGGAAGTGGACCTAAAACACTGCCCCCTTTTGAAAGAGTGGTTGCCTGTGTCTGTGGGTACAAAATGCACTACCAATTAAGATGTAATCAGACCTAAAGGTCAAACGTGGGATGGGGAGATGAAGCTACCATGGAAATATTGCACGGTTCACTTCTGAAATAGTAGCTGCTGCAATTGCTGGGATGCACAAATCTTGGTATGTTTGCATAATGTTTTCTATAAGCCCAAACAAAAAGGTATCAACAACTGCTTATTCTGCAATATCAGAAGTGTAGTGCTTTTCGATACCCATCTCGTGTATGTGCTGATTAAGGTTTGCTTTGCAAAAAATATTAAAGTGGATAAAAGTGCAATAAACGTGATGTTGAATGTCAAGGGTGTTCCAAAACATGGCTCTTAACATGGAAGGGTCAGCGATAGCCCTAACCTGACTTTTGTCATCGGAAATCCAAGCCATAGGATTATGTGTATACTGCTTTGCATATGACACCCGCCTGCTAATTTCATGTTACCATGCAGTTGGCTTGGGCAAAACCCTGGGCAGTGTGGTTTTTGCTGATTGCCACACAATGGAGAAAGTGGAAAGACTCAGTTACTTTCTCTTTAGGCACATCAGTGAAGGGGAAAAATATTCTTTCAAGCATAGGACCATTCAACAAGAATATCAGCCGACATTTCAGTTCACTGGAAATGTATGCCTGGCACCAGTTTTTTGGAACACTGTTTGTACTCAGGACTTCATAATTCAAATAGACACTTGTGACTTCGGCATTGGAACAGTTTTAGAGCAGCTAAATTCTAATGGGGCAGCAGTGCCTTAGCTGCCAAAGGTGGATTAAAAGAGCGAGAGAAACTGAGCACCTCTTGAAGAAGAGGTATATGCTATTATGCTATTATGTGGTCTGTCCACAAACTGAGACCCTACATGGTGTATGGCTATGTAGGGGGTAGCCCAAACATTTTGTGTTGCACTGTATTCCTGCAGTGGTTGAATATAGACACCAAAAACAAATATGGATATGGTCCCTCCGTCACTGATGATCTTGGCGGATACGTTTGCTTAGAAGGTGAGCAAATCCACATATGCTCTAATGCTTACATCCTTTTCAGCTATTATGCCAGGGCTGGTTTCAGGCCTTGTACTTATGTAACATGGCCACTGCTATTCAAATAGTGGGCACAAGTACTCTTCTTTTTTGTGCTCAGATCATGTGATGTTACTTATGTATTGAAGGTGTATAGTGCTCTGCTTAACATGTATGTTTATGCTTTGATGGCTTAGCGCACAAATAAAGCTTTATGATGATGATGAGGATGATATTCCTCTGCTGCATATGGTCTACAGGCACTTGAGCAGCTGAAATGTGAGTTGGCTACCTTTCAGGCACATAGGTATCACATACTTCAAATGTGCACATGCAGGAACTAGGTGGCAGCTTATCATTTGTGTTTCCTTTGAAAAGTTCATTTGTTCATAAGGAAATACTTTTATTCCACACAGCAGTCTATGGATGCCCCTTTGCTTAAATTATTACGATATGAGATCATGGTAGGGTATGGATCTACAAACAGGCTGTTAAAACTAAATTAGTTTTGGCAGCAATGGGACTACGATTGTAAAAGTGTTCCAGGCAATTTTTAAACCTACAAGTAGAAACCTGTTTCTGGTTGGCATGAATTGGAGGGTACCTCCCTGGCAACATTAAGAGGATTCCCACAAAATGATGTGTGCATACTATGTCCAGAAATTACATCAATCATTTGGGGAATACACATGGAAATGCATTTGGATGGTAAACATGCAGTTACATCAATTAACTGCTAAACCCATAATGGTAGAGTATTAATTCGAGGACGTGATAATGTAAAGATACACAATATCTTTTACAATAGATAGTAGTAGTGGTTTATGAAGGAATTACATTAATTTGCTGAACCGAATCTGCTGACGTATTGTATACCCCCCACTTGGCCTTCTACTTTGACTACAGATGAAAGATACGTCTGATACAGGTTTCTGCCTTTGAAGCTGTTCCCACAACACATGGGTGCAACCACTCCCAGGAACTAGAGGGGATTCAAATTCCTGGGACGGCTGGCTTTCTTGGGCTAGAGCTCGGAACAGGCAGCTTCAAAGAAGCGTGCAGAATAAAGATGAAATAGTTGAAGAGAAGAAAATGACATGAATACCTTTTGATCAGCATCAAAATGAGGTTAAGGAGGTCTATAGTAGCCATAAACCTATAGAGAAAGAGTGTGGCTATCTTGGATTGTTACTGCACATTACTTACTTGCAACTCCTTCTGCACCCGACTTCCTGCAGACTGAAGAGACTGCTTGTAACAATGCAGAGGAGGCAATATTTGCAGAAATAACAAGGATGGGCATTTGACAGAAGACTTGGAAAAGGACCAATTCCCTGTTATGCCTCAACCATACATGAGGGACAATCCCCCCATTCTAGTGAATCATTTTTGGAACAGAAGGAGAATCGACAAAGAGCCCTGTGGGAGATAATGTTGCTCTAAGTTCCTTGCATAGAGTGAAGACAAGACTTCAGTGAGAGTGTACCACTCTCCATCAACCACATCCTAAGCACAAGAGAGGTGACAAACAGAAGAAAGTCCTGTCTGCTGCTAAAGAATGCTGGTACGCAGGAAGCGTTGCCCAAGACTATTGCAAGCCACCTGCAAATCATTTTGGAATACTCCACTAGTCAGGAAAGTGCAGGAGAGGACCTTGTTTTCTTTGATGGTCTGGTAAAATGAGTTACAACCTGCTGCAAGACTAAAGGTGCTGCCTTTGGCAGTGCTGGTGGTAAATTAAATCCAGAATCCTACTTCTTCACACCCACTGAACCATCGAAATGAAGTTGAACCACTGTTGAGTTGCTGATGCTTTCTAAACCTATCCACTGCCTATGCCTTCCTGCCCCATATCACATCATAGATTCACCCAGAGAAACCAGTCGAGACGTGAAGTCTAACCGAATCACCACTGACTCAGACAGTTCTAACCAACTCACCACATCGAGATGCTGCAACCTGAATTAGCTGTTTTGTGAACTTCAAGACACCTATGAAGCCATTGCGCCTCGCTGACTCCAACCATCACCTGCCTGTAGCCGAATGCCATTGAGCTCTTTGAACCGCCGTTGTTCAAAGACACACGCAGTGGTGCATGAATGCCACCAGCTGAATCGTGTCAGAGTGCGATTTGAATAATTGAAAAAACAGCAATGAGACTCCCTTGACAGACTTGAGATAATAACAAAGAGATTATGCAAACATTTGAATAGACTAAGAAGGATTCTCTCGGTTCTGACAATCTGGCCTTCTTACCTTGGGCCATAGAAACAGTTAATATACCTTCCCCTACTTTAAAAGGCATTGAAAGGTAATCTCTTAATCATCCTTTTAAACGGGACAAAGTGGTAAAGTAAGGCATAATTACTTTATGCCTTGATTTACCTCTCTGCCCCATTTTCGAGGAGTGACAAGTTGGAGGAGTCGTACAGAGCAAAGATCTCCAACATGCATTCCTCCTCCATCTCAATGAATCAATTCCTTTGGCGTCTCTCTGATTTGCACATGGATAGGAAGCAGTGGATTGCGCAGGAATCCATTAGCAAACGCAAGATGCAACGCGCATTTGCCAGCGGTATTTACATTTTCACGAGTCAGAGTGGACGAAATGAAAGTGTAAAAGCTAGCCTTGCTTTTACTCTTTCGTTTCCTCTCTGCCTTATGAGGGTTTAAAATTGCATGCAAGGTAACCAACAGGTCGTAAGTGCTAACCTTGGTGGGCACTTGCATGCAATTTACGATTTTTATCAACTGAGGCTGTTAGTGTTCAATTATTTTTTATGCATTTCTGCCTGCCTTTTCCTTCCTGTAATAAACAGCATACATGCATAAGTCAGCATTGACCATATGCATTTCTATTATATAGGGGACGGATTGTTTGGTGCTTTTAATTTTTTTTGTTATTAATGTTATCTTGGTCAATTAAACCTTTTAACACATTCGAGAAAATAAACACTACAATTGTTTAAAATACATAATATAAAACAAACATCAATTTTCAAAGAACATCAAAGTGAGACAGTCAATTATAGCATTATATAAAAGAGCTAAAATTGACACAATTCATACAATTAGGAGAAAATGAAATGTATGATCACAATTTCTAATACATATACAGAAACACGCATGATACATCCTTAATCTAAAGTTCATATTTATTAACCATTAATACAATCTCAAAACATTTCTAAAAAAACCTTGGTCGCATGTCATAGATAACCTCTTTACAATTTCAATCCCCATAAAATATAATGTAACATTCATGATAATACTTTCGTCCGAGTACAAGAAACTCCATATTTGATCAGACTGATCATTTTCGATTTAAAAAGCCCTTTTCATGAACGTCCTTCAATTGAACCTCCTTCAATTTAATATATCCTGTATGTAAATGTCGGCAGTTTCTATCACACTACCACAGAGATGACATAATCACCTATCATATACTATTTTTTTCCACACACCAATGTGGGATAGCATGGGCAGTACCTCTAGTCCAAGCAATAACATAAGTCTTCTAACATTGTAATTAAAAGGTTATGTCCGATATTTACTAGCGGTATCTACTTGAAAGTCCTGTTTAACACATAACATATATTTTTTTGTTTTACAAGTATTCTTATACGATCAGCTCTATCCCATGTGTTTGCACATTTTGTCAGTCTTTTTTCATGATCCGAGATAGGTAATATATTCTGATAGTTAAAATCTATTTCGATAAAGAACCTTTTAACTTTGGATACCCACTCACACAAAATATTCTCAGGTTGGCAGTTTTTTAACATAGACACATATTTAGTAAGAATGGAATCACTTGACATATTGCCACATAACAATCGAATATAAATCATTCCCTTGGCAATCTTGCATTACGTGGTTAGCGATATAATACCCAATTCACAATATATACCTTCAATTGTGGCATTTTTGGATAATCCAAGTACTCTTCTCCAGAGTTTAACTTCAACTGTTTTTATCCATACCATATCTTTCATTGTGTACATTTCTAATCCATAACGTAAGCTAGGTATTATACAAGTCTCATACATTTTCAGGAAACCCTCTATTAAGAAACCACCTTTATTTTTAATAAAATTCAATATTGTCAAGGATCTTCTTTCTACTTTCAAGGAAATATAGCTTCTATTTAACTCCTTTTTTGAGAATCAGAGATATACATGCCCAGGTAGATCTAAGATTTTACTACCTCAATTGTCTCATTGCCGATTTTCCATTTCCATTTGGGATCTCTTCTTTTACCCCCTCGTATTATCATTATTTTTATTTTCTGATGGTCTATGAGCAAGCTGTTCTTCAAGGAGTAAGCGCTTAGGGAGTCTATACTCCTTTGTAGTACAATCTGTGTCCTTTCTATTAGTAGGTTATCATCGGCATAAGCCAGCCAACCAATATTTTGCTTCTCAATTTGTGAAGCAAAATCATTACAATTTTCTAGGTGGGAGTCCCTTTCCAAAACATATACATTATACAAGGTCAGCGCCAGAGGGCAACCCTGTTTCAATTCAAAATGTGTATCCATGAAATCACTCAAGGTGCCCTCTTGGTCCAGCCTAATCTGTTCTTTAGTATTTATTTCTTTTTTTGTTATTATCTCTACATGTGACATTTCTGTAATTTTTAGTACCATTTCCAGACACTTACTATATTGTTTTGCTGTTTTGGTTGCCAAAGCTTTATCGGCGAGCCCCTTCAACAACCCCATTACAGGGTCAGTGTAACCGTCCGGGGGGTGCGCTCCTGTTAGCACCCATTTCTGAGGTGCGTGCTTCTACCGTTATTTCACATCGCGCGTTTGGTGCATGCATGTTTATTATATCTACACTCCTTCCCCAAGAGCGGTATCCTTTCTCAAATTTCCAACATGTAACGTTGTTTTTATTGGGGTTATGTGGCTTGTCTGTGTTTTTGCTGTGGGTATGTGACCTAGCAACCCCTGACTGTTATTTATGAAAGGGTTGCTCGCTCTTGTTTCGGTGCTCTGGGTCTGTGCATTTCCCAGTGCGTATCCGTGTGGTTTTTGTGTGCGCCGTAGTCTTCTCTGTACAGCACAGGGATTTTGTTATCAGTACCTCGAGAATGTAAAGGCTTGCTTGGACGTCTGTTTCTCGCCGTGTGGCCATGGCCCTCCTAAACTGATCGTCATAGGTAAACCAGGCTTCCCCCCCAAAGGTTTCCCTAACCTGCCTGATTTTATCTTGGTATGCAAATAGCTCACTGCCTTCATTTGGGAATGTCTCCAGTACTACTGTTGCCATTATGTTGAAAGCTTTTGACCAGTTATCACAATTCTGCTCTATCTGTGACTTTATAGCTAGGACTTTCTCCTCAACCTTTTCTGCATCCCTGAATACATCATAGCATTTTTGTTCAGCCTCTAATAATGAAAATATTTCTATAAACTCTTTCTTCCATATTTTTTCTTTCGGTACCTGGTCAATGTTCCATGCTAAGGACCTCTTGAACCGGTTCTGTATCTCTTTCAATAGTTCCCTGATTATGGCCGGTATTAATGATAGTGTGACCCCATTAAGGATGGTGTGACCCCATTTTGACTGACATCCTCCTCATCGGCACACCCGCTCCCTCCTTTCCTGTCACTCTTTGGCCGATCTCTCTTGGCCCTCCTCCTTCTCCCACCTGCGAGGCTAAAAACCTCAGGGTCATCTTTATTCTTCCTTTCTTCTCCTTCCCCAGAAGCTCACTGTCTCCAGAGGTCTGGTTCTCTCTAGGCTGGACTATTGCAACAGCCTCTTATTCAATCTGCCTGCCCCTACTCTCCGCCCTCTGCAACTCATCCAGAACAGGATGGCGAGACTTGTCCTTGGCCTCAAGCCCAGGGATCGTATCTCTCCAGGACTGAAATCTCTGCACTGGCTCCTAGTGGCTACAAATATTAAGTTCAAGACCCTCTGTATTGTCCACAAGGCCTTCTGGGGCCTCAATACCTTCCACTCTCTCTTCCTATATGTCTACCTTCTCAAGCTCTTCGCTCATCCGCCTCCAACTCCCTCAGGGTCAGTCGCTTCTCCAAGCAACGAGTTCGTGGAAGATCTCTTTGTTCTGCTGGGGCCTACCACTGCAACAACCTTCCTGCCTCTCTGAAACTTGAGGAGAACCATATCCGGTTCTGGAAGCACCTCAAAACCTTCCTCTTTGCTTCTGCTTTCGCTCCTCCTCTCCCTTGCTGAACTCCTGGCAGAAACTGAACTGGTTACCTGGCCACCCTCTGATCTCGGCCCCAGGTCCCCTCCCTCACCAGTTGCACACCAGCACTGCCTCCCTGGCTACCCCGGCACTTGGGGACTGTTTCTGTATCCCTACAGTCCCCCACCAGCACATGACACCTGATGTCTGCACTTACCCTCGCACTTGCCACCAGCTGGCTGTACTTCTCTTATTGTTATTTATTCTATTAATCCCATGTACTGCACTGTCCCCGTCCCCTCCCACCCAGCACGTTTCCCCTTCCCCCCACCCCTGCACTTGAGTGATCTGATTGACACCTGGCCTAGTAGGATTGCTGTCTCTGTCTTCCCTCTGTTCCCTCCCCCCTTGCCACGTCGCACCTTGAAACACTTGTGTAAAGGCGCGTTATAAATGCCATATCATATCATGTCATATTTGTATAGAGTTCCTTTATGAAATATAATATCATTGGAATAATATTCCACCTATTTAAATTTTTCCATAGCAGATTGCTTTCCACTCTATCAAAATCTCCTTTAAAATCGATGAAGCATATATATAGTGCTGCTTGTTTTTTCTTCGGAGAATCACAAATCAGATAGGACAATGTCCAAAGGTTGTACAATACGCCCATATTTTTCTAAATCCATTGTTGGTTGGAAAGCCTGTTGTTATGTTGTATTCATTTATTTATCTCAGGGAGCAAGAGTTTTGCAAAGATCTTAGGACACACATCTGTAATAGCTAACAGTCTAAAATTATTAGGATTTTCTCTTTCTCCCTTTTTGAATACAGGGAAAGAGTTTTTACTGCAGAAACTCTTCAAACCTGTGGAGAATCATGCAGCTGGCAAAAGTCCTCCCCGCATCTCAGCAGCCAAACAGCACTCGTTAGGGCACTTCTTAGGTGCGCGTGAACAGGTGCGCATGCAACATTGATTTTATGGCATAATGGCAGGTAATGGGGCGCGCCTACAATTTTAAATCAGTCTCTGTATAAGTAAAGGATCAAAAAGAGGTTTTGAAGTTCTGTGGAAATTCGTGCAGCCGGCAAAAGTCCTCCCGCATCTCAGCAGCCAAACAGCACTCCTTACGTCACTCCTTTGGTGCTTTTAATTAGTTGTCTGTGTTTATT
Organism: Ambystoma mexicanum; assembly: GCF_040938575.1. Taxonomy (NCBI): domain Eukaryota; kingdom Metazoa; phylum Chordata; class Amphibia; order Caudata; family Ambystomatidae; genus Ambystoma; species Ambystoma mexicanum. The sequence goes on from NC_090929.1 coordinate 837,588,785, forward strand.
GAAAGTACCTATTTTTTGGAAGAAACTTATTTCCTTTAATTTTGTTATTTATTGTACTCGTCTTGCTTGGTGGCTTCTGAACTGGTTACACATCTCAGGAGAATATAACCTGCCCTTGGCCCATTTTACAAAAAGAGGCAAAGGAGTTATACAATCCAATTTTAGGCCTGTTCAACCTTTACGATTGTTCACTGTTGTGCTGGTTACATCACACAGTACCGTGATTGCAAAACCATTGCCCTCCAATGAACTGGTGCAGTGTAGTAGTAATTTCGGGCATATGTAGCTAACCTCACTATGCTGATAGGCCACGTCATTACTACCCATATTTAAACTTGTGCCCTGCATGTGACACATCACAACCCTTGACTCCTTATGACATCTTAACAAAGTATTCAACTAACTCAACATGGGCTGTCTCTACAAGCAACTCTTGCCTCTATTTGGTGTCCACTGTGTCAAATGTATTTGCTGAAAACACTGCAAATGTTTGGCCCATCATTGAACCCGAATGATTTAAAAAATCTGCGTTTGTGCTAATACGTTCATTCAGGAACCCTGCTGTCTTGAATATATTTATTTGTTTTTCATCTGTTTATTGGCTATTTTGTAAGAACCACACCAATGTTCCAAAGGTAACATTAAATCTGAATCATTTAATGGACATTATCAAACAAAATTGCAACGGTTCTTTCGAACCCCCTGCCTCAGGTCGCACCCCCCACACCTCTTACTGGTGTCCCCTTCCTGAGGTATGCTCTAAGAGTCAACAATCCTAGCATACATAACAGCCAGGCTCCTATGTCGGGTGGCCCCATCCAATTCTACAGCTTACTGTTCATTGGGTAATTCTCCCCACTGAGACCGAAAGAGAGCATATACATTCTGTAAAACATGTAAAGGAGACCCAGAGCTCTCAACCCTGCCTGAAATGCATAGCTCCGATTTTGGACCTTGACATGTTATAGAAAGGGTGGCCTTTTTGTGGAATGGACGGTCAGCTCATCTCTTAGGGAATAAGAATGTCTTTAATATACCAAGTGCCCCATTGCTTATTGTCTCCAGAAGGTCAGGACAGTCCAGCGGGCCTCCACACCCCTCCATCAGAGTCCGAAATCCCCAGTGTGGTAGAAGCTGAGGATTTCCACCTGGTGCAAAAATGCATTGCAAATGTATCTTTTTGGAAATAGGCCAATGTTTTCGCTGGTGCTAATGACATTCCAAATTGCACTTGTCATGGTGCAAGGGCTTTCTGATATGTTCCATTGTTTTTCGAATTAGGGCAAACTCTGCCCTAGTGCTAATACCGTGCAACTTTACACTTGCACTGGTGAAAAGTTTCTGTAATCTATCCTCAGAAATCCTCAGTTTCTACCACGCTGGGGAATCGGGACTCTGCTGGAGAGATGTGGAGGCACGCTGGGCTGTCCTGGCCCAAGTGTTCCATTCCGTCCATATTGCATTGTGTAGGCTTGTTCTCTATGCTGAATGCAGGTGGATGCTTTCAAGTCCAAATCGGCTGCTACTCATTTTCCATAAAATCGCATCCTAAATCCTTGTCCCAACGCTAATGTAAGACCCCCTAATACTTGCCCATTCAAGCGATAGTGACCCTTAGATTGTAGAAATCAGCCTTTTAGTCATGGATGCAAAAAACAAGTTTATCAAATGTCATGAGTGGAGTGGATGCTCCCTCCTTCAGAATTTTATTTTGGATCCAGTGTTGCATTTTGCAGTATGTGGACCTTTCATGTTCACCCACCTGGAAAATGTCCTTTCATTCGTGAAAGGATTTTATGGTGCCATCTGTAAACATCTGTCCAATGCATTCGCAGACCTTTTATAAACACTTCCCATATCTACATTCTCTATAGACAGGTGTAAACTGGGAATATTAAGCAGGCCCAGAAACGATGTAAGGTCTGCCCTCAGCACCAGGCTGTCCCAGACCTGCCTAGTGGCAGTAATAGATGTAAGATCATGTGCTGCAAGTTGTCTCTCCATTGCAGGTAGCCATAGCACATGTCCGAGTAGCCGTCCCACCACATTGTCCTCCATCTCCTTTCATGCCTTAATTGATCTAGTATTGACCCATTGAATCAAATTATACAATTGCATCGCTTGGTAGTATTTCAGCAAATCAAGACAAGCCAAGCCTCTCTGTTTTCGTGGGAGGCAGACATTTTTACGTGCCCCCTTTGGTATATAGACCGGAACATTTTGGAAGATGTATAATAGCCCTGGTAGGATTTCCATCTTGCCTGAGCATTACCTGGCAATCCAAGTGATTGACAGATATTTCCCAGCAACTTTTACAAAGGTAGAGGGGATGTTAACATTATAGAGGTCTTTAGGTTTGGCTGTAATCTGAATCCCCAAATGTTTATGCTCACCCTTGATACCACTTAAGAAGTAGCCCCCGCCCACCTTATTGTTCTCCTGGTAAATTGATATTCAGAATTTCAGATTTTGTGAGGTTCACTTTTAACATGAGGCTTCTTCAAAGTCAGTGATAATCTGCTACAATGATTGTCAGTCTAGAAAAATGGACACCTCTCACGATTGACGGCAAACGTATTTTAGTGGCCGAAGGCCAACTGTCTCATGTACGAAACGATGGAAATACAGGTTTCCGAGTTTTACCAATGAGCGGCCATTTTGATGTAACAAGGATCGCCATTTTGTTTTCTAACAATTGCTCATTGCTTTCTGTTCAAATTGCTTCGCAGCACATTTTCTGCTTACACTGCTCGACTGTTAACATTGTTCTGAACGTGAAAGGACAAGGCCGCAAGGCCACAAGGCTAATAAGAGTTTGTTGAAACACAACATAGGCAGCTCCGGGGAGGAATGCCCGGCTCCCTCCCGAATGTAGCCTTGAATCATTTCGCAGCTGCCAGCCAGTCTCGTTATATGGTGGAATATGTTAGAATAAAGCAGCTAAAGGCTTGAATTATGCTCTTCTTACGGCCGCCCTTTTCCGAGTCCTGTAGAGCGTGTCGGCTCCCAGGACACGAATAGTACCTCATAGTTAGCAAGGTCTGGAATGTGACTCTTCCCCCGTATGTAGCTCGCTTACGAGAACAGAAGAACTGTGTTCTGTTCAACAAAGAAAAGATGTCTCTGCACTTGCAAGGTTGCATATTGTTACTAGAATATATATTTGAGGGTGTCATATTCGTCGGAAGTGTCCATCATCAAACCGAGTTCAAAGAAACCCCATAAAGGGGGGTGTTAAACATGTCACAGCTGATTGTATGATATGCATTTTGTATATATGTAACTGATGTACGTAATTCACTCTCTTGCGTCCCTCGAGGTCTAGAGATACACGTCGCGGGGCGTGAGGCCGAGTTGGCCAACTGAGACTATTCGCTTTGCAATAAACCCTAGCTTTGGGAATACAACCTTGTGTCTGGCGTATCTATCGTGTGTGGTGACCTGCCTTATTTCCATAACGCGAGGGACCCCTAGGGGCCACTTTCAAGATGGCAACCTAACAGGGACCCTCCCCCACTTGTTCCATCGTGTACGTTGTAATTGAGTAGAGGCGGAGAACGACAAGGACGGGACGATCGAGCCGGGATCAAGAGGTGTTCGGGGCGCCCTGTCGAAGTGATGAGAGATTCCTTTGCAGATCTGCAGACATCTGATCCCTGATCGACGTATCTGGCTAGAGAACAAGGAGGCGAGGGTCCCGAAACGAGGCAGAAGCCAAGAAACGCAGACACAACGTCATTGGTTGCATCAGTATACAGACAAATTGTGTCCTGGAGGACAAATCGATTTATCAGGTGAGTCATACCCCGATTCAAAATAATCCTGATATTGGTTGAGAGTTGACTTTGCAAAATCAAACGCCCTAGGTAAGGTTGATTAACCACGGGGAAGGTTGAAACATGCCTGGGGTATTGTCCACCCTAGCGGGGTTTTTCCGCTGTGGTAGACAATTTTTGGAAGATGGCCAAATTGAACCACCTGGGGGAACGCCGGCGTATGAGATGTATGGGAAGTATGGTGTGGGAGCGATAATATTCTGTGAGACTTGGCATAGGCAAACCAGAAAGCAACAAGACCATCAGTGGCCAATAAATGGTAGTTTTGAGATAGCGAGAATAGATCATTTGGAAAGGGTGTTGATAAGAAAGAAAGCGCGTCCCGTAGCATTTGATATCGTTAAGGACTGGAGAAGGGAAGCAATGCTCCGATTTAGAAGTAGAGTGAAGCATGCACGCAGGCATAAATCGAAAGGTGAAGTAGCGGAAGAAAAGGAGTAGGATGAGTGGAGTGAGAGTCTAAGGAGGTCAGGTAGACGTGACCAGTTGAATATAGAAAAAATATACCCACAACGAGAATTAAACATAGCAGATGAAGTGATGGAAAACATATTGATCCATACAAAACAAGGCCCAAGATCAGAAGCGAGGCCAAGCACGTCAGTAACTATTGCTCAAGCCCCTCCCGTAGCCCAAACTCTTCCTCCCGTAGCTCAAGCCCTCTCACAGCCACAGACCGCGCACGTAACACTTCCTATTAGCCAACCAAGCCCACAGCAGACACTCCCCGTTCCAATTGTCCCATCCGCACCTCCCGCCTTAGATACAGACTCGGTACTGTCCGTTCCTCCAGGGGTTGAAGTTGAAACCGGGGGGGGCGAGAGGCAGGACTGAACAAAGTGGATGCACGATGGTAACTCACAGTGCGATCAGCAAAGAAAGGAAGGTGTAATTGCAGCAACAGGCAGAAATGTATATGGACGGGAATGATGGGACGGCAGCATTGGCTTCGATGTATGACTTCAGAAGGAGCAATGAAAGACAGGTAGTGTTGGAATGCATGGCTGAATATTTGGTGGAGAGATGGAAACAGTTAATTGGGAAATCACCACCAGAGCGATTGTTAGACTTAAATGCATTAGCACGCTGTAGACAAAGAGATGAAGAAGTGAGGGAACATGTGTATGGACTTTTTGAGCTTAAAAATGAATTGGATAATGATTATGCTGAAATGTTTACTGCACCTGGGTACAGGGGTAAGGATATCGGGAGAAATAGGAAGGAGCTGGTAGAGCCATATATACAGCAACGACATTCGATGTCGTCAGTACAGAGGGGCGACAAATTGAAAGTATGTATACGAGAGGCGTCCAGATGGATGTCGGATCCCAGTATACCCACAATGGAGATACATGAGATATTTGATGAATATTCCATGCCCATGAAAAGAAAAGCACTGCAGTCGATGGCAGAACATTTACTAGACAAAGATATAAAAAACAACAAGGCCAGCCCACCCGAAATAATGGCAGTATATAAGAGAGCCCTAGAGCGAGGGACAGGAGAAACAGCCCTATCGCTTGATCTGGGAATATTATTACACATGAGAGAAGGGGGAGGGACAGTAAGTGGGGCATTCCCTATGAGGGAGGTCCCACCTACCTTTGTGCCAAAAACAGAGGTTCCCGCAACGGGCACCATAGCGGCGCAGGTAACGCCAGCCCATTATACCGCCCAGTACGTGCATGTCCCCTTTTCCAGACAGGAGGTGAACAACATAAAGCAGACGATTCCCGATATAAGAAAGAATCCTGCAGGGTTTTACAAGGAAATAGAGTGCTGCCTGCAACCATCCGTGCTTACCATGGGTGACATAGACCTAATATTCCCAGTGATCCTGCCAACAGACATATGGAAGCAAATAAGAAAGGTGGATGACGTGACGGCCCATGGCGCCACATGGGCGGACTTGATAATAGAAGACAGGAATAAAGCGGTTGGAGGGACACCAGGAGCGAACATGGTAGCATTACCAGCACGCATAATACAGAAATTAAAAGAAATTGTCCCAGAGAAAAGAATGCAATGGGACAAGTTGACTGCATGTGTGCAAGGCAAGGATGAGTTAGCAACAGGGGAAGAGGCTATTTGTTGATAAATATGTGAGGGGGTTGAGACTTCCAATTCAGAAACTAATAATGACATCAGAAAGTGCATGGCTAGCAAAAACGCTGGGTGAAGTATTGCACATGGCCCAATATTATGAGACGAGAGTGAATGCGGGAAAGGACCAGGAGGAGAAAGATAGAGTAAATCTGAAAACAAGGGTGTTACTGCAGCAAGTAGCAGGACATAATAGAGGAAGAGGGAACGCACAAGGGAGGAGTAATTTGAATATGCATCGGGGGCCATTGGGACCAAATCAGTGTGCATACTGTAAGGAGGAAGGACACTGGCGAGCGCAATGTCCACATTTACAGAATAGAAATGGACCTGGTCAGAGAAGACAGCAGAGAGGGCACCAAGGAGCGAATAGACCAAATAGGAATAGTATGCAGCAGCACCACAATAATTAAGGTAATCAAAACCAAGCCCAAAACCAAAGTGCTCCTACCCAGAGTCAGGGTCAGCAAAACCAACAGTATGGGAATCAGAGTGGGGGAAATAGAGGAAAGAATGGGAACATTTTCAATACGCAGCCAAATACGTATTACAGTAATAGTAGTGACTACACATAGGATGATGTGTTATTTCCCCAATTGGACAGCCAGGGCAAGGGTCGGAACCAGTGTCTATTCCCGTGAATCAGAGAGGACCCTCCGTAGAAATGGGAGTCAGGAATAAGGAGCACCGCTTCCTTGTAGACACAGGAGCACAAAAGTGTTCAATAGACCATCACTTGGTTCTGGATATAACACTGTCAGGGCAAAATAATGTTTCCGTAGGGTTCGCAGGTACACCAGTCATAAACCCAGTGTCCCAACCAGTCCCAGTTACTATAGGACCATTTACTGAACATTGTCCCTTTCTCCTAACAGAAAATTGTGGGGAGAACTTGTTGGGATTGAACTTATTGAAAAAACTAAGTGCGACTATACATTGTACGTCAGACGGGGTGTTTCTAACGATTTGGCCACAAGATGCCCCTGTGTCAGAATTCATGTCTGAAACCTTGCCAGGAGAGTTAAGAGAAGTGCCAACCTGTATATGGGCGATGCATGAAAACGATGTAGGATGCTTAAAGATAGAGCCAGTGGGGATCATTTTAAAAGAAGGAGTTACACTGCCTAGAATTCCCCAGTATAAAATTTTGGCAAACGGAGAGAAAGGATTGAAAAGTATTGTTTCAGATTTGGTGAAATTAGGGGTGTACATGTAACAGCCCGATTCTTCCAGTGTTTAAGAAAGGAGGCAATGAAGTACCATATCGTTTCATAATTGATTTGCGCGCGCTAAACAAAGTAGTAGATCCACAATTTCCTTTGGTCCCAGACGTCACTACAAAATTGACAATGATACCTGCCTCAGCAGAATACTTTAGCGTAATTGATCTAAAAAACGCTTGCTTTAGCATTCCAGTGGACAAGGACAGTAGATATTTGTTCGCGTTCACATTAGGGGGACAATCATTTACATTTACAATTTACAATCATTTACATTCACGCGCATTCCACAAGGATATACGGAAAGTCTGAGTACTTACAGTAGAGCACTAAAAGACAGCTAGACATGCTAGAATTACCAGTGGGGTGTGTACTATTGCAATACATAGATGATCTGTTGATCGCTGCTGACACAGAAGAGATTTGTAAAAAGAGCACTATATTATAACTTTCACACCTGTCGGCACATGGCCATAACGCTAGTTTGAAGAAGTTTCAATATAATCGAAAGGAGGTAGCTTATTTGGGCTACCTACTTTCGAAAGAAAGGACAAGGCTAACGCCAGAACGCATAGAAAGTATTTCTTGTATGCCTATTCCAAAGACACAGAAAGGAGTCAGAGCCATAATAGGCATGGCTTCTTATTGCCGGCAGTGGATCGGTAATTTTGCGTTAATTGTGAAGCCAATGGTGCTATTAACTAAGAAGGATGCGGTGATGCCTTTGCAGTGGAATGAAGAATGTCAGAGAGCGTTTGATCAATTGAAAACTGCATTATGTTCTGCTCCAGTTCTGGGCACGCCGAATTATGAAAAAGTTTTAGATTATTTGTATGTGAGAATGAAGGATGTGCATAAGCTGTTTTGACACAGGAACAAGGTGGAAGAAATAGGCCGTGCAGCTATTTTTCTTCTGCGCTGGACCCTGTAGCGCGCGCTACCACGATGTTTGCGATCTGCCGCTGCGGCTGCTGCATCGGTGAAACAAACGGAAGGGATGGTATTGGGGCATACTTTAATTTTGATGGTGCCACATGCCATAGATGTCCTATTAAATAGGACACAGACGCAAGACCTCACCTCTGCTAGACTGACAAGATATGAGATTATCTTGTTCGCGCCCCATATCCAAATTATGAGATGTAGCGCTTTGAATCCTGCAGAATTAATGCCACTGCCCATAAAAGAAATTGGTGACAACGAATCACCACCCCATGATTGCTTAATGGTCACTGAGGAAGAAACGAAGGGGAGAGTTGATTTAAGTGACATCCCACAAAAGGAGCCAGATGGAGAGTTATTTTGTGACGGCTCTTGTTTTAAACTACCTGATGGCACGTCAACTGCCGCTTACGCTATCACTACCCTAGAGAGCGTTGTAGAAAGCAAAAGAATTCCCTACAACTCGGCACAAGCCGCAGAAATAATAGCATTGACCAGAGCCTGTGAGATTTCTGAACATTTGAACGTGAATATCTATACTGATAGTCAGTATGCTTTTGGGGTGGTTCATAACTTTGGTCGACTCTGGGCTGAGAGGGGTCTCTTGACATCGCATGGGGCCAGAATTCAACATGGCCCTTTGATTGTACGATTGCTGTCTGCACTCACGTTTCCAAAGCGCCTAGCAATAGTGAAATGCGAGGCACATAAAAAGGTAACATGCAAAGTGGGAGAAGGAAACGCATTTGCAGACAGAATTGCGAAACAAACTGCCACTGATTTGAATAATAAAATGATGACAATCCAGACTGAGGAAGTACCCTGTATGATAGAAGGTGGAATTGCCACTGTCAAAGAGATGCAGGCCAAAGCCATGGCCGATGAGATACAAGGGTGGGCAGAGGGCTCTGCTGAGTTAGATTTAGAGGATTGTTGGGTGGACAAGGGAACTAAAAACTGGATGTTGCCAAATTCTTATGTGACTGCAATGGTCACAATGGCTCACAGCCCTACTCACATCTGTGCGAAAAAAATAATACAGCACCTATCTACGGTATGGCAGAATGTAAACATAAATAAGAATGCAGAGAGGTTGGTGCAGAACTGCATTACGTGTTTACAACACAATGTAGGAAAGGGGACAGTGACTCCAACAGGCAGTTTTGGCCCGCCCTCTATGCCTTTTGAGGTAATCCATTTTGATTTCATAGAGATGGAGAGGTGCCAAAACTTGAAATATGTCTTAGTGGTGATCTGTGCATTCAGCAAGTGGGTGGAGGCATATCCCTTAAAAGACTGCACAGCAATGAGTACGGCAAAAGTAATGCTTAAAGAATATTTTTCTCGTTTTGGCTTGCCCCGTGTTATATGGTCAGATAACGGTCCACATTTTGTGGGCGCAGTGGTATTACAGATATGTGCAGGTCTTCAGATTGATAAGAGATTTCATAGTTCGAGGCCTCCGAGTTTGGCCGGTCTTGTTGAGAGACACAACGGAATCCTCAAGTCAAAAATTAGCAAGATATGTGCAGGGAGCAAGTTGAGATGGGTTGATGCATTACTGATAGCGCTATTGTGCATGCGTATGTCTGTACATGCTAGAACTGGGCTCTCCCCGTATGAGATTGTGATGGGGAGGCCGGCAAATGTTTGGTGCGCACCACAGCCAAAGCGACTGAGTGAAGTGGAACATCCTGTACTTAGCACTTATTGTGGCATTTTAATGCAGAAATTGCGTTTGATTCATCAACAGGTGCAGGAGGCTCTACCCGTAAGATATACTGGTCCGGGGCACACGCTGGAGCCAGGCGACTGGGTGCTGCTTAAGAACTTTGAGAGAAAATCGTCGTTAGCACCCAGGTGGCGTGGCCCCTATCAAGTGTTTCTGGCAACGCAGACGGCAATACGGGTGGATGGAAGGAAGTCGTGGATCCATGCCACCCATGCCAAAAAGATCCCATCTTTACTGAAAGACTTGCCCAATCCGGATGACCAGAAAGAGACAGCGGTCCCAGAAACGAAAGAAACTGCTGCCATTCCACCGCCGCTAAATCTGTCAGAGCGGGAAGTGAAACTCGAAACGCCCCATGCCCCAACGTTGCCCAGCAGAACCTACATCACTGTTGGCCGACACGAAATCTGCATTGCAAATAACGACAGATACTAAACGTGTACCCCTTTGGCGCCCACCAGCACTTGCCATTGAGCCAGAGCCAAAGACGGAATCCGCATCACTATCGCGGCGCACACCAGCATCTGCCATTGCGCCACAGGCTGACTCTGAGCATGGATCAGGAAGTGCACCGGCACTGTTCACGGATCACACAATACCTGGAGTGAGGCGATATGATTTGCGGCCTCGAAAGACAGAGTGATCCACAGTTCATTGGTGTTTATGCTAACCTCTGCTTCCGCTCATGGACGGAGAAGGAACTAGAGGTGTAGAGGAGAGAAGCGTGAGAATTGTGCAAGTCGGACAATTCAAGACTCGCGGCTCCTCGGTGCAATCATAAAAAAAGTACATGTGTCCTGAACCAGAGCAGACAAGCTGCGCGCACGTGGTACAAAGGCAATAGAGAACTGTTCAGAAGTTCTCTGAGCAGTGTGAGAGGGAATAAGTGATCTTGCCTAGAACAAATAAGCAAACCAGACTGCAAAGGGCTGGTAGACTAAACTGTTGACAATTCCTTTGAACTTATTAACATCCGTACAAGTGCGACGAAGAGAGATATCCATGACGAACTTTGTCAGGAAGAAGGACGGTGAGAAAAATGTCGGGACCGGTTTCAGCCTCCTCCTGCAACACTGCTGAGAATGAGTTAGTTATAAAGACTGTAAACTTAGGGAAAACGCATAGTAAAAAAAAATGTATGCTGGCTTTGACAATAATCATGTGCTTCATGAGTGTGGTAGCACCAATAACGACAGCCTTGGTGTTATGGTATGTGGAGTCAATACACCCATTGGGAATGTTTTTACCAATAGTTAATATATCCACTACTGAAAGCCCGGTTCAGGTGATTACTTATACCTTGTCCCCAATGGAAGAGAGACACAGAGAAAGGTATGGGAACAATACGCCATTACTCATCATGAATATGACGCATACAATTCTAAAGAAAAATAATTGTTGGGTATGCGCCCATGTACCGCAGCATGCGGGGAAAGGAATAGGTTGGTATGTACAACCATTACCATTCAGTTCTGCATGCATTGCATCTTTAAGTGCGATGTTTTATGGGAAGTGGAATAAGAGTAGTACGTGTCAATTAGACAGAACAAACATGAATGAGTTTGAGGAAATAATTATGAGGCCTGTAGGTTGTTCCATATTCCATAAAGCACAAGTGATGATCCCAGAACCTACGAAAAAAAGTACGTGAAAAATAACACGACAAAATAGACAAGATAGATTGTCCCCACCAGTTAAAACATCTGTGATGACGTTTCGTGTAAGAACAGACGGGAACAAAGATGCAATTCCCCTTTCTTACACGGTAAATTACTACCCGAGAACTGTCCCTTTTTGTCTAAAAAAGAAAGGCTCCTATTTAGTAGGGACATTTACTGGATGCATGAGTACAGCGGTACTAAAATGGGAAAAATAACCAGTATATGTGGGAGATCCAGTCTATTTTATATGTGGAGAAAAAGCATATCCTTGGCTGCCCAGAAACTGGGGAGGTACATGTTACCTAGGTCTACTGTTCCCGGGAGTCTTCCTCTTAGAAACAGCAGACATGGCCAGGCTATCCAGATCTAGAACCAAAAGGAGTAGCAAAGGTGTTTTGATAGCGAAGGACATAGCAAAATCATTCATTCCATTCTTGTCCCAGATAGTGAACTCTTATAACATAAGGCAGCTGTCCAGAATACTAAAAGATACCATAAACACAACGACAGATATACTATTTAACATGACGTTGGAAGAGAAAGGAATTAGGTTAATGACGCTGCAAAATAGAATGGCTCTCGATGTAATCCTGGTTGATCGTGGGGGAATTTGCAAGATTGTGGGATCAGCGTGCTGTGTATTCACAGACGACTATTCCCCTACGATTTTTGAAGCAATGAAGAAAATGCATGTCCTAAGCTCCGAACTCCCTACTGGACAAGGGGGCTGGGGAATAGAGTCCTGCTTTTGGGGAATACTGTGTTCTTGGGGATGGAAGTTGATTGTGATATTAGTAGTAGTGTTTGGAATATTCATAACGTGCTGTTGTTGCATACACTGCCTACCGATATTTTGCACTGAGATAACTGAGGGATGTACTAAGGGATGTATGCATATGATAACAAAAAGAAAACAAACTTATGGCCGGGATGACAGAGACACAAATGAAATGAAAACAGTGAAAGAATTAATGGCTATAGATATTAATGACGATGATGATGCTTATAATAACATGCAAAATTCAGACATAAGTACTTCAGACTTATCGTCATCAGAGGAGGATACAATAAATGAATGAGACGTTTGGCATACGGCCAATGGAGGGTTTGAAAAAAAATGGACACCTCTCACGATTGACGGCAAATGTATTTTGGTGGCCGAAGGCCAACCGTCTCATGTACGAAACGATAGAAATACAGGTTTCCCAGTTTTACCAATGAACGGCCATTTTGATGTAACAAGGATCGCTATTTTGTTTTCTAACGATTGCTCATTGCTTTCTGTTCAAATTGCTTCACAGCACATTTTCCGCTTACACTGCTCGACTGTTAACATTGTTGTCTGAACGTAAAAGGACAAGGCCGCGAGGCTAATAAGAGTTCGTTGAAACACAACGTAGGCAGCTACAGGGAGGAACCCGGCTCCCTCCTGAATGTAGCCTTGAAGCAGAGCCGCAGGGCATTTAATCATTTCACAGCTGCCAGCTAGTCTCGTTCTATGGTAGAATATATTAGAATAAAGCAGTTAAAGGCTTGAATTATGCTCTTCTTACGGCCTCCCTTTTCCGAGTCCTGTAGAGCGTGTCGGCTCCCAGGACACGAATAGTACCTCATAGATAGCAAAGTCTGGAATGTGACTCTTCCCCTGTATGTAGCTCGCTTACGAGAACAGAAGCACTGTGTTCTGTTCAACAAAGAAAAGATGTCTCTGCACAAGGTTGCATATTGTTACTAGAATAGATATTTGAGGGTGTCATATTCGTCGGAAGTATCCATCATCAAAGCGAGTTCAAAGAAACCCCATAAAGGGGGGAGTTAAACATGTCACAGCTGATTGTATGATATGCATTTTGCATATATGTAACTGATGTACGTAATTCACTCTCTTGCGTCCCTCGAGGTCTAGAGATACACGTCGCGGGGCGTGAGACCGAGTTGGCCAACTGAGACTATTTGCTTTGCAATAAACCCTAGCTTTGGGAATACAACCTTGTGTCTGGCGTATCTATCGTGTGTGGTGACCAGCCTTGTTTCCATAATGCGAGGGACCCCTAGGGGCCCCTTTCATGATAACAAGGAAGTATCTGGCAAAACATCTTCTGAAAATAGTGATAACCTTTAATCTATATTTCTGTATTAAATTCCCTTATTCTCTGGGCAATTCCTGATTCGATGGGCCAGCAATTCAACTATCAAAGCAAATAAAAATGGGAATAGAGGACATGCTTGACTAGTCCACATCAGGAGTCGGAAATACGCTGATAGGAAACCATTGGCCCATATTATTGCCATCAGGGAAGCATAGATTCCCATAATCATGTCCCTCATAACTTCACCTAAACCTACTTTTTGTAGCAATACCCTTCGGAAGGCCTACTCCACCCAGTCAAAGGCCTTCTCGACAACCAGTGAGACCAGGATGGAGGAAGGCCTCCATTTATGTACGATTTCAAATATATCTATTATCTTATGATCATTATGGGCTGCACAAAACAGCACAGGACTTTATTTACCAATTGTAAAATAAATGTCTCTAATCTCTTTGGCAAGATCACATCATATAACTTTGCATTTACATTTATAAGAGTTATTTGCCTTTGGACAGCATACAACTCTGGATCGTTTCCTTGCTTAGGTAAAACTGAAATTGCTGCCTCCACCGTAGACATAACAGCCGTCTTTTGTAGAACTGCATTGAAGAGGTTAGTTAAGGGCTGGATCTGAGGGCACTGGAGTTTTTTATTGGAAAGGGAGATAAACCCATCGGGCCCTGGTGACTGCCATAGTTTCTGGGCAACTATCACCTGAATAATCTCTTTCTTAGATCTCTTTACTTGAGCTCTTCCCATTCGGCTGGGGGCAGCTGATTATGGGAATTGCAATTTAGAGACGTTTATAACTGCTCTGCTGTTTGCTTCACTTGCAAACAGCGTATCAAAAAAATATCTAAATCACTTCAGTTTGTCCATTCATTCAAAAATGTATTCACATGATCATCTCCTAAAACCTCCTCTCTATTCACTCTCTTGTAAGCTTTCAGCTGATAGGCCAAAAGCCTTGAATGTTTATTAGCAAGTTCATAAAATGTATTGTTAGATCTCTGAATAAAAATGTCTGCCTGGTTCATCTGCACAGAATTCAACTGTTTTCTTGTGAAATTAATTTGTAATAGAACCTTCCTAGATCCTCTTGCCTTGTGTTCCTACTACAGTTATTTATATTAGTGCATTCATGTTCCCCTTTTATCTAGCCCTAATTCTCCATAGCCTCGCCAACTGCTCTATAAATGAGCCTTTTAGCATGGCATTTAGTGTGCTAGTGTGCTATCACATTATGTGAGGTGTTATTTCCATTCTTTTTTCCGAAATAAATAATTGATTTCTTGCTCTAGAGCCTTCACACAAACTAAATAGTGCAGCAGCTCAGGTGATAGGTTCCAAGTAGGAAGCTTCACCACCTTCTTCGTCCATTCTATTGAGCAAAATTGCGGGGTGTGATCAGATATGAAAATTGGGCCTATACTTCTGTCCACCTATCTAGCTGCAAGTCTATCCACCATGATGTAGTCTATGCAGGAGTATTACTCATGAATGTTAGAGCAACAAATTAAGTCTTGTTCTCCCTGTTGGTCCTCCCTCCAAACATCTCTCAAGCCCATGTCTCTAAATGCCTACAGGACCCCCTGCTTGATCCTGTCTCCACTCATCACTTCTCATCCTATCATCTTCATTGTTAAACATCATATTGAAGTCCCCATTAATACTTTGGGACTTTCTGCCCTAGGCTAAAGTTTAGGCAGGAATGCTCTAAAATATTTGTTTCAACACATTAGGAATGTATGCCACGGCTAAGCTGATCTCGTTGCTCTGAGAGGAGTCCTTTAATATAAAGTACCTACCCTCTTAAATCCTGTTTTGTTCTTTTAGGGTAAAAAGGAAGTTGGCTCCTATCAAAATACCCAATCCCCTTTTCTTCTCTTTCCCTCAGGCGAAACATTGTATTCGGGAGTATCTGGAGTAGAGTCGCTGTATATGAACTGATAGCAAATGTGTTGCAAATGCTTGCTATTTGGACCCTGCGTTCTCTAAGGGGCTTTATGATCCTTATTCTCTTATGTAGAGAGTTAAGTCCCTGTATGTTAAACAATGCTACTTTGAACTTTCGTGTTTGATAATGATGTATATAATATAATCCCACCTACCTTTACAAGAGCGAAACACAGCAGCAATGAAACATTTACAAACCACCTTCTCAACTGCAACCAAGAGCAACTGCCCATTACCCTCATCCATCCTATTCCCATCTCTGTTTCCCCACACCCCACAATAGTAACATCCCACAAACATTTCTTCCGGCATATCCACCAGTGGACCTCCTGTCCTCAATGATGACAAAAGGAAACCTGTCCTGCAAAACCAGTGACAGTCCTCCCAAAAGCCCCATCTCTCCCTCCGCCATATAACCAAACAACCATATGTGTGCCAGTGTGGGGTAAAAACTATAGAGTCCCTGTCCCAGTCGCACATTGGTCCTTGAGCTCTTCCTGAAATTACCACTTTAATATTTTAATCTGGTTCCTATTAGCCCCACAAATTGTTAATGGGTGTGCCCTCCATCACTCATAAACAGGCCTCTTGATAATTTCTAATCTTTTGTTTCTCATCAGTGTCAAGCCCTGTAGTTCACACCACTCTCATAGAGATTACCATATGTCCCCTCGCACTCCCATTTTAGTACCTGGTGGTGTTTGAGAGAAGCAACGATGCCACCAGTCTCGGGCTGCACTTGTCACTCATATCACATCTCGGGACCTATTTCCCTCGGCTCCCTTTTTCCTTGCTTTTGCAAAGGATTTGTATGACCGAAGACAGGATCAGGTCATGCGAGATTTTCCTGAAAGCAATCTGCTTCTTTAGGATGTCAAGTGAAATATCATGAAATATGAAAAGGGTCTGTTTCTAAAATGTAATTTTTATTAATTTTCCCTTGCTCTGCTCAGAATGTGCTCTTTCATTTGGAACGAGTGAAATTACATTAAAATATCTTTAGGTCTTGCAGAAGGATTAATTCTCTGGGGGCCCACTGTTTGCACTCTATCCAGAACTTTCCACACTGCATGTGTCCATGGATCCAGCAGAGTCACTGAATCCATGCCACCACATCTATTCCTGCTGTACGAACAATGAACCTTTTTAGACGTAGGTTATTTCTTCTGTGTCCATTTTCCAGTCCTTGATTCGCCCAAAGATCATTCTGTCTGTCATCTTTGTCAGGTCCTGGCCTGGGGCAATGCTTGCCGACACACACTCCCTAAATAACGGCACATCCACACAGATGGTGCATTACACATACTGGGCCTCATTACGGCCCAGGCGGTAAGTTACCGC
This sequence comes from Ambystoma mexicanum, assembly GCF_040938575.1. Taxonomy (NCBI): domain Eukaryota; kingdom Metazoa; phylum Chordata; class Amphibia; order Caudata; family Ambystomatidae; genus Ambystoma; species Ambystoma mexicanum. The sequence continues at coordinate 837,605,666 of NC_090929.1, forward strand.
CTGGGCCGTGACTTTACCACCATGGCGTAAACTACGTTTACGCCATGGTGGTTGGCGGACTTACCGCCCCATTCTGACCTTGGCGGGGCGGTAAGTCCCCAATCCCCATTTACCCTTCCCCATTCCCATTTTTGCCCCATAGGGCGTAATGGGAGTGGGGAAGGCGTTAATTACGCCCCCGTAAATTACGGTGGCGTAATTAACTCCATGGTCCCTTAGCGCCATGGATTTTAACACCTGCGGTGTTAAAAGCTCCATGGCGCTAAGGGACCTCGTACTCAGGCGGTAAGGGTCGGCGCTGTTTACGGCGCCGTAAACCCCTTACCGCCTGAGTTGTAATGAGGCCCACAGTGTTTTATTCCTTTTCCGAGTGCTGTTACAACAACTGGGGTCCCTTCTCGGTTTCGCATGCCGGTGTCACCTGACACGAGGTCACAACATTACATCTACTCCTAAAATAACAGTGTCCTACCCCATCTCGTCGATCAACCGTCTCAGTCAATGGATCATCCTATGAGGCCAACCGTCAGTTCTGGGATGCACAGGCTCGCCACTCTGTTCCTCTCGTGGGTCAGGATTCCTCTCAATTTCAGACTACTCTTCGCCTTCCGTAGACCCTGACTTTTCTTGTGTGATGCTCTCATAATCCCTCCAGTGTCGGCCCTCTTGTTGGTGTTCCCGATGTAGCTTCTTGAAGAAGGAGGCATTTCTCATCATGCGTTAGTCATCTCTCTCAGCTGTGATGATAGAGC